>NC_056740.1:262059495-262386995 GCF_019279795.1 Protopterus annectens
ATCACAATGAACAAAACATGCTGTAGGGATAGGTTCCTGACCCAGAGACTCCCCATACTCTGGAATAGACTGCCCATACATGTTAAGCAGAGCACCTCATTGGCCCTCTTCAAAAGGAACCTTGAATATTGGATGGAAGATAGGAAATTCACACCGTGGATCATGTCAGTCTCCCTGCTGGACAGTGGCCCAGAGAAGTAAATATTGTGGGAAAAAATTTCCAGGGAATTATTATGGCTAGGCTTGCATAGGCCTTAGGGCCGATAGCCTAGTACCAACCTATGAACCTATAAGACAAGCTGCGTTTGATACATTGCCAACCTCAAGCAACTGCAACAAACTGTCTGGATAATTCAGTTTTGATACTTTTTAGGCACATTTTTCTTAGTATTTGCAGCAGGTATTAGAAGCCTGCTACTAGGAAATTTTATATTGGTAAATGGAAAAGATTTGCCAGTTGGTACTACGATAAGACCAGAGCCTATTCAGGGCTTCTTTATCTCTGGATTTGCAATATCTTTGTGAGTTATCCCCCTCAAGGTTTATCTCTCAACCATTTCAGCATTGTCTGCACATGGATGCTTCCATTTTGTCGTGATATTTGGTCAAGCTTTTCTTGAAAGGGTTTTACAAGTGTCCATCTAGAAAAACAGGTGGCACCTACTGGGATCTTGTCTTTCTCTTGTAATAGTTGAACCAGCTCATTAGGCTGATTTATGCTTTATTACTTGGAAAACAGTGTTTCTGATTGTACCAACATCTGCAAGAAAGAGTATCTGAGATGCAAGCTCTTATGGTGGTCAACCCTGTATGTTTTTTGCATTTTTTTTTCACAAAGACCATGTCTGTGTGAGAACAAACCCCTCATTTATGTCTGAAGTGGTTTCAGAGTTTGGATTAAGCCACACTGTTCATCCCCGTCTTCTTTTTGAAATGTAAAGAATAGGAGAAAAAGATTCTTCATACTGTGTGCATAGTCCACTCCGGTGTTATCTGAACAGAACAAAATATTTAAGAAAAAAGGCAACCTGTGTCAGAACAGACTTTTCCAGATGGTTATCCCTTGCTATTTCCTTTTTGTTATTCCAGTCATAATTGGGACACTTCTTGTTATAGTCCAGACCCATTATGTGAGGGATTTGACTTCTAAAGTGGCTTTTTAGTCAGGGGTGGAGTCTAGAAGCCTTCTAGAGGCAGGTACTTGGTACTCTCTACATACATTACAAACTAGATTCCTTTTCCAGGTCTAGAACTACCTTTTCTAGGACCATTTTCCATAGGTTTCTGGACCCTCACCCCCCCCCCCCCAACTGTTAGGTTTTGATATTCTAACCATACAGGTAAAGCTACTGCAGCATTGATTGATAAACATCGTGCATTTTGTGTAAGTAGACTTACAATAATAGGAGATGCTCAAATGCATCACCTATGCATTAGCCACTCTCTCCTTTCATCTCCCCTTCTTTGGTGTTTGTTTGTCTGCATAAGGGTGTGTATATTTGTCCCTACCTTTACCTATCTTCTCAGGAATGTGGCATCCCTTTTTTTTTTTCAATTGGCAAGAAGTCCTAAAGCTTTTCACACCCAGGCTGTTTTTTTTTTTCCATTCAGGAGATCATGAAATGATCAGGAAGGGTGCACGTGGAAGGAGCCTAAGGCTTTGGAATACTGTCTGCTGTTATATAATTGGAAGAGTGTAGTTACTGCAGCAGTAATGTATTCAAACATTTGTTTGTGCAGTAAGTTACTTACACAACTGTACTTTTATTCACAGATTGGCTGGGCTTGCTCTTGATACAATCAAGAGCTTTATGGCCAGGGAGGATCTCAAAGAATATCTACTCCTCTTCCTTGTTATTTTGTTTGAAATTATTTGGGTATATTGCCTTGTGTGTGCCTGCAGTAGAGTTGTACTGTATATGACCCAGTGGCAGCAGGCTCCAGGACAGACTGGTGACATTTTAGAGAAATGCTGTCTTGGCTTTCCTGAGAATCCCACAGCATGAGAAGGAGACTGTTGCTTGTTATGATGTGGTCTTTTACCACTGTGATCCTTAACAGAATAAGTAGTTTTTAAAATGGAAGACTGAATGGAGTTATAGGTATTCTGCCATTCTCAAGAAACACTCCGAGGGCGTTCTTACAGACTTTTGGAAATTCATAACTTGACAGTTCATATAAGGAAATGACAGTTTACAGGGAGAAGTGAGAATTATCTATCTTTCTCTCTTTTCTGGTGAAATTTTTTCATGGAAGTTCTTTTGTAGAGCATTTTCACTCTCAAGGTACTAGTTGGAGAAGTTCTGACGTAGTAAACGGTACTTGAAGTCATCCTTTTTTTTTTTTTTTTTTTTTTTTTTTTTTTTTTTTGCATACTCTTCAGTGAGAATGGCTGACTGTATTGTGTGGTATCTACGCAGTTCTTACTTTGTAAGGAATGGATAACTTTGAACATATACATAATGCTGTAATCGATTCTGATGCTAGCCCATAATTTTGGGTCTATACTAATTCTTAGAAGGTTCAATTCAGAGAACCTTTCTTCATCGAACCCTAACCATCGAACATGCACTTCATCGAATGTTCTCATCTAAAAAAATTTAAACGGGGAAACTAAGCACTTGGCCAAAACAACACCAGAAGAGGTACCACAGTATGTAAAACCCACTAATGTGGGGGACTCTCCCCACACCCTCCCTAACTGTAAATACCAACTACGAGATTGCACTACAGTGAGAAAAGGGCATATTTGTGCTGCTGACCAACTGCTTCCTTTCCCTATGTAAATTTTCCATGGATATCAACACTTACTGAAATGAATGTTTGGTTAGGGTTCAATTAAGAAAGGTTTGCTGAATTGAACCTTCGATGAATTAATATAGACCCCATATCTTTGAAATGTGAGAGATAAATATTGGAGTAAGTTTGCAGTTTTGTTAGACAAAGTTTCACAGCTGTTAGATGCAGGTGTTAGATAAAATCTAAAAAAGTTAAAAGTTAGTTTAACGATTTTTTTTTTTTAACCTTTAATGTGTAAAGATCGTAAATGTAGAAAATCAAGGTATCTTGTTTAGATTAATAAGAATAAACTTGCTTTGTAGACAGTCTTTGTAAATAACTGTTGCCCTATTTTATAAAATGCAAGTTACCTGAAAATAGTAACTGGAAAAAAAATTAGGTGCAGTTCCCGAACTGCCTGACTGTGACTCAGTTTTCCCTCATGCTCAGTTGTTTCCCATCTTAGCCTATCCCTTGTTTATTATGGTTAAATTAACATTTTAAACATTTTTGATTTAAAAGTAGGAAAGATCATGGGTCCCAGGAAAAGTACTAGTGTATCTCACATGGGTCTGTTGTGAATCCTGGCATATGAAGATGTTTCTCTTCGGCATAAGCAGTGAAACTGGAGAATATTTTTCACATAATGTCTCATACAGACAGACTTAAGTGTTGGCACTAATGGTCTGGCCACCTCAGTGTTGAACAAGTCTACTCTTGAGATGTTTGTATGTGATGTAATGTGTATACATGTATCTGTACTTTAATGACGTATTTGAAAAGGTGTGATTAGGCAACTTTTGCATCACTTCCTTGGTGGAGTTGCTTTGTTTACTTGCTTAAATATTAAATCCTACATGTGTGTCTCGTGCATATTTTTAATATACGGCAACACTATCCTGTTATGATAACATGTAGTGCAGATCATATTTAAGTTGCTGTTGTGATGAGGTGGAGTTGTTTCAACATGTCTGGCTGTGTTTCATTTCATTACATGCAAATGTTTGAACTGACATTTGTGTGTCAGTCATATCAAAGATTAAATCACACATATATACACAGCCCTCTGTTCAGGAATTGTTAGAATCATAAATGTGAATGAGAGCTAATATTATCCCTTTCTTCTATGATTGTATCAGAAGTCTGCATTGCACTGCATAATCTTTAGAGTCCTGACAAATCTGCACTGTTTGGAATACAGTAGAAATGCCAGTTAAAATATGCACAACATTTAATACACATTATATTCAAGTTGATTAAGTGGTGCAAAATAGTGACCTGTGAATTTGCAGTTTTTTGAAATGAAAAGGCAGAACAGGTACTTTTCCGTTAAACCCCTACCACTTTGCGCTGCTGTGTTTTTCTGGTATTTCCTCTTTGTTCACCACATTGTACTGTTTAACAGTTTCTTTTTCACACAATCTTGTGTTTTAACCCACTTGGGCAAAAATCATAACAAGAGATGATGGATTTCTATAACAGTAATCACTGAACCTAAAGTTAGCAATTGCAAATTCCCTTGCCTGAACATTTCCTCTAAAGAAGCATTGCCATACTTCTCAGAAATGCAGCAAAACACACACTGTTATCTGTGCTGGCATTTTCTAATAGCAATAATTATATGAAAATTAACACTAAATAATTTGGATGCAAGAATAAGGATGTTAGTGACATATGCAGCTGAAGAACCGGCAAAACACAGCAGCTCGAAGTGATACGGGTTTAACGGAAAGTACCGTTAAACCCCTAACACTTCGCACTGCTGTGTTTTGCCGGTATTTCCTGTTTGTTCACCACAATGTACTGTTTAACAGTTTCTTTTTCACACAGTCTTGTGTTGTAACCCAGTTGGGCAAAAGTCATAATAAAAGATGCTGCCTTTCTGTAAAGCATGCGCCCTTAAAAGAGATTTGTAATATTCTGTGGTAAAATGGCAACATAAGACTGCTGAGAAATCCCAGTTCATTTTAATTTGTTTCTCATTATTATTTATACTATTCCCTGCACACGACTGACATATATTTTAAATTTCACTCTGTGTATTGCATGTATTTGCAGGATACCCAAACATATGGTTGTCTGGATGATCTGAATGTTTGATCCTTAAAACGCGATGTTATCGCCTTTGAAACTGCAGCAGTACATTTCAGGCAGTAAATGAAGCAATTGTTGTAATCGCTCTGTGCTGACTGCACTTGCCATTCAAAGAAAATTCTTTGCCACTATAATTACAAATCATTTCATGACTACAAAAATCTGCAGTGTGGGAGAGGCTGGTAAATATCTAGCAATGGCAACTTCCTTCGCCTGAACATTTCTTGTAAAGAAACAGTCGTACTTCTCAGAAATGCAGCAGTACACTCACTGTTATCTGTGCTGGCATTTTCTAATAGCGATAATGATATGAAAATTAATAGTAAATAATTTGGATGCAAGAATAATGATGTTAGTGACACATGCAGCTGAAGAACCGGCAAAACACAGCAGCGCAAAGTAGTAGGGGTTTAACGGAAAAGTACTGCAGAAGCATTTTAAAAGTATACTTTATAAATGGTAATAATCTAGATAATTCCTGGAGTTTCTAAATGCATATTGATGGTACCTGTTTAAGATGGGTATGCAGAATTTCTGTTCGCCATATTTCTAATTAGTGTGATCCATTCATTCATTTTTCATCACCTTAGTTCATCAGTATAATGGAATGTAAGAGTATGAAATGCCTGGACTTGGAAATGTCATGTCACAGCTAAACATCCAGAATATATACTCTAATCAAGACTTTTCCATTCTTAAAACATGCATTCATTATACCTCTGCCCCTAGTCTGTTTTCGATAAGAAATATATTGATTGTATTGTGAAACAGAGATTTTTCATAATCGTTTACTTTTTTCCCCTTCTGTTAGGAGAAAGACCATTTGCATGTAGTTGGCAAGACTGCAACAAGAAGTTTGCTCGATCAGATGAATTGGCTCGACACTACCGTACACATACAGGGGAGAAGAAATTTACATGCCCCATTTGTCTTAAATGCTTCATGCGCAGTGACCATCTGACGAAACATGCTAAGCGTCATCCCAACTTCCACCCAAGTATGTTGAAAAGACCCAGTGGCAGCAACTCAAGAACAGGTTCGGTTAGCGATTACAGCCGTTCTGATGCTTCAAGTCCAACCATTAGCCCTGCTGGCTCCCCATAATCCTACCTGCACTGGACATCAGCACTTTGCCTCGGTCAGATCATGCACAGTTTTTGGATTGTGTTGCACAGGATTTTATTCCCTTCTGCTCGTATGTTGTCATGTAGTATATATGTAGCTGCCTGTTTGTGAAATCTCATGGGCAATTTTTTGCTGATATTTCAAAATGTCAGCTAAACTAGCCTCATACAAAGGATAGATCTCAACTGTCCTGATTTTTAGCTTCTTGCACCCACAGATGAGATGCCTACAGTTTGTGATGCGCTTTTGTTTTAAAAGTAATTTCTTGTCATCAAAAAAATATATATGTATAGTGCTGTTTAAAAAATATATCTCCACATCAGGCATCCAGCTTTAATACAATAGTTAATAAGACTGCACAGTGGGAGCATCTTTATAGCTGAAATTCAACAGTGTTGAATTTTCCCCCTCTCAGGGATGGATTTTTGTTGTTACACAGTAAACACAATGAAGACATACCCATATTACAGCCTTACTTGAGATATTTGCACTCAGGTTTTTATGTTTGTTTATTCACACTGGGAAGACTAGTACTGGAATGAATTTTGTGTCAAATCCATATCTTTTGTAGCAAAAATCCAATGATGACTTTGTGTATGCCTCATGTGCGATAAACTGATAGTGTGGTTTAAAAAAAGAAAGAAAAAAAAAAAAGAGTCCTCACTCTCTTAGCAAAGCAGACCACAAATTTGACTCAGCTGCTTTTTTTTGTATAATGAGCAATACAAGCCTTTTTTCAGGATGATGAATTTAAACACACCTTCCCATTGCACTAACTTCTCACTCTTGTTTTGAGCACCAAACTTGGTATATTTCATTTGGTTTAATTCTCAAAAGAGAGGCCTTAACGCATTAAGCAACTGTGATGTATGTATTCCAGTTGTACAGATCTGTGTTGGAAAGGCATCTTCTCATTAAGGAGCATTTTATATTTCCTGGTTCAGCTAGGATTTATTTATCAGCAGAATGACTTTTTCCTTGCCTACCTAAGACCTCACGCCTGCTTGCTCACAAGTGTATTACATATCCATTTTAAGGAAACTGAGATAACACAAATAGTAGTGTTCCCGTAACAAGTTATTAACTGTTTGTCTCAACTCTTTCCTTATTAATGTTTTTCGTCTGTTGAAATTATCAGTCTGCCTACTTGTAGATCAACATTCTTACATGAAACTTTCAGGAAATGTAACATAATAGTAGAAGTCTGAGCAAACACATACATGACTAAAATGATTTAGTTTCTTATACAAAGTATACTTTAAATGTAGTATATGTTTTAGCTAAGTGGTGTTTGAGGGTATTTGAGTATTGTTGAATTTTCTCATTTTCATTAAAACTACTCCATTTTCTTTGCCACCCAAGACATAGTTAAAAAAGGGAATGTTTTGAGATTATTCTAGAATTCTTCAATATTATCAGGTCAATTTTATTGGGTATATTATAGAAGACATACAGAATATAAAATCAGACCACAACATTGTGAATTGGCATTCTGCCTCTTACTTGGCAAAAGCCGGTGTTTAGATGAGCTGGCGTAGAGGTGTTTTTATTATTATTATTATTTGTTTTTTTTATTAGTTTTACAATATTGTGTTTTCCATGTTATGGTAAAAACAAACTGCCTTAAGCAGTTGTGAGGTGTAGCATAGTGGGAAATTAATAAACTGATCTGCTGTTTTTCATGAAATGAATGCCTGCACATTCCAAAGGATTTATCCATTCGTCATATTGCTGCTTTGCATTAATCCAGTTTTGCCAGTCTGTTTTTTTTTATATGTTAAATTGACTGTGATAGTTTGTTTTATAATGTTTATAGGATTTAAGTAGTTTAATAGGTACTTGCATCACATTTGAATTAACTGTTGTCTTGCACTCTTTCATCTTTATTATAGGCAATTTCTTAAATGTTGATGAGCAGACACTTACAGTACTTCAGTATTTTATGTATATTTGTTTCAAATTGATGTTATGTTAACTATTTTTTCCTATTTATCAGTTCTTTTACTAGGCTGGACCTTTTCATTTTTTTTAAACAGTGGTCACAGATGTACAGTTATTAAAATGTTTGTACTACAGAAGCACCGAAATGTGTAATTACCTCCAAGTAGTATGCCATCAGAAAACCCATGTTATTGTAGATTACTGTATGATTAACAGATCTGAGACATTCAGAAATGCAGACTGTTGTACTGAACAGCATGTGTTGATGACAGACGCTAAGGAGTTTAAGCCATCAGTTTGTTTTAAGGAATGATTCCTGCATAATTCAGCAGTGCTTTGTGCATGTGTAGATGCTTGGTTACATGTCTGTCAAAATGGTATGTGAAAGTACGCAGATTGCTGTAAAAAGAGTGCTGAACAGCTTTTGTTGTAGCATACATGTCACACCACACTATTTGCTTCTAAAATATTCTAACCATTCAGGTATTCATAGTTTTGCTGGTGAGTTTTTACCATTGCACCATACAGTTTTGAAATGCCTCTTAAGGCTCAATGTAGACCTACTTTTAGGCTACTTAGTAATGAGCTTCAGGAAGAGAAGAAAATGATTAGAAGACTCAGGGTACTATGTTGTGTGCTTACCTCATTTCTGTGGAGATAATAATTATTCAAAACTGACTTCCAGTTAGGGAAAACTTTATCTGGGTATGCTGAACTTAAGCAAACATCAAATATTATAAAATAAGTGCAAACCCTGCTTGCATTTCTTCCATTTGCATTAAAATTGTAGTAATCTTTAATTTGTCTTTCATGTTGTAAAGTAAGTTTTCAGCACTCATCAGAATTTATAGCACTTCCAAAAATAAGTGCATCAAAATATTTAAAATGTGAAGGACATTATAGTTAAACAGAAGATGTAAACAGTGGGTAAAAATATCTGCATTTTAAATATCTGTTGTTTAAACTATTAGGAAACAAGAATGCATTTGTAAGGATAACAGGATAATGCTAGCATGTCGGTTCCAGCTGCTACTGATTAGCCTGCATTGGGGTTCTCTAGCTTGCATATGTTGTTGAGTGCTACGACAGGCTACAACTCTTTGTGACCTTGTATAGAATAAAACAGGTTTCTGAAAATGAGTGAGTAAATGAACATGTCTATATATTCATTTTTCTTGTCGTTGACCATACGTCATGTTATCCTGTTAATCCACTGATACTACTACCAAAAGTTTGTCTTGAATTCTGACACCGCCTAGTGCTGAATATGGTATGTGCTGTTCAGTTTGGTACTTAGAATATAATTTTTTTTAAAGAATAGCTTGTGTGACTCGTCATCCACCCCCTTTTTTAATAAGTAATTTGACTTGTGATCCATCCCCCTTTCCTTCTGAAAAAGCATGCAATGCCCTCAAAAACATCACAGTTGATTTGTTAGGAAAGCCCACCTTTTAAGAATGCTTGCATATCAAAACTGAAGGTGTTACAGAATTGCAAAGTAGCATAATAGATCTGCAGCCTTCATAGTTGGAATAAACTACTTATTTTGTCTCTGACTCTCATCAGCCTCTGTTGAATATAAAAAAATCTTAGAAAGATACTGACAAGAAACAACATGCATCCAGCAGCGTGCATTGCGGCCCCATGTCTGTCTGTATTTATATGGACATCAAATCTGTAAAAGGTCTCTGACAACCAATCTGAGCTAATGCAGTCTGCATCACTGCAATCATTGGTTTATATTGCAGTGACCCTGAAGCTACAAAAATATGAATGTTAACGAGAATCACTGTGTTCACTGACATCACAGGCCATATCAGAAGAATTGACCTAATTAAGGAGATCTGTGTACAGATTCTCCCAAGTCCACAATGTCAGTTCAACTGTGTTGCATAGATATCTGCTGGTTAAGTTGAAGACCTTGTGGTACCTTCACTATTGCACATGAGTATGCCAAGTGCCTCCTTAATATATGCATAAACAGATAAAAAAAAGAATCGTAGTCTCTTGCAGAGCTTTTACAGCTACCTCTATGTAATTTTATTCCATATTTCAACAACTACACCCAGCAGAGTGAATCAACTTGCGTGATGTGTTTGGATCTAATTAGTTCATATAAAATCTGTGCAGTTCAACCTGTGTATTTAACATAATTTCATTTGGCAGAATAAATCATTTCATAGCCATCATTCATTTCAAAACCATTTGATATGTACCTCACAAGACACTTCCAACAGCTGGAAAGACCACAAAAGTACCTCACCAAGAGGATTACTGGCCTCAAACATATTCATACAGTCCGACTGAAAAAACTCTGTCAGTGGCATATTGCTTACTCAGAGGTGATCTCTGCCTGACTTACAAAGCCATGCCCAACTCAGAACTGATGGACATGCTCCACCTAAAGAAATCCAAGTCACTGCAAGCCACGCGCTCTAGTGAGCTAAACCTCGCCACAACAATAAATGGAACGTGCTGGAGGGATAGATTTCTGTCAGAGGCTCTCCATGCTTTGGAACAAAATTCCAAACTACATTAGGCAGAGCCCCTCACTAACACACTTCAAGAGAAACCTTGATGAGTGGATGGGTAACAGAAAATACACTCCTGGGATCACTTCATTTGCTCTGCTTGATAGAGGATCAGTTAATTAATCAATGGGGCTGCGAAAGCAGACACACTCTGGCTAGACTTATAAATGCCCTCTGGCAGATAGCCTAGTTACCTACCTATGAACCTATAGGTTCATAGGTTGGTACTAGGCTATCAGCCCTAGGGCCTATACAAGTCTAGCCATAACAATTCCCTGGCTATTTCTTCCCGCAATATTTACTTCCCTGGACCCCTGTCTAGCAGGGCGACTGACGTGATCCCTGGGGTGAATTTCCTATCTCCCATCCAATCGTCAAGGTTCCTTTTGAAGAGGTCCAAAGAGGCGCTCTGCTTTACATGTATGGGCAGTCTATTCCAGAGACTGAGTAGTCTCTGGGTCAGGAACCTATGCCTCCAGCATGTTTTGTTCATTATGAAGACGAGGTTTAGATCCCTGGAGCGTGTGGCTCTGAGGGATTGGGATTTCTTTAAGTGTAGCTTGTCCAACAGCTCTGGGTTTGACATAGAGGCGATCTCTGCTTAACAAACAAGGCTGAGTAGATGATATGCAACAGACCATAGCTGGAGTTTTTTTTAGATGGTCAGCATAGGGCATCTGCTTTAGGCCTGTGATTCTTTCTTTAGGTATTTCTGCAGTCTTTCCAGTTGTTGCCGATGTCTTGAGAGGTACATACCAAACGGGGTGTTGTATTCTTTAATGGATCTAATGAGGGATGAGTACAGTGGGACAATGACCTCATTTTTTTCTGAATGAAAAGCCTTTAGTGATGAGGTGTGCCACATAGAAGGATTTCCTGACTGTTGTGGTGATGTGGTTATCGAAGGTGAGACCACTGTCCACCTGTGTCCATAAGTCTCATCACACTTTCGGTGTTTAGTGTACTGCCACCTATGTGGTAATTCACGGGTACATGTTTTTTCCCCAAATGGGATAACTATACATTTCTTGACATTGAGCTTGAGCCCATGGATCTGGCACCAAGCATTTGTTTCTGTAAGGCCCTTTTGTAAAATATCTACGTCATTTTGGGGTTCAATAATGGCTCTAAGTTTGCAGTCATCTGCAAACTTTGTTAGCCAGAGTCCCTTAGTGTTGGCCTGTATTTCAGAGAAGTAGATGCCAAACAAGAGCGGTCCCAGGACTGAACCCTGAGGTAACTCCACTTGTCATTTGTCTGGAGCTGAATTTGAAGTCTGCTACTTTTACAGTGTGGGTTTTGTCAGTAAGCCAGTTGGCAACCCATCAAGTGACATAATAAATAAAAATAGAGAATAATATCTAATATTAGTGTACTGGCATTACAGCATTGTTAATTTTTGGAATAATTCATGAGCCTGTAAAATCTTGATCCCGGTTTATTTGTAATAAAACTATGTTCAATTTGCATATTAGAGTTAGTTAAGTACTCTACTTCACTCATACTTGCCCTGGTATCTTTATTTTTTTCCGCTTTCTCATGCAGTCAAATGTTATGGCGTCTGGCTTATGTTTGTATATAATTCTGATATAGGTAATGTTTGATTAACATGGCTCCCCAAATATGATGCTTCCTGAAAAGCTACCAGAAGCACAGTGCAACGTGTTTCTGCAAGGTGCTGTGCATCTTGAACACATGCGCACCATTTTAATCATCCCTGGGATTACCATGTCAGTGAAAACATTTTTCATTTACAATGACCTCAGCCCTTTTATTCAGTTTTTGAATAAATGTGACTTATTAAATCATATACTGTATAAATATTGTTGACACATTGTTAAGATATTATAATGGTATACAATATGTCTTCCTTCTGATATATTTGTGTTGACAGTTGGTGTCTCCCAGCAAACAAGTCAGCTTCAGAGAACTATGCATACATAGTGCCATTGCTTATTAAATGTTTAGCAGTATGTTTTAACTTCAGTCTTACATGGTTACTCTTTATTCACACTGGTTCTACTGACACTGTTCACATTCATTTCAAGCTGCCTGAAGTCAGAAAACGAATTATTTCATCTGTTCTGATTACTGGTTAGATACTTCCTGCATTCTATAAATGAAGTGATGATTGGTCTTTGCTTCCCTACCCTTGTGGAGTGTTAACCACATGACATTTCAATTCAGAGTCCACTCTGCGGTCTGCAGTTCATTATTATTTTCCCTAGGGAATCACTGCCAGTGATATTTCTGTTTGTGTGTCAGCAGTGACTTTTTTATTGAGGTGGGGGTGAGTTTTGGTGTTTCTCCTTGATTGTGCAGCTGTGAAGTTAGCATATTCATGAAATTGTGTTGGGAGGTCAAAGCACCCCTCCCATACACACGAACACATGGGTACAGGAGGTATTGTCCCCTTCATAAACACTTTTATTTGGTTTATTCGTCTTGTCAAAGCTTTGGTTGAGGTCATCTCAGTGTGACATTAAGGAACTGTCTTGGTCTTCTTGCTGTTGGTCAGCTGGTTCTGTTGGTCATTATCTTTCTGGTGTAAGACCACTTAACATCCATTAGTATATAATAGCTTGACCAACTACATTACTTTTACAGCTTTCACCCCGGGGATCACTCCAGTGGCTCTACTTGATAGAGGCATTGGGAACTAACTTCAGGTGGCACGATGCCAGTACACTTCTGTGAGCTAGGCTTGTAATGGCTCCAGGGCCATTAGGCTAGTACACATCTATGAACTTATGAACAGGGAATCTAAAATGAGCCTTGACAACCCATATTGTTTAAACTTTATTCATTTTGGGGACTGTGATTAAGGGTATATCTCTAAAGAGTTGTTAACATATTGGACTACCATCTCAGTTATCTGTTACTTTGACCTTTTTTGGCCAGTCAAGGAGGAGTGTCAACTGTGCATTTGTTCTCCAGCAGTAGCAGTGCTGCCACCAGGTGTTGGACTATCCTGACAGTTTGTGCAGTGCACTGATGACTGGGTCATTGTGGGATTGCTCAATTGCAACTGAGCAATGATCATGCATGCCTCATTAAGCACATGGAATAACAGAAGTAAAGGTATAGTATTTACCTACCGAAATTTTAGGAAATTACTAAAAAGGTTTCCGTGCACATATTCTCCTGTGTTTCAGATGTGGTGTAAGAATTGTGTGCCAGATTGTATTTGGTAGTCAGATGAGCATTGTAGCCTCTATTTCTTGTTGTTCTTCCAGTAGGGTAGAAGTTGTAGTGCTCCAGTGACAAGTATCAGCCATTTTTTGGGGGGGAGGGTAATGTTAGTGGATTCACACTCACTAGCCATAATATCTTTCATGTGGGAGGTGCTGCACATAACTCATGTTCCTATGGTAATATGCCAGGTTTTAATTAGCTCATTGTGTAACATACTTATATATTTGTGAGAATACTGCTTGTGTTGTATTGAATGCTATAGTTCTATATGCTTAAATAGGTTTAATGAACAAACAGGGAAGAGACTCTGTTCTCTGTATATACATTTGCCTTTTTCATTTACATGGTTAAGTTGATAATTTAATGCCTGCTGTGGCTTTTGGTGATATTTTTGCACCAACCTTGCTTGCTACAACTACTTTTTGGAATTAGGATATTGTTTTTTTTAATCACAAAGCACACAGAAATGCTGCCGACAGTCACTTTGTTCAACCAACCAAAATCACTACATTGAAGTATTACAGCTTTACAGTCATAAAATTGCTGATTTCTTCTTACTCTGCTTTTCTTTTTAAAATGTATTTTTTACTCTGTAGATTGTATATTGTGACCGTTCTATGCAAAAACAAAATAACACAATTGTAAAATATGTTGTCTTAACTTGTATGCATGGTTAGTGATGTTTACATTTGGAAATAAATTTATAATTGAGTAACAATCAGTGGTGTTCACTTTTCACTTTGTTGTCTGTTGGTGTAAGAAGATGTAAAAATACGATGCCCATTACGGCAAAGGTCAATCTGCTGTTCTGTCGAACAGCCCTGATTTATAAGACTGGTAAGCTTTAATGAGAGAAAGGGTGTATCTTACAGTTCTCAGGACAAGTACCACTTTGCTGTTGTCTTATCTGCAAAGGTATATAGCTGCACAGTTAATCTTTTTCCTTGTCTGCTAAATGCTCGTAACCACATCCCTTAGGTCAGCTGAGATGTGCAGCCATGTGTTTATAAGCATTGAGAACTTTATTACGTTCCCAATAATGGAAGTGCTTGGCTGTAGGGAGGTGCTAAGCATTTCTATTCCATTATGCAACATCATTTGGTCTGCTTCTCAAAATAATGAATTACTGGTGCTTTTGAACACCATTTTAATTGCTGGCATCGATTTGCTTTACTGTCTAGGCAGAAAATTACATTTTACATGTTCTGCTTCTTTTTTCTTTTGCATTTAGGGATCAAGTTATGAAAATTGTGTTTTATCAGCATAGCTGGGAAAGTACTATTGGAGTTTAGGTATCCATAACTGGACTGTGCAACTCTTTGTTTAGATATATTTTACAAATGCCATCCTATTTGAAATGACCCACACTGTTCGGCAGTTTTCAAAAACCCTCATCTATATTTTTTCTTGTTTTCAGAATGTATTGTAAAGCATAGTAGCACATCATCCTTGTGTTCACATTATGCATACACAAGTGTTCCTGTGCTCACCTGATTGCTGATGTTCATATGGCTGCATGGTATGTGTGCTGTCAGTGTGCTTGAGATGTGCAGTGAACTGGAGTCCTATCCAGATTGATTCCTGACTTTATGCCATGTGCTTGCTGGAATACAGCCTACACCCCAAGAAGCTGAATTGGATGTAGCTAGTGTTTAAAATGTATGTATAGGTGGGGATAATTACCTTTCAGGGATATGGAACAAATGAAACATTATCCTGCTGTAAGAAGCAGTGCAGGCATTGTTTGGAGTAAATATGCTTTCTGCGTAGCATACTATTTGTCTGTGCTTGTTATACAGACACACAGAAATAAGTAGTGCATTGTCATGTGCAGCTAGACCTAGTAAACTGTGAGGCTTTATGGTGCCACAGCTTAGTCACGAGAGGAATGTTTCTCCTATTCAGAAATCATTGAAACTGCTTCCTTGATTCTCTGTTCTTTGAAAATCCAAATTAAGTAAAGCAGAGAGTCAGTAAAGTAACAATATGAAAAGGCACAACATTCCTCTGGAAAGCCTTGCTTTTGAATGGTTCCATTTGAGAAGTAGAAGCAAAACAGTATGTGAATACAGTAGATGTTTTCTACATGTTGGGAGACGCAGAAATATGATTTACACAAGTGGACATAGGAGCTGTTGATTTTCCATGATGTGACGGTAAATTAGATCCGTCTGTTACTACTTAATATGAATGTGACTTCTTCCTAATAGTGAGCATAAAATAGAATTTAGTTTGCTGTTACCCCTTTGGAAAATAGGTTTGACATATCTTGACAGACTGTGAAGAGTGATAGGATATCAAGATAGTGGAATACAGTTTGACATTACTACTCTTTTTAGGTATGATACCCAGAAAATTTTCCAACATCCTCTAAAGAGCCTAGAGACTGTGTTGCCTGACTTGACTCCCAAACCAGACCCTATATTATAGCTTAATCATGGCTAGAGATCTGTAGTTGTAAAAAGAAAAAAAAAGTAATGTAAAGACATATTAAAGATCCACCTTGAAGAAACCATGCATGGAAAACTGTGGTCGTCATCTCGAGTAGTTTTGTTTTATGTCTTTTTGTAGTCTGATAGCCTTCTAGAGTGTTATATGAAAGCCATTCTAGTCATAAAGTTCCCAGCAGATATGGCTAGCACCATGGGTGGCTGTGTGCCACTGTTATTGTATGATCATTTTTGTCAGAGTGACATGAAAGGGAGCAAAGGCCTGTAGAATATCACATGGAACATATGATGTCCTTCCATTTCACTGTTTTGCAGTATTCTTGACATAAGGGATCTCCTGCCAAGGATAGCCCAACGTCCAGCCGCTGGTCTGAATGCTGCTTCTGTGCTTGTTGCTGAGTCATGCTTTTAGATAAGTGCCCCATTGGGGTTTCTTCTTATCTCATTTTATTTTTATTTTTATTTTGTTGTGGTTGCGTCTTCCAAGAAAGGAAAATGTCAGTGTGGGAGGCAGCTTCCCCATAAAGATCATCAACAGCAGTGTATCTTCTGTTTGGGTGCTTCTCACAGCCATACACAGTGTTCTAGCTACCAAGCATCTGTCCCTAAGACCCTTCATAATCATCTCTCCTCTTTGTTGATTTACTTGGAAAACCAATGTCGTAAATGGTTGGCACAAGATGCTATGGTGGAATCTTCCATCCCGAAGGCCAACAGCCTGCCAAGAAAAAGGCCAAAAAATCATACCTGATTTGGCTGCTGTCCCACCTCCCCCAGATGTCTCTCTCCAGTGAAAGCCTGGAGTATTGGCTGGTTGTTGTCTGGCTCCTCTGCTGCAACCCTAAAAGGAGACCTGTATGGATCTAACTTCTCGCATATCCTCGGAGGCTTTGCAAACATCCACTCAAGACATTGAGGGGGAAACTTGGCAAATTATATCTGAGGGACCAAGGGGGATACTGCTAATTCTAGTCTGGCAGGAGATTCCTACTACATTGGTTGAGTGTCAGCAAGGGTCCGAACCTCCTAGGGTTTTTTTAGGCAGATATACCTCAAAAGAAAAAAAAACACAAAAAAGCATATTTCCCCTGCTGTCAAAGATTCCCAACATGAATGGCAGCATTTTTATGTAGGGGTTGTTTAATGCCTTAAAGCCTCCACAAAAGGTTTCTGTACCTGCTCCCTCCATAAACCTCTATTCCTCTTAAAAGGCCCAGACAGCAGGAGTTCTCTGGTGAAGGTTTGGATTCTGGGGAGGAGTCCTTGGCTTATTCTTCACAAATTCCTTCTTCCTTGGACTATGGGTCTGAGGAGGAAGATTCTGTCATTCCAGCCTCTCCCGTAGAAAAAGTCTACTTTAGAGATGCTGTTTCTTATATGATGGAATATTTTAAATGGGACTGTTCTCATGATGTTCTTCATCTCACATTGCTGCAGTCCTTATACTTGGGTAGTCCGCTGTCCTCGGTCGGCCCGAATATCAAAGTATTAGGCTGATGTCGGTCAAGGCGCTCAAGACTGACATCAGGACATCAGGGTATAAATGCGCATGACCGACGTCATATCCTCAGTCTTTTTTGCCGCATGGTCCGATGCAGAAGCAGCGTTGCAAGTGCCGTTCGGCGTTCTGAAATTTTTCGAATTCGGAGTTTCAGACCGAGTCAAAGTTGGCTAAGTACCCCGTTGGGGAACATTTAAGTTTTTTCTTGCCTCAGTGGTTTACCGGATGTCAGAAAAAGTGAATAACTGTATTTCTTGTGGGAAGCAGATACCGCATAGAGATTATCATACTTTGTGTATTCCTTGTTTGGGGCCTGAGCACGACGTTGTAGGGTGTCGCTTTTGTGCTAGGTTCAATAAACGCACTATTAAGCGAAGGCTAGATTGTGCCAGGTTAGTCTTTGGGAAGCGGTGCAATTGTAAGATGCCGTCGGACGCTCCGACGCCCGCTTCTTCAAAGAAGCGCAAAGACAAGGCAGCTAAACCCAGACAAGAAGAGTCGTCCGTACCGGACGCCGGTTCTTTAGAGGCGTCAGTGGAACCGGTGGTTCCGCCGGAGGCTTCTCTGGAGTCTCAGGGGGAGACTTTGTTATTGCAGGATGTGGCCTCCCAGGAGGCAGGTCAGGCTGAAGGGGCTTCTCAGGTTACTGTACTCCCCTCCCTTCCTAAGGTGGTTAGGCCCTCTCCTTCTGTTTCTAAGGCTTCTCCCAGAGGCAGGCCAGGTTTAGCTTCTGTTGGTGTTACTCCTAGTTCTTCTGGTTCTGTGCCCAAGAAGCACATGCTTAAAATGGCAGAAGATTTAATTACTTTGATTAGAGGTTCTTTGCCCCCTCCAGATAAGAGGCCTAGGGTGGAACCGGAGTTGGGGAGTTTTGAGCAGCCTTCAGATGTTTCAGAGTCTTCGGCTGAAGACTTGCAGGAGTATTCTCCTTATTCTGATTCTGATGCAGATGATTCTACCCCTTCTGCTTCTCCTCCAGAGGATTTTTCTTTTTCAGAGACTCTTCATTCCATGAGGGAACATTTTAAGTGGGAAGGTCAGGACTTCTCTGATTCCAGGAAAAGGCTTAGGGAGTTTTTACTTTTACCCCAGCATAGGCCTTTGGCTATACCTCCTGTTCTGGATGTTGTGGAAGATGTGTTTGCGGAGGCTTCACTTAATCCTGATTCTTTGCCTCCTGCTCCTGTTAAACCGGATAGGTATTATAGGGTGCCTGAGGCTCATAAATATCTTTATAAGAGTCCTAGGGCAGACCCAGAAACTGTTAGTCAGGGACCTAAGGGTGTCAAGGCCTCTGTTGTAAAAAATCCGGTTCCTCCAGATAAAGAGGCCAGAGCTTTGGATAGATGGGGAAAGAAAGTCTATACTTCTTCCACCTTGGCTATGAGGGCTTTGAATTGCCAGTTTCATATGTTGAAATATCAGAATTATCTACTTTCTCAACTGAAGTCTAAGGTAGATGCTCTGGCGGAAGGCATTGAGTGTAAGGAATTACAAGATTTAGTACATGTCTCTGAACAGGTGGGTAAGCATTCTTTACAATGTGGTTTTGATGCTGTACAGGCCTCGTCTAGGGTGGCTGCCACTGGGTCAGTTCTTCGCAGGCACGCCTGGTTGAGGGATCAGAATTTATCTGAACATGTTAAGACAAGGATTTTGGATGCTCCTTTACAGTCTGATGTGTTGTTTGGTTCACCTGTTGTCAGTCTTGAAGAAAATGGAAGACAAGGCTAAGTCTATGCAGACTGTTAAAGATTTTTTGCAAGTCCAGCCTCCGAAGTTTAGTAGGAATTGGCCTGCTAAGGGGTGGACATACCCTTCTTATGAGTCACAGTCTAGGGGTAGATCTAGACGTGGTAGGGGCAGAGCTCAGAGCTCCTTCAGGCCTAGAACAGGGAGTTCTCCTGCACAATCTTCAGGTGAGGGCAGGGGCCAGTCCTTTCGTAAACAGGCCCAATGACCTACCTTTTCAGCTGCCAGATCCTTCTTGTCTGGCAGCACCTTTGGGAGGAAGGTTGGCTCTCTTCAGAGAAAATTGGAGTTTGATTACCCAGGACAGATGGGTATTGGATATCATACACCAAGGTTACAGATTTTATTTCCATACCTTGCCTCCTTTCAAGGGCATGCCGGACGTTCCTCCTCAGCAAAGACTAGAGGCTCGCAAGCAAATTTCTCTGCTGCTCCAAATAGGGGCCATACAACCGGTCCCTCTCCCAGAAGTGGGCCCAGGATTTTATTCTCGCCTGTTCCTAGTACCAAAGAAGGGGAACACGTGGAGACCAATTTTGGATTTATCTATCCTCAACACTTATCTGGACATTCCCAAGTTCAAAATGTTGACGTTACAACAGCTTTTACCTCTGCTGGGCAAGGATCACTGGATGGTGACTTTGGATCTCAAGGAGGCTTACCTTCATGTTCCTATCAGGCTAAGTTGCAGGAAGTATCTGCGTTTTCGAGCTGGGACTTCACATTATCAGTTCTCTGCATTGCCCTTTGGCTTATCTACTGCCCAGAGTGTTCACGAAGGTTCTGGCTCCAGTGATAGCTTTCTTCAGGCTAAGAGGAATTCAGATCTATCCTTATTTGGACGATTGCCTGATTCTGGCCCAAGGAAAGGACGAACTTCTTCATCATTTGCAATATGTGATAGCAGTGCTAAGATGCCTGGGGTATTCTGTGAACGAAATAAAGTCCAGTCTAGTACCCTCTCAGGACATGTGCTTTCTGGGTGTGAGACTAAATACAGCAGCCCAGATGGCTTTTTTGACCCCGGACAAACAAAAGAATCTTTCTCTTTACTTCCATCAATTGTCTCATCAGTCCAGGCTGACTGCAAGGACAGTCCTTCAAGCCTTGGGGTTCATGGCATCTTGTATTCTGGTGCTTCCCAATGCCAAACTGCATATGAGGAAGCTGCAATGGTATCTCAAAAATGTATGGACACAGCACTGCCAAGATTTGGACACTGTCATTCAAATAATACCTTGCATTCAAAAGGAATTTTTGTGGTGGGCTCAGGAATGTCACCTAAACAAGGGACTCTCTGTGACCCGGCCAGAGGAGAGTCAGATTCTAACGACAGATGCCTCAGACAAAGCTTGGGGAGCTCATCTAAATGGAAAGTGGGTACAAGACACGTGGCCTGCCAGACTTCAACATCTACATATCAACTTGAAGGAGATGTTAGCAGTCCAATTTGCATTAATAGCTTTCAAGGATTTACTTCTTCCAGGGCAGGTGTTGATTCTAACAGACAACACAACTGTCATGTGGTACATCAACAAGCAAGGGGGGACACATTCTTATCCTCTATGCAGACAAGCAATGATTTTGTGGGAGACTGCTCTCAGTTTACAACTAAATATTCAGGCAAGGTTTCTGCCGGGAGCACAGAACTCCTTAGCAGATGTGTTGAGCAGGCAAATTATGGATCCCCACGAGTGGAAATTGGATCCTCATGTATTTCAGAAATTGACAGTGTCCTGGGGAACTCCAGACATAGATCTGTTCGCTTCTCCACTGAACTACCAGCTGCCAAAGATTTACACAAAAAGGTTTCATCACACAGCTTGGAAAGTGGATGCTCTTTCATTCAGCTGGAACAATCTTCATGTGTATGCCTTTCCACCTCTGCCTCTCCTCCCAAAGGTACTCCTAAAGGTCAGACAGGACAAGCCAAAGATGATTTTAATAGCTCCAGATTGGCCTCGACAGCACTGGTACCCATTACTGAGAAGTCTGGTACGGGAGCCTCCATGGCCTTTGCCTTCGATTCCACACCTGCTGTCTCAGGAGAACAGTCATTTACTCAATGTCAAACTTCACTCTCTTCACCTGACAGCCTGGCATATTCTGTTTTAAACCCTGGAGGGTCTCGGCTACCACAGCAAGTTTTGAATGTTATTTTGGAGGCCAGAAGGCCTAGTACAAGGAAAGTGTACGCAGATAAATGGAAGAGATTTTTATTTTGGAGTGCAGCAAAGGATTTTGATGTTTCTAAGCCTGATTTAAGTGTGGCTCTTCAATATCTTACTGAGTTACTGGACAAAGGTTTGTCCTTCTCTTCTATTAAGATTCATGCTGCAGCAATTTCTGCTCACTATGACTGTGAACCACCATTGTTTTCTCATCCTTTGTTTAAGCAATTCCTTAGAGGGGCAAAGAATATAAGACCCCCACGGAGAGCTCCGACTCCTGCTTGGGATCTCAATTTTGTGTTGGAGAAACTCACTCTACAACCTTTTGAGCCTGCAGCTACTGCTGAGTTGAAATATTTATCATGGAAGACTGCTTTTTTGTTGGCCGTTACCTCTGCGAGAAGGGTTTCTGAATTACAGGCCCTTATGGCAGTTGAGCCTTTCTTAATTTTCCATAAGGATAGGGTATCTTTGTACTAATCCTTCCTTTATGCCTAAAGTGGTTTCTAGTGTGGCTTTAAACCAAACTATTCATTTGCCTACTTTTTATGCAAACCCCAAAATAAAGGGGAAAAGATTTTGCACACTTTGGATATACACAGGCAGTTGCGATATTATTTGAACAGAACTAAAGGGTTCAGGCAGTCTCAGCAGTTGTTTGTTTCTTTTGCTTTGGGTTCTCAGGGCAAGCCTGTGTCAAAACAAACTATTTCTAAGTGGATTGGGTTTTGTATTGCTTTCTGTTATTCCCATCATGGCAAGGAGGTTCCAGCTGGGATTAGGCCTCATTCCACTAGGGCTACTGCCACTTCTACAGCTTTTTAAGGGGTGGCAACTAAAGATATTTTGGAGGCAGCTACTTGGAGTTCAGTGCATACTTTCTCTAAGCATTATCACCTTCCACTTTACTCTAAATCGAGGGCTGGTTTTGCCACTGCAATTTTACAGGGCATTTTGGCAGCTCCTTCTGCTTTATAGTTTTGCCATCCTCCCTTATCTCTGCTTTGGGATTCTACCCAAGTGTAAGGACTGCAGCAATGTGAGATGAAGAACATAGTACAGTTTTGTACCTACCATAAATGTAGATGTTCGAAGATCCACATTGCTGCAGTCCAATTTACCCTCCCTCCTTCCCCTCTGTAGTTAGAGGCGGTTGTGTGGTTTGGGTTGTACATATTGTAAATATTGTATATATTGTACATCTGCTTAGTACAGGGGTGGTTGGTTGTTTTTTGTTGTATTTTGGTTTTTTGACCTTTCTGTTTAGGGTCTTCTGACATCTGGGGCAAGAAAAGACTGAGGATATGACGTCGGTCATGCGCATTTATACCCTGACGTCAGTCTTGAGCGCCTTGACCGACGTCAGCCTAATACTTTGATATTCGGGCCGACCGAGGACAGCGGACTACCCAAGTGTAAGGACTGCAGCAATGTGGATCTTCGAACATCTACATTTATGGTAGGTACAAAACTGTACTTTTCTGATATTCAAAGGAGGTGTCACTTTCATGTTAGGAAATGAATAAACAAATATTTTGTCACTTAAGTTCAAGCAGCTTTATTATGTACAAACACATTACTATTGTTGACTATAGACTGTAACATAAGTAACTTGTATATAGTTAATGACTATTATTATGCATGCTCACTCCATAGCTGCTCCTTCAAAATGGCACTAAAGTTGTGCACATGTGTGTGTTGTATACGTGCACGTACAGCCTTGCATGCTTCTTAAAGATAAAAGCGCACACACTTTACACTCTGATCTACAGGAGGTATTATGAACTCCTCCAGATGGAGTCTCCCAAGCCCTCAGCTGTATGTCCGGTCTTGACTTTCATTTTAGATACCTTTTCAGCAACTTTTGTTTCCCCTGATTCCCAACCTCCAGCCCCTAAGAAACCTGACAAGTGTTACAGGGTTGCAAGTTTTTGTACAGATGTCCTTTTGCTGATCCCTCTGTAAGGTTTCTGTCTTCTGTCAAACCTTTAAATTTTTGCCATCCACTAAATTACTTCCTTCTGATAAGAACAGTAGAGCCATGGAACATCTAGGCAAAAAGGTATATACTGCTGCCACTCTGTTTTTTACTGATATTAATTACCAGGCTAATATGACCAGGTATGGTTTAAGCCCTTTGTCTTGTTTCTCAAGCAATTTCTGACTTCCCTGATTCAGAAGGGAAGGTCTCTGCCCTTTCTTTGTTGGGTTCTACCTCTTAAGTTGCTCGCCACTCTGTTAAGTGTAGTTATGATGTAGCCGGTGCTTCCTCTAGGACTGCTGCGTTTGGTTCTGTTTTCAGGCATTAATCTTGAATTCATCTCCAGCCCTTACTTGATTATATTAAGGCTAAATTGTTGGATGCCCCTCCAGATAAAAAGAACCTTTTTGGTTCTGCTAGTACTGCTGAACTTTTTAAGTCCCTCCAGAGTAAAAGCAAGGCTGCGCAGGAACTGAAACATTTTTGTGTCTCCTTTCCTTAAATTCCAGGTCTACATTTGTTTTTTTAGACCGTCTTTCCTCCTCCTAAAGGTAAAAAGGGATGTTCATCATGTTATACTGCTGCAGTCATCGCACTTGGGTTATCCTGTCGTCAGGCGGTCCCGCAGTCTGCCAAATCCCAAAGCCTTGGTCCGGCGTCGGCTGTCGTCGCTTCTTCCCTGACGTCAGTGCGACAGGGGTATAAAAGAGGCAGCCGACGCCATTTTCTTCAGTCTTTCTTGCCGCGCGGTGCCCGAAGCAGAAGCAGTTCGCAAGTGCCGGTCGGCCAGCTCCTGAGATTTTCGAATCGAATTTCAGCCCGAAGTCTTCTCTAAAGCTAAGTACCCCGTTGGGGAAACTTTTCTTGCCTCCGACCGATGTCAGACAAAGTTAATAATTGCATTTCTTGTGGGAAGCAAATACCTCATAAGGATTTTCATTCTCAAGTGTATTCCTTGCCTAGGCCCAGACCATGACGTCTCTGGTTGTCGGTTTTGTGCTAGGTTCAACAAACGTACCATTAAGCGTCGAGCAGATTTCGCCCAGCATTATTTTGGCAGAAAATTTAACTATAGCATGCCATCAGAGCACCCAACATCAGCATTGTTTAAAAAACACAAAGATAAGGATAAACAGCCAAGGCCAAGACCAGTTACCGAGGCCTCAGCCAGGCCTGATGCCGGTTCTCCAGTTTTCAGCGAGGCACCTACGCAGTCCCTGACTTCCTCTGAATCAGAAATTCTGACGGCCTCCCAGACCGGTGCAGCTGGGCCTCAGGAACAGGTTCCACCTCACCCATCGGACGCCAGTCCTGACGGTGATCCGGACATTTTGGATAGGCCTTCGGTTTCTGAAGGTGTCTTCAAACCGACAACTATCTCTGCTAAGTCTTATGCTAAAGCTCCCTTGAAAGTTAGGAAGCCGGGTCCACACACTCCACCACAGGCCCCTATGGCTAAAAAACAGATGCTTAAGATGGCTGAGGATTTAATTACCCTTATCAGGGGATCCCAAACCCCCCCCTGACAAAATGCCTAGACTGGAGGAAGATTATCCCTCCTCTGACCAAGCATCCATTTCCTCAGGCAACTCTGAGGACCAGGATTACTCCTTCCCTCCTTATGAAGATTCAGATGCTGAAGAGTCCATTCCCTTTGTCTCCCCCCCTGAAGACTACTCTTTTGGGGAAACTTTACACACCTTGAGGGAACACTTCCACTGGGAAGGCCAAGATTATTCTGACTCTAAGAAAAAACTCCGGGAGTTTCTTCTTCTTCACAGCATAGACCCCTAACAATTCCTCCAGTTTTAGACATTTTGGATGATGTTTACTCCAAATCTAGTCTAAACCCAGATTCTTTACCTCCAGCACCAGCTAAACCAGACAGATACTACAGAGTTCCTGACACTCATAAGTTCTATATAAAAGTCCTACTGCAGACCCAGAAACCATTTCCCAGGGTCCCAAAGGGGTTAAGGCCTCTACTGCTAAGAATCCACTTCCTTCTGAAAGAGATTCCAGAGCATTAGAAAGATGGGGAAAGAAAGTGTATACGTCTGCCACTTTGGCCATGAGGGCCTTAAACTGCCAATTCCACATGCTAAAATACCAACAGTACTTGATTACACAGTTAAAACAGAAAATGACCCCTCAGACAGATCAACCTGATTTCAAAGAGATACAGGATTTGCTGCATGTAGCAGAACAGGTGGGAAAGCATACCTTACAGTGTGGTTTTGATTCATTGGAAGCCTCATGTAGAGCAGCTGTCACAGGGTCTGTAATTTGTAGTCATGCTTGGCTTAAAGAACAAGCCTTACCAGAACATGTCAAAGCAAAGTTATTGGATGCTCCATTGCAGAAAGATGTTTTATTTGGTGTCAAAGCAGAGGAAGTTTTAAAGAAAATGGAAGAAAAGGCAAAATCTATGCAAACAGTTAGATTTTTTACAGGTACAACCTCCTCGTTTCCGCAGGAACTGGCCATCAGAAAACTGGTCCTTTCCTGCATCAGACAGACCCCAAAGAGGTAGGTACAGATGCCCCTAGGGGCAGAGGCCAGCCACAAGGTTCTTTCAGGCCTAGACAATGGCAAACAACATCTCAAAGAGGGGGAGACGAAAGATCTCAACCCTTCAGGAAACAAACACAATGACTTCTTTCTTCACCTGCCAAGCAAAATTGCCCTGGCAGCACCTTTGGGAGGAAAACTGGCTTTATTTCCACAAAATTGGCGCATTATAAAAAAGGACAAATGGGTTCCGGATATTATTACCCGAAGATACAGATTTCATTTCCACACTTTACCATGGATGAGAGGCATGCCAAATCTGCCTCCAAACCAATGGGCAGAGGCACAAGCGCAAATATCAGCTCTCATGGATATGAAAGCATTTCAAAAGGTACCTACACAAAGGAGCAAGGTCAAGGTTTTTACTCAAGACTATTTCTAGTCCCAAGAAAGGACAAAGCCTGGAGGCCCATTTTAGACCTCTCAATTCTAAACACATACCTGGAGGTACCCAAATTCAAAATGCTCACACTTCAGCAGCTTCTTCCCATGCTGGGCAAGGAGTCTTGCAGGTATGCCTCTGAGGTCCAACGTTACCAGCCATGTCCCCTATCAGACAAGATTGCAGAAGATACCTCAAATTCTTGGCAGGTACAATGCATTATCAATTCTCTGCATTGCCCTTTGGCTTATCTACTGCGCCCAGAGTATTTACGAAATGCCTGGCATCAGTAATTGCAGACAACGAGGAATACAAATTTACCCATATCTGGATGACTGCCTGATCCAAGCGGACAGCAAGGACATTCTATTACAGCATCTGGCATTTGTAATACAGCTGCTCAGTTGCCTAGGGTACACAAACAAAAAGAAGTCAAAGCTAATACCCTCGCAACAAATAATATTCCTGGGTGCCAGCTTAAATACAACGGCCCAGATGGCTTTTCTCACGCCAGACAAACAACAACAATTGACTCAATACTTCAAAAAGATGGTAACTTTTACCCAGCTCACTGCAAGGAAAATCCTGCAGGCATTGGGGTTCATGGCATCCTGCATTCAACTACTCCCGTATGCAAAGCTGCATATGAGGAAATTACAATGGTACCTAAAAAGTGTATGGTCTCAACACAGGCACAGCCTCGAATCAAGTATACCTCTCATTCCATGCCTTCAAAAAGAGTTCCTATGGTGGACTCAAGCATGTCAAATAAACAAGGGTCTTCCTTTCGTCTTGCCTCCAGCAAACCAAACTATGACAACAGATTCTTCAGACTACGCCTGTGGAGCACACATGGCAGGGACAGTGCATACAGGGCAAATGGTCTGTAAAACAAATGCATCTTCACATCAACCAAAAGGAGATGCTAGCTGTGCAAAATGTACTGACCACTTTCAAGGACCTCTTGCATCCAGGACAACTACTAATAAGGACATACAACACCACAGTGATGTGGTACATAAACAACAAGGAGGAACACACTCCTACCCTTTATGCAGACAGGCAATGACCTTGTGGAACACAGCATTGACTTACCAAGTGCAACTGCAAGCACAATTCCTACCAGGAAAGGAAAACATATTGGCAGATGAATTAAGCAGAAATATGGCAGATCCTCACGAGTGGAGACCACCCACAAGTATTTTCAATGAAAACTCAAAGGTAGGGATGTCCAGACATAGATCTATTTGCCTCCCCCAACAATTGCCAACTACAGAAATTTTTCACAAGGACTTATCACTCCTTAGCCTGGAAAGTGGATGCCCTATCATTCAGTTGGACAGCATTGGCAGTCTATGCCTTCCCACCACTACCTCTACTGAGCAAGGTATTATTGAAAGTCAGATCAGAGAGACCACAAATGATCCTCATTGCTCTGGACTGGCCACGCCAGCACTGGTACCCATTACTAAGGAACTTGACTCACAGCCCTCCATGGATCTTGCCTCAATTCCCACTACTGCTGACTCAGAAAAACTCTCTGATACTTCACAGCCAGCTCAGATCTTTAAATTTAGCTGCATGGAGAATACCTTGAATTTTCAATCAACACTTCTCTCAAAGGACGTCCAGAATGTCATTATGGAGGCCAGAAGGTCCAGCACCAGAAAAACTTACTCAGACAAATGGAAAAGATTTTGTGCATGGAACCAGGCTAAAGGCCAAAATCCTTGGATACCTAACATTCCTCAAATACTGCAATACTTAACTGAGATGCTACACCAAGACCTTTCATTCTCATCCATTAAGATCCATGCTTCAGCCATTTCAGCTCAATACAATACGGATCCTCCAATGTTCTCACACCCTTTACTACGGCAGTTTCTCAGAGGGGCTAAGAATATAAGACCCCTTTACTACGGCAGTTTCTCAGAGGGGCTAAGAATATAAGACCCCCCAGAAAACCCCCAACACCAGCTTGGGACCTGAACTTCGTTTTAGAAAAATTAACACTGCCTCCTTTCGAACCAGCATTCTCAGCAGAACTACAATACTTGTCTTGGAAAACAGCTTTGTTGCTGGCTATTACCTCAGCACGCAGGGTCTCAGAACTACAGGCACTTATGGCAGTGGAACCTTTCATCATTTTTCATCAGGACAGGGTCTCTTTACAAACTAACCCTACCTTTATGCCAAAAGTAGTATCCAGTGTGGCTTTAAATCAGACCATTCATTTACCCAACTTTTAAACCCCCAGAATAAAGGAGAAAGACTCCTTCACTCTTTGGACATTCACAGACAGCTACGTTACTATTTAGATAAGACAAAGACCTTCAGAAAAACTGACCAACTCTTTGTATCCTATGCTACAGGTTCACAAGGAAAGGCCATTTGAAAACAGACCATCTCCAAATGGATGGCACATTGTATCCGCTTTTGCTACTCGCACCATGGGAAAGCAATGCCTGTTAATATTAGGTCCCATTCTACCAGGGCTACAGCAACCTCAGCAGCCTTTCTCAGGGGGGTTCCAACCAAGGACATTCTGGAGGCAGCTACTTGGAGTTCAGTGCACACCTTTACCAAGCACTACCACCTTCCTTTATACTCAAAATCCAGAGCTGGTTTTGCCACTGCAGTGCTGCAGGGCATCCTAGCTTCGCCTAACCCAGTTTAGTACCAGCCACCCATCCATAGCTTTGGGATTCAACCCAAGTGTGATGACTGCAGCAGTATAACACGATGAACATAGTACAGTTTTGTACCTACCATAAATGTAGATGTTAGAGTGTATATACTGCTGCAGTCCAGGTTACCCTCCCACCATCCCCTCTACATACCAGGGTGTTAGTTATAGCTCTGTGTTCATCAATCAATTGGATGCATGTCTATATGGTGTATTTGCTAATAGTTAGTACTATTGTTTATCTTCTAAGGAATTTTTGCATAGCTTTTTGTTTTGCCTTCATAGTTGGGGGCACCTGACATCTGGGGCAAGAAAAACTGAAGAAAATGGTGTTGGCTACCTCTTTCATACCCCTGTTGCACTGACGTCAGGGAAGAAGTGACGACAGCCAACGCCGGACCAAGGCTTTGGGATTCGGCCGACTGAGAGACCACCTGATGACAGGATAACCCAAGTGTGATGACTGCAGCAGCATATTCACTCGAATATCTACATTTATAGTAGGTACAAAACTGTACTTTTTAGGTGTGTACCCACCGTTAAGTCTACTCAAACTCTTACTTCTCAGAAGCCTCCTTTTCAATACAAATCAGGTTCTATCTGACAGTTTGCTTCACCTTTCCCTAGGCCAGATTCCATTATCCCTTCATCTTTCCCTGTCCCTCCCCATACGTTAGTGGTCACTCATGACTCTTTTTTTATCCATCATCCACCAGGGATATTTCATGGTCTGGAAATCCCTCCCTCCTTTTCTGAGTATCACTCAGAATCCCCTGGAACAGATTCCTTTCTATCCAGAGCTGCATCAGAGCCTTTTGGCTCGGGGCACCATTTAGGTTGTGCTCGCTGCCCAGGAATGGAAAGGGTTTTATTCCAGGATGTTTTTGGTTCCCAGGAAGGATGGCACCTGGAGACCATTTCTCAGCATAACACTTTCTAAAGGTCCTCTCCTTTCAAATGTTGTCCCTTCAAACCCAGTTCCCTCTTCTTCTTCCACAGGCGATGTTCATCGTGTCTCACTGTTGCAGTCATTACACTAGGGTTATTTTGCTGGCAAGCTACCCACAGTCAGCCTGAATTCCAAAGTCCTGGTCCGGCGTCAGTTGCTGTCGCCTCTTCCTGACGTCAGTGCGCCAGGGGTATAAAAGATGCAGCCAACGCCATTTTCTTCAGTCTTTCTTGCCGCGCGGTGCCCGAAGCAAAAGCAGTTTGCAAGTGCCGGTTGGCCGACTCCTGAGATTTTCGAAATCAAATTTCAGATGCGAAGTCTTCAATAAAGCTAAGTACCCCGTTGGGGAAACTTTTTTCTTGCACCAGACCGATGTCAGAAAAAGTTAACAATTGTATTTCTTGTGGGAAGCAAATACCTCATAAGGATTTTCATTCTTACTGTATTCCTTGCCTAGGCCCTGACCACGACGTTGCTAGCTGTCGGTTTTGTGCTAGATTTAACCAGCGCACTATTAAACGTCGGTACGATTTTGCTTTCCATTACTTTGGCCGAAGGTTTAATTATATAATGCCGTCGGAACAGCCGACGACCAGAGTTTATAAAAAGCGCAAGGAAAAGGACAGGCATCCGAGGTCCAAAACTGACGACGAGGCCCCCGCTAGGCCAATCGCCGGTTCTCAGTGAGGCGCTTTCGCAGCCCCTGACACCTGCTACCTCAGAGCCACAGGCCGCTACCGACTCCCACGTGGAGACAGCTAGGCCTCTGGATACTCAAGGTTTTGGACCCTCGGAAACTATTCCCTCAGATGGGTCCGGAGCCGCTGAGCAGGCATCGGCTTCTGAGGGTGTTTTCAGACCTACACAGTTATATATCAAGCAAACTTCAGCTTCCAAGGCAAAGACTAAAACAGCTTTAAAAACAAAGAAACAAGTACAGCATTCTCCTGGATGGACTTCCATGCCTAAGAAACAGATGCTTAAAATGGCCGAAGATCTAATTACCTTGATCAGGGGTTCCCATCCCCCTCCTGATAAGAGGCCTAGGCAAGACACAGAATATGATTCTTCTGATCAGGTTACCATTTCCTGTGACTCCTCTTCAGAACAGGGATACTCTCTTCCTCCCTATGAGGATTCTGATGCTGAAGAATCTATTCCTTCAGCTTCTCCTCCTGAGGATTATTCCTTTGGGGAAACCCTGCATACCATGAGGGAGCATTTCCACTGGGAGAGTCAAGATTACTCAGAATCTAAGAAAAGGCTTAGAGACTTTCTTCTACTTCCTCAGCACAGACCTCTTGCTACTCCATCTGTTCTATACATTGTAGATGATGTATTTTCAGAGTCCAGACTGTCTCCCGACTCTTTACCTCCTGCACCTGTTAAGCCAGACAGATACTACAGGGCTCCAGACTCTCATAAATTTCTATATATAAACCCTGCTGCTGACCCATAAACTGTATTTCAGGGTCCTAAAGGGGTCAAGGCCTCTACTGCAAAAAAAAAAAAAAAAAAAACCCTGTCCCCTCAGATAGGGATTCAAGGGCACTGGACAGATGGGGAAAAAAGTTTGCACTTCTGCTACCTTGGTTGTAATGGCTTTAAATTGTCAGTTTCATATGCTTAAATATCAACAATACTTAATGTCACTGCTAAAACAGAAAATGCTGACAAATTCTGAATGTTCTGAAAACAAGGAAATGCAGGATTTATTGCGTGCAGCTGAACAAGTGGGAAAGCATACTTTGCAATGTAGTTTTGATTCACTGGAGGCCTCTTGCAGGGCCGCTGTTACAGGTTCTGTCATTAGAAGGCATGCTTGGTTAAAGGAACAGAATCTGCATGATCATGTTAAAGCAAAATTATTGGATGCTCCATTACGGCATGATACTTTGTTTGGTGTTAAGGCAGAAGAGGTGTTGAAGAAAATGGAGGATAAAGCGAAATCTATGCAGACAGTAAAGAATTTCTTACAGGTAGAACCACCCAGATTTAGCAGGAACTGGCCTTCTAAGAATTGGTCCTTTCCAGTGTCAGACAGGCCACAAAGAGGCAGATACAGATACCCTAGAGGCAGACAACAGCCCCAGGGCTCATACAGGCCCAAACAATGGGGTGCTTCTACCTCCAAAAGTGGAGAAGACAAATCACAGCCATATAGGAAACAGTCCCAATGACTTTCCTCTGCCAATGCCAAGCACTTATCTTTTGGCAGCACCCTTAGGGGGAAAGCTAGCTTTGTTTTCACAAAATTGGCACATGATCACCCAGGACAAATGGGTCTTAAATATAGTCTCTCAGGGCTATAGGTTCCACTTTCACACCCTTCCAAAGGCAAAAGGTATGCCAGACCTGCCACACAATCAATGGGCAGAGGCACAAAAGCAAGTTTCATCTCACATGGACATGAGGGCTATTCAGCCAATACCTCAACAAGAGCAGGGACAAGGACTTTACTCAAGACTTTTCTTAGTACCAAGAAAGGACAAAGTCTGAAGACCAATTCTGGACCTGACTATTCTAAACACTTTTCTGGACGTTCCAAAATTCAAAATGTTGACTCTACAGCAGCTTCTGCCCATGCTGGGCAAGAAGGCTTGGCTTGTAACTTTGGACCTCAAAGAGGCATACCTGCATGTCCCAGTCAGACAATCTTGCAGAAGATACCTCAGATTCATAGCTGGCTCAATCCATTACCAATTCTCTGCACTGCCCTTTGGCTTATCTACTGCGCCCAGGGTCTTCACAAAATGCCTGGTACCAGTAATTGCATTTTGCAGACAAAGAGGAATTCAAATATATTCCTACTTGGACGACTGCTGTATTCAAGCAGAGACCAAAGACATTCTACTAAAGCATCTGGCATTTGTAAAAGGATTACTAATTTGCCTAGGGTACACAGTAAATGAAAAGAAATCAAAACTAGTACCCTCTCGAGATAATATTCCTGGGTGCAAGCTTAAATACAACTGCCCAGATGGCTGATCTCACGCCAGACAAACAAAGGCAACTGACTTACTTCGAAAGCATGGCAACAAAGACCTAGTTATCTGCAAGAAAAATTTTGCAGGCTTTGGGCTACATGGCATCCTGCTAATTCCATATGCAAGACTGCATATGAGGAAGCTACAATGGTATCTAAAAAGTGTTTGGACTCAACATTGCCACAGCCTGGAATCATTAATTACCCTCATTCCCTGCCTGCAACAGGAGTTTCGTTGGTGGGCATAGGCCTGTCACCACAACAATGGACAGTCATTTACTGTACCCACAGCCAGGCAAACACTAACAACAGATGCATCAGATTGTGCCTGGGGGGCCCACATGGCAGGAAAATGTATTCAGGGCACATGGCCCGCAAACCAAAGGCATCTTCACATCAATCAAAAAGAGATGCTAGCAGTACAAAATGCCCTGACAGCCTTCAAGGACCTACTTCATCCAGGACAACTGGTGATAAAGACGGACAATACTACAGTCATGTGGTACATAAACAAGCAGGGAGGCACACATTCTTACCCCCTCTGCAGACGAGCCATGATTTTGTGGAACACTGCATTGACTTATCAAGTACACCTACAAGCACAATTCCTGCCAGGAAAAACAAATGCTCTGGCAGACGAACTAAGCAGAAACCTCTTGGATCCTCACGAGTGGAAACTAGACCCAGAAATCTTCAGCATGATAACAAGGAAATGGGGATGCCCAGACATAGATCTATTTGCCTCCCCTCACAACTGCCAACTACAGAGATTCTGCACAAGGACTCATCACAAACAAGCATGGAAAGTGGATGCTCTCATTCAGCTGGAAAAACCTTGCAGTATATGCCTTTCCACCACTGCCTCTCCTCCCCAAGGTACTCCTAAAGGTCAGACAAGAGAAGCCACAATGATACTGATTGCCCCGGATTGGCCACGCCAGCATTGGTACCCAATCCTAAAGAGCTTGTCTCAAGGCCCAGCCTGGACATTACCTCAAATTCCACATTTACTGACCCAACAAAACAATCAGATCCTGCACAGCCAACTCAGAACCCTAAATCTGACTGCATGGCAGATAATGTAACCATTCAGAATACACCTCTCTCTAAAGAGGTTATGGATGTTATTTTGGAGGCCCAACACCAGAAAATCTTATGCAGAAAATGGGAGAGATTCTGTGCTTGGAACCATGCACTAGGAATTGACATGCTTGTACCAAATATTCCTCAGATTTTACAATACCTAACTGAGATACTGGACAAAGGCCTATCCTTCTCAATTAAGATCCATGCTTCTGCCATTTCAGCTCATTACAATATGGAACCACCTATTTTTTCACATCCACTGCTTAGGCAGTACCTCAGAGGAGCCAAAAACATAAGACCTCCAAGGAGGGCACCAATACCTGCATGGGACCTCAATTTTGTCTTGGAAAAACTCACACTGCCTCCTTTTGAACCAGCCAATACAGCTGAGATAAAATTCTTATCATGGAAAACAGCTCTGCTCCTAGCAATAACTTCAGCAAGAAGAGTCTCAGAATTACAGGCATTAATGGCTGTGGAACCTTTTATTATCTTCCATCCGGACAGGGTTTCTCCAAGGACAAACCCAACATTTATGCCTAAGGTAGAGTGTCCAATGTGGCTCTTAACCAAACCATTCATTTGCCTACCTTTTATCCAAACCCACAGAATAAAGGGGAGAGACTTCTGCATTCTTTGGACATACACAGACAGTTACGCTTCTACTTGGACAAAACTAAAGCTTTCAGAAAGACTGAGCAACTTTTAGTGTCATACGCTGCAGGCTCACAAGGAAAGGCTATTTCAAAGCAGATTATTTCAAAATGGATAGGTCATTGCATTCGTTTCTGCTATTCACAGCATAGCAAATCAGTGCCTATGGGCATTAGTCCACATTCAACCAGAGCAGCAGCCACTTCTGCAGCCTTCCTCAGAGGAGTACCACCCAAGGATATTTTGGAGGCTGCAACTTGGACTTCAGTGCACATTTTTACAAAGCACTACCACTTACCTCTTTATCCAGAGCAGGCTTTGCCACTGCAGTTCTGCAGGGTCTCATAGCCACTCCTAATTCTATTTAGACCCAGCCTCCCAACCTCAGCTTTGGGATTCAACCCAAGTGTAATGACTGCAACAGTGAAACACAATGAACATAGTACAGTTGTATACCTACCATAAATGTAGATGTTCGAGTGTATTCACTGTTGCAGTCCAGGATGTCCTTCAAGGATGCATCTGCAGTCTTTACAAATGGGTTGTCCTGTCGTCAGGCAGCCCTTCGGTCGGCCGGATTCCAAAGTCTGGGTCTGGCTTCGGCTGGTGTCGCACTTCACCCGACGTCATTGCGGCAGTTCTTCGGGTATAAAGGCATCAGCCGACGCCATTTTCCTCAGTCTTTCTTGCCGCGTGGCGCCAGAAGCAGAAGCTGTTCGCAAGTGCCGGTCGGTCAGATCCAGAGATTACTACTACCGAATACTACTTCGAAGACTTCTATAAAGCTAAGTACCCCGTTGGGACTCTTTCTTGCCTCAGCCGATGTCAGAGAAAGTTAATAACTGTTTATCTTGTGGGAAACAAATACCTCATAAAGATTTCCACTCCTATTGCATACATTGTTTAGGCCCAGACCACGACGTAGCAGCTTGTCTAGCCTGTGCTTCTTTTAACCGACGGACGCTTAGACGTCGCTCGGACTTTGCTGAGCAGATTTTCGGCTCCGATTTTGCCTACATTATGCCGTCGGATCCTCCGACTACGCAAATAACCAAAAAGCGCAAAGAAAAGGACCGACACTCGCGGTCCGCGGTTTCGGCCGAAACCGAGCAAGCGGTTCTTTCTTCAGCCGATAACTTGCCTTCTACCGAGGCCTCTTCTATCCTGGTAGAAACGGCTTCTGAAATCCAACCTTCTGTTGCGATTTCACAGGATTTATCAGACACCATTCTCCTAGATATTTCTACCCCTGCACGTGGAGCTGCTAGGCCTCCTCCAGCTGTGTCTATTAAGGCATTTGCCAGGGCTAAAGCAGCCAAAACATCAAAACCTGTGCCTGCCAAGCCCCCCTCTCACAGGCCCAGCACCGGCTCCCATATGCTTTCTTTGGCAGAGGATCTCATCTCTTTAATTCGTGGAGCCCAGCCTCATCCAGACAGGGCCTCTCTCCCTCCTCCAGAAAAGAGGCCTAGAGCAGAGCCCCCTGAGCCAGTAGCCTCAGATGATTCCTCTGATGACTCAGAACATACAGACCCTCCTGAGGCTTCTTATTCTCCTTACGAAGACTCTGATGCTGAGGAGTCCATCCCTTCAGCCTCTCCTCCTGAGGAATTTTCCTTTGGGGAAACCTTGCATGCTATGAGGGAACAATTTCAGTGGCAGGGCCAAGATTTCTCAGACTCTAGAAGAAGGCTTAGGACCTTTCTACACTTGCCACAGCATAGGCCTTTAGCTATACCTCCAGTTCTATCTGTTGTTGATGATGCATTTAATGATGCTTGCACTGCTCCTGATACTTTGCCTCCGGCTCCTGCTAAGCCCGATAGGTACTACAGGGTCCCAGACACTCATCACCACTTATATAAGGCCCCTTTTGCAGATCCAGAGACTATCTCCCAGGGCCCTAAAGCTGTAGCAGCTACTTCTTCTAAGAACCCCCTCCCTCTGAAAGGGAATCCAGGTCCTTAGAGATGGGGTAAAAAGTTTACACCTCTGCTACTTTGTCAGCTAGAGCTTTGAACTGCCAATTTCATATGATTCAATATCAAGAGTTTATGCTTGACCAGTTGACTAAAAAGCTGTCCTCTGAAGAATCTTTAGATAAAAAGTATGTTCAAGAAATGTTACATAACATACAGCAGGTTAGTAACCATTCTTTAAAATGTGGCTATGATGCACTGGAGGCTTCCTTTAGATCAGCCATGACTGGCACAGTTATCAGGAGGCATGCATGGTTGAAGGAACAGGCATTACCAGACCATGTCAAATCTAAGCTTTTGGATGCACCTATGGACAAGGTCAATTTATTTGGTGCCCCCGCACAGCAGGTACTAAAAAAGATGGAAGAGAAAGCAAAATCTGTGCAAACAGTAAAAGATTTCTTACAAGTTCAACCTCCAAGGTTTAGCAGGAATTGGCCCTCCAAGAATTGGTCCTTTCTGGACTCCTCTAAGGCACAAAGAGGCAGGAATAGGTGCTCTAGAGGCAGAAACCAATCCAGGGGTGCCTACAGGGGTCGCCAGTGGCAGGGTAACAACCAACGAGGCACGGATACAGCCACCACCACTACAACAACTCAATCACAGTGACTTGGCGGTGGCACCGCCTACCAGGGAACAACTAGAAGCACCCTTAGGCGGAAAGCTAACATTATTTTCAAGAAACTGGCACTGCATTACAAGAGAAAAATGGATTTTGGAGACTATAGACAAAGGTTACAGGTTCCATTTCCATACTCTACCAGGAAAGAGGAATGCCAAACCTACCACCTTCTCAAAGGACAGAAGCTCTAAAACAAATATCTCAATTATTAAGAATGCAAGCTGTGGAAAAGGTACCATTTATGGAGCAAGGGAAGGGATTTTACTCCAGGCTCTTCCTGGTTCCAAGAAAAGAAAACAAATGGAGGCCTATTCTAGACCTGTCCGCTTTAAACACATTCCTCATTGTTCCAAAATTCAAAATGCTGACCCTACAGCAGCTTCTTCCCATGCTGGGCAAGGAGTCTTGGCTGGTAACTCTAGATCTCAAGGAGGCATACCTGCACGTCCCCATAAGACCAATTTGCAGAAGATACCTCAGATTTCTTGCAGGATCAGAGCATTATCAATTCTCAGCATTGCCCTTTGGCTTATCTACTGCGCCCAGAGTGTTCACGAAATGCCTGGCATCAGTAATCGCTCATTGCAGACTTCAGGGAATTCAAATCTATCCCTACCTGGACGACTGCCTAATACAAGCGGACAACAAAAACAAACAGAAGACTTACAAAGAGTCATCTACCTGCTACAAGCCCTGGGATATACAGTCAATACAAAAAAGTCAAGGCTGATTCCATCCCAAAGAATAACCTTCCTGGGTGCAGAACTGGACACATCAAAACAAATGGCATTTCTAACTGCAGAAAAGAAAGAGCAACTTCCTCTCTACTTCTTGGCATTAACAAAGCAGAGCCATCTAACTGCAAGAAAAGTGCTACAAGCTCTAGGCTTCATGGCATCCTGCATAATACTGGTCCCTCATGCCAGGCTTCATATGAGAAAGCTACAGTGATACCTAAAGAATTTGTGGTCTCAGCACAAGCACAGCCTAGAAACCAAAATTCCAATGATCCCATGCCTGAAGCAAGAGTTCTTATGGTGGGCTCAGGCCTGTCAATCAAACACAGGACTGCCCTTCTGCAAAAGTCAACCAAGACAAACCATCACGACAGATGCCTCAGACCTCGGTTGGGGGGCACACATGATGGGCAAGTGCATTCAAGGCCTATGGACTCAAGACCAGCTGCATCTGCACATAAATCTAAAAGAAATGATGGCAGTAAAATTGGCAATCCAGGCATTCAGACCTCTTCTCCAAGAAGGCCAGTTGATGATAAGAACGGACAACACCACAGTTATGTGGTACATCAACAAACAGGGAGGCACACACTCATACCCTCTATGCCGGCTGGCACTGGACCTATGGGATGTGGCTCTAAGCTACAACATTCAGTTACAGGAAATTTATGTACCAGGGAAGGAAAACATTCTAGCAGACATATTAAGCAGAACTACAACAGATGTCCACGAATGGATGCTGCATCCGGACATTTTCAAAACCATCACAAGAGAATGGGGATTACCACAAATAGACTTGTTTGCATCCCCATTCAATCACCAGTTGAAGAAATTCTGCACAAGGACCTACCACCCACTTGCTTGGAAGGTGGACTCCCTATCCTTCAGTTGGAAAAGCCTGACAGCATACGCATTCCCACCACTTCCTTTGATGCACAAGGTGCTTCTCAAGATCAAAGAGGAACATCCGAGGATCATTCTGATAGCCCCAGACTGGCCAAGACAACATTGGTATCCACTGCTGAGGAGCATGTTCCGGGAACAAATATGGACACTGCCCCTGATCCCATTACTGCTGACACAGAACAACTACAACATTCTGCATCCAAACCTAAAAACTCTGCAGCTAACTGCCTGGAACATTACATAACCGCAATTAACCCAAATTTATCCCAAAGGGTTAAAGACATAATCCTGGAGGCTCGTAGACCTTCAACAAGAAAGAATTATGCAGCAAAATGGAAAAGATATCTCATCTGGAGTACTGCAAATGGGCAAGATGTGACACTGGTAAACATAGCCAACATCCTGGAGTACTTGGCGGAGCTCTTCCATACAGGCCTGTCTTATTCCTCCATCAAGATACATGCATCAGCTATTTCAGCAGAATACAGCTTGGATCCTCCTGTCTTCTCGCATCCTCTGCTCAGACAGTTTCTGAGAGGAATTAAAAATGTAAAACCTCCCAGGAAACCTCCATTGCCAGCATGGGACTTAACCTTTGTGCTAGAAAAACTGACTCTACCTCCTTTCGAACCAGCAGCTACAGCAGAATTGCAATACTTATCCTGGAAGACTGCTTTCCTGCTGGCAATAACGTCAGCAAGAAGGGTCTCTGAACTACAGGCATTAATGGCAGTACAACCCTTCCTGATCTTCCATCAAGATAGTGTCCATGAGAACAAATCCTACATTTATGCCTAAGGTGGTATCCAGAGTCTCTTTAAATCAGGCTATCCACCTTCCTACATTCTTCCCCAATCCACAGAACAGGGGAGAAAAGCTCTTACATACCTTGGATGTACACAGACAATTACGCTACTACCTGGACAGGACAAAAAACAATAGAAAAACTGACTAGCTTCTGGTAGCATATGCAACAGGAAAAGAAGGAAAACCAATTTCTAAACAGACAATCTCCAAATGGATAGGAAATTGCATTAGATTTTGTTACTCCTACCATGGAAAGAAAACTCCAGAGAATATCAGGCCTCACTCCACAAGGGCTACAGCCACTACCACAGCTTTCTTCAGGAGTGGCTACCAAGGACATTATAGAGGCTGCTACTTGGACCTCCGTGCATACATTTGCCAAGCATTATAACTTACCTCTATACTCTAGATCCCGTGCTGGTTTTGCCACCGCTGTTTTGCAAGGGATCCTGACTACACCATAATCTATTCTCATTTCCTCCTCCCCTAGTTTAGCTATGGTATTCTACCCATTTGTAAAGACTGCAGATGCATCCTTGAAGGACATAGTACAGTTTTGTACCTACCATAAATGTAGATGTCCGAGAGGAATGCATCTGCAGTCAGGATTACCCTCCTTCCCCTCTGAGGTACTCCTAGGGTACTTACCAATCTTCAGCTAGCTTGGGGGGGATCTATTATGGTGTATTTGTTTGTATATATGTACATACATGTTTATATTGTGTGTTTGCTCTCTACTATTTGGAAACTTTGGCATTTATCCAAATTTAGCCATCCAAGAGGGCACCTGGCATCTGGGGCAAGAAACACTGAGGAAAATGGCGTCGGCTGATGCCTTTATACCCGAAGAACTGCCGCAATGACGTCGGGTGAAGTGCGACACCAGCCGAAGCCAGACCCAGACTTTGGAATCCGGCCGACCGAAGGGCTGCCTGACGACAGGACAACCCATTTGTAAAGACTGCAGATGCATTCCTCTCGGACATCTACATTTATGGTAGGTACAAAACTGTACTTTACCCTCCCACCATCCCCCTTTCATTTCTGGGACTTATCTGTACTTCTCTATTCTATACAACCTATGTGGTGCATTTGCTTGTAGATGAAGGTAATGTTTATGTTAGTGCATGCTTTTTTATATGCAGAATTTTTAGCCTACCCTTTTGGGGGCACCTGACATCTGGGGCAAGAAAAACTGAAGAAAACGATGTTTGCTGCATCTTTTATACCCCTGGTGCACTGACGTCAGGGAAGAGGCGACAGCAACCGACACTGGACCAGGACTTTGGAATTCAGGCCGACTGCGGGTAGCCTGCCAGCAGGATAACCCTAGTGTAATGACTGCAACAGTGAATACACTCTAACATCTAAATTTATGGTAGGTACACAACTGTACTTCCCTAGTATCCCTGGACTTCAAGGATGCCTTGCATTTTCAGATTTCTTCGTGTTTCACTGTTGCAGTCATTACATTTGGGTAATCTGCTGGCAGGTTGCACTTAGTCGGCCTGAATTCCCAAGTCTTGGGTCCTGCGTCGGTTGCTGTCTCCTCTTCCATGACATCAGGTCGTCAGGGGTATAAAACAAGCAGCCGACGCCATTTTCTTTAGTCTTTCTTGCCGCGCGGTGCCTGAAGCAGAAGCATTTCGCAAGTGCCAGTCAGCTGACTCCTGAAATCGAGTTTGAGTTTCAGAACCAAAGTCTTCGCTAAAGCTAAGTACCCCGTTGTGGAAACCTTTTTTCTTGCTCCATACCGATGTCAAAAAAAGTTAATAATTGTATTACTTGTGGGAAGCAAATACCTCATAAGGATTTCCATTTATACTGTATTCCTTGTCTAGGCCCTGATCACAACGTGCCTGGCTGTCGGTTTTGTGCTAGATTTAACCAACTCGCTATTAAGCGTCGGTATAGTTTTGCCTCAAAGTATTTTGGAAATAGATTTAACTACCCAGAAATGTCGTCGGATAGCAATCTGACTACCTGAGTACATAAAAAACGCAAAGAAAAGGACAGAGAGAGACAGTTGAGGTCCAAAACAGACGACGAAGCTTCTCCTAAGCCAGTCGCCGGTACTCAGTGAGGCACTTTCGCAGCCCCTGATACCCACTACTTTCAAGCTGCAGGCCGCTACCGACACCCATGTGGAGTCCGGCATGCCGAGAGATACTCAAAGTATTGGACCCACGGACGTATCTCCCTCGGATGGGTCCAGAGCCGCTGAGCAGGCACCGGCTACTGAGGGTGTATTTAGGCCTCAACATTTTTATATCAAACTAACGACAGCTGCAAAACCAAAGACAAAAGCAACTTCTAAAACAAAAAAATGATGCATGAGCCATGTGCATGGGCCTCTATGCCTAAAAAACAGATGATCAAATGGCTGAAGACCAGATTACCTTGATCAGGGGTTCCCATCCCCCTCCAGATAAGAGGCCTAGGCAAGACACTGATTATGAATCTTCAGATCAGGTTTCTATTTCTTCTGATCAGGAATTATCCATACCTCCCTATGAGGATTCTGATGCAGAGGAATCTGTACCTTCTGCATCACCACCTGAAGATTATTAATTTGGTGAAACCTTGCATACTTTGAGGGAGCATTTTCACTGGGAGAGTCAAGATTACTCAGAATCAAAAAAGAGGCTCAGGGATTTCCTTCCTTTCCCTCAGCACAGGCCTTTAGCCATACCCCCTGTTTTAGACATTGTGGATGATGTGTTTTCGGAGTCAAGCTTGACTCCAGACTCCTTACCACCGGCTCCCAGCAAGTCTGACAGATATTACAGGGTCCCTGACTCACACAAATTTTTGTTTAGAAACCTTACTGCTGATCCTGAAACTATTTCACAGGGTCCAAAGGGAGTTAAGGCCTCAACAACAAAAAAATCCTACTCCCTGTGACAGAGATTCAAGGGCACTGGATAGATGGGGCAAAAAGGTTTATACATCTGCAACCTTGGCAATTAGGGCCTTAAACTGCCAGTTTCATATGCTCAAGTATCAACAACGTTATGGGATTGCTGAAACAGAAAATGTTAGTTTCTGAGTGTGCAGAAAATAAAGAATTGCAGGAATTATTGCATGCAGCTGAACAGGTTGGAAAGCATACTTTGCTATGTGGTTTTGATTCTTTAGAGGCCTCCTCTGGGGCCGCAGTTACTGGATCTGTGATTAGGAGGCATGCCTGGTTAAAGTAACAAAATTTGCCTGATCATGTTAAAGCTAAATTACTAGATGCACCTTTACAGCATGATACTCTGTCTTTTATTAAGGCAGAAGAGGTTTTAAAGAAAATGGAAGACAAAGCTAAGTCTATGCAAACAGTAAAAGACTTCTTACAAGTGCAGCCACCAAGATTCAGTAGACACTGGCCTACAAAGAATTGGTCCTTTACTGTGTCAGAACTCAAAGGGGCAAATCCAGATGCCCTAAGGTTTCCAGATACAAGACACAAGATTCATACAGGTCAAAGCAATGGGGCACTTCTACCTCCAAATCTGGAGGTCATAACGCGCAAACCTACAGAAAACAGTCCCAATGACTTCTCTCTGCCTTCACCAAGCACTTATCTTTTGGCAGCATCTTTAGGAGGAAAATTAGCACTTTTTGCTCACAATTGGCAGTTAATAACCCAGGACAAGTGGGTGCTAAACATAGTATCACAGGGATACAGATTCCATTTCCATACTCTGCCAATGTCAAACGGCCAGATCTGCCAAAAAATCAATGGGCAGCGGCACAGAAACAGGTTACGTCCCTCATGGATATGGGGGCAATTCAGCCAGTACCAGAACAGGAAAAAGGACAAGGTTACTGTTCTTGGTACCCAGAAAGGACAAGGCCTGGCGGCCAATACTGGATTTATCGATTTTGAACACATACCTGGACATTCCAAAATTCAAAATGCTGACCTTGCAGCAGCTTCTGCCCATGCTAGGCAAGAATGCTTGGCTAGTGACATTAGACCTAAATGAGGCATACCTGCATGTCCCAATAAGACAATCGTGCAGAAGATACCTCAGATTCAAGGCTGGCTTAATGCATTACCAATTCTCTGCACTGCCCTTTGGCTTATCTACTGTGCCCAGGGTCTTTACAAAGTGCCTGGCACCAGTAGTTGCATTTTGCAGACAAAGAAGTATTCAAATATATCCTTACTTGGACGACTGTCTCATTCAAGCAGAGAACAAAGACATTCTTCTTCAACACCTGGCATTTGTGAAAAGGCTTCTAACATGCCTAGGGTACACAATAAATGAAAAGAAATCACAACTGGTACCCTCTCAAAAGATAACATTCCTGGGTGCAAACTTAAATACAACTGCCCAGATGGCTTACCTCACGCCAGACAAGCAAAGGCAACTGACTACTTACTTCAGACTGATGGCAACAAAAACACAGTTATCTGCAAGACAAATTCTGCAGGCTTTGGGTTTCATGGCATCCTGCATCCTACTGATTCCATATGAAGAGGAAAATTCAATGGTACCTAAAAAGTTTATGGAGTCAACATTGTCACAGTGTGGAAACAATGATTGTTCTCATTCCCTGCCTGCAACAGGAGTTTCTATGGTGGGCAAAGGCATGTCACCAAAACATGGGACTCCCCCTGCCAGACAAACCTTAATGACAGACTCATCAGATTATGCCTGGGGGGCCCACATAGCGGGAAGATGCATTCAGGGCACACAGACCCCAAAACAAATGCATCTACATATCAACCAGAAAGAGAAGCTAGCTGATCAAAATGCCCTGACAGCCTTCAAGGACTTACTTCATCCAGGACAACTACTGATAAAGACGGACAACACCACGGTCATGTGGTATATAAACAAGCAGGGGGGGCACGCACTCATACCCCCTTTGCAGATTAGCCATGGCACTGTGGGACACAGCTTTGACTTACCAAATACATCTTCAAGCTCAATTCCTGCCAGGAAAGCAAAATACTCTGGCAGACGATTTAAGCAAAAACCTTATGGATCCTCACGAGTGGAAACTAGATCCACAAGTCTTCAGCATGATAACAAAGAAATGGGGGAGCCCAGACATAGATCTATTTGCCTCCTGTCAGAATTATCAATTGAAAAGTTTCTGGACAAGGACTTATCACAGACAAGCATGGAAAGTGGATGCTCTATCCTTCAGTGGATGCTCTATCCTTGGATGCTCTATCCTTCAGTGGATGCTCTATCCTTCAGTTGGAAAAACCTATCAGTTTACGCATTTCCTCCACTGCCTCTTCTTCCCAAGGTCCTCCTAAAAGTCAGACAAGAGAAACCAAAGATGATACTAATTGCCCTGGACTGGTTCCGCCAGTACTGGTACCCATTCCTAAGGAACTTGTCTCAATACCCAGCTTGGACCTTACCTCAAAGACCTCAACTACTGTCCCAGCAAAACAATCCGATCCTGCACAATCAACTCCAGACACTGAACCTGGCAGCATGGCTGATCATGTAGTTACACAAACAACACCTTTCAGTAAAGCTGTGATGGATGTCATTTTGGAAGCCAGAAGGCCTAGTGTTAGAAAATATTATGCTGATAAATAGAAGAGATTCTGTGCTTGGAATCAAGCACAAGGAACTGATACAGCAGAACCAAATAATGTTCGTTGTGTTTCACTGTTGCAGTCATTACAATTGGGTTATCCTGCTGGCAAGCTACACACAGTCGGCCTGAGTTCTAAAGTCTAGGTCTGGCGTCGGTTGCTGTCGCCTCTTCCCTGACATCAGTGCGCCTGGGGTATGAAAGATGCAGCCAACGCCATTTTCTTTAGTCTTTCTTGCCACGTGGTGCCCGAAGCAAAAGCAGTTCGCAAGTGCTGGTCGGCCGACTCCTGATATTTTCAAATTCGAATTTCAGATCCGAAGTCTTCATTAAAGCCAAGTATCCCGTTGGGGAAACCTTTTTTCTTGCTCCAGACCGATGTCAGAAAAAGTTAATTGCTGTATTTCTTGTGGGAAGCAAATACCTCATAAGGATTTTCATTCTTACTGTATTCCTTGCCTAGGCCCTGACCACGATGTTGCTAGTTTTCAGTTTTGTGCAAGATTTAACCAACGCACTATTAAGCGTTGGAGCGATTTTGCATTTCATTATTTTGGCGTAAGATTTAACTATATAATGCCGTTGGAGCAACCAACTACCGGAGTTTATAAAAAGCGCAAATGACAGGCACCTGAGGTCCAAAACTGACGACGAGGCTTCCGCTAGGCCTGTCGCCGGTTCTCAGTAAGGCGCTTTCGCAGCTCCTGACGCCCGCTACCTCAGAGCCACAGACTGCTTCCGACTCCCACGTGGAGCAGACTAGGCCGCTGGAAACTCAAGGTATTGGACACTCAGAAACTATTCCCTCAGATGGGTCCGGAGCCGCTGAGCAGGCATCGGCTTCTGAGGGTGTTTTCAGGCCTGCACAGTTATATGTAAAGCCAACTTCAGCTTCAAAGACTAAAGCAGCTCTAAAGACAAAGAAGCAAGTACAGCATTCTCCTGGACAGACCTCCATGCTTAAAAAACAGATGCTTAAAATGGCCGAAGACCTATTTACTTTGATCAGGGGTTCCCATCCCCCTCCTGATAAGAGGCCTAGGCAAGAGATAGAATATGCATCTTTGGATCAGGTTTCTATTTCTTCTGATTCCTCTTCTGAATAGGAATATTCTCTTCCTCCCTATGAGGATTCTGATGCTGAAGAATCTATTCCTTCAGCATCTCCTCCTGAGGATTATTCTTTTGGGGAAACCCTGCATACTGTGAGGGAGCATTTCCACTGGGAGAGCCAAGATTACTCAGAATCCAAGAAAAGGCTCAGAGACTTCCTTTTATTACCTCAACACAGGCCCCTTGCTATTCTTCCTGTTTTGGACATTGTAGATGATGTATTTTCAGAGTCTGGACTGTCTCCTGACTCTTTGCCACCAGCTCCTGTGAAACCAGACAGAGATACTACAGGGTACCTGATTCACATAAATTTCTTTATAAAAACCCTGCTGCAGACCCAGAAACTATCTCTCAGGGTCCCAAAGGGGTCAAGGCTTCCACTGCAAAAAAAACCCATACCCTCTGACAGGGATTCAAGGGCCCTGGACAGATGGGGGAAAAAGATTTATACTTCTGCTACCTTGGCTGTAAGAGCTTTAAATTGTCAATTTCATATGCTTAAATATCAGCAATGTCTAATGTCACTGCTTAAACAGAAAATGTTGACAAATTCAGAATGTGCAGAAAACAAAGAAATGCAGGATTTATTGCATGCAGCTGAACAAGTAGGAAAGCATACTTTGCAATGTGGTTTTGATTCTCTAGAGGCCTCTTGCAGGGCCACTGTTACAGGTTCTGTCATTTGGAGACATGCTTGGTTAAAAGAACAGAATCTCCTTGATCATGTTAAAGCAAAATTATTAGATGTCCATTACAACATGATACCTTGTTTGGTGTTAAAGCAGAAGAGGTGTTAAAGAAAATGGAGGACAAAGCTAAATCTATGCAAACAGTCAAGGATTTCTTACAGGTACAACCTCCCAGATTTAGCAGGAACTGGCCTGCAAAGAATTGGTCCTTTCCAGTGTCAAACAGGCCACAAAGAGGCAGATGCAGATGCCCCAGAGACAGATTACAGCCCCAAGGCTCATACAGGCCTAAACAATGGGGTGCTTCTACCTCCAAAAGCGGAGAAGAAAAATCACAGCCATACAGAAAACCGTCTCAATGACTTTCCCCTGCCAGCACCAAGCACTTATCTTCTGGCAGCTCCTTTGGGGGGAAAACTAGCACTTTTTGCACAAAATTGGCACATGATCACCCAGGACAAATGGGTCTTAAATATCGTATCCCAGGGTTACAGGTTACATTTTCACACCCTGCCAAGGCCAAATGGTATGCCAGATCTGCCACGCAATCAGTGGGCAGAGGCACAAAAACAAGTTTCATCCCTCATGGACATGAGAGCCATTCAGCAAGTACCACAGCAAGAGCAGGGACTAGGATTTTACTCAGGGCTATTCTTGGTGCCCAGAAAGGACAAAACTTGGAGACCAATACTGGACCTGTCTATCCTGAACACTTTCCTGGATATTCCGAAATTCAAAATGTTAACTCTACAGCAGCTTCTGCCCATGCTGGGCAAGAAGTCTTGGCTTGTGACTTTAGACCTAAAAGAGGCATACCTGCATGTCCCAATCAGACAATCATGCAGAAGATACCTCAGATTTATTGCTGGCTCAATGCATTACCAATTCTCTGCACTGTCCTTTGTCTTATCTACTGCGCCCAGGGTCTTCACAAAATGCCTGGCACCAGTAATTGCATTTTGCAGACAAAGAGGAATTCAAATATATCCTTACTTGGACGACTGCCTTATTCAAGCAGAGAACAAGGACATTCTACTACAGCATCTGGTGTTTGTAAAAACATTACTATCAGGCCTAGGGTACACAGTAAACGAAAAGAAATCAAAACTCGTACCCTCTCGAGATAATATTCCTGGGTGCAAGCTTAAATACAACTGCTAGATGGTCACGCCAGACAAACACAGACAGCTGGCTACTTATTTCAAAATGTTGGCAACGAAGACCCAGTTATCTGCAAGAAAAATTCTGCAGGCTTTGGGCTTCATGGCATCCTGCATTCTGCTAATTCCATATGCAAGACTGCATATGAGGAAACTTCAATGGTATCTAAAAAGTGTTTGGACTCAACATTGCCACAGCCTGGAAACAATAATTACCCTCATTCCCTGCCTGCAACAGGAGTTTCGATGGTGGGCAAAAGCCTGTCACCACAACACGGGACAGCCATTCACCTTACCTTCATCATGCATCAGATTATGCCTGGGGGGCCCATATGACAGGAAGATGTATTCAGGGCACATGGTCCGCAAGTCAAATGCATTTACATATCAATCAAAAAGAGATGCTAGCAGTTCAAAATGCCCTGACAGCCTTCAAGGATCTACTTCGGCCAGGACAATTACTGATAAAGACGGACAATATTACAGTCATGTGGTACATAAACAAGCAAGGGGGCACACATTCCCACCCCCTCTGCAGACTAGCCATGAACTTGTGGGACACAGCATTGACTGACCAAGTACAGCAAGCACAATTCCTGCCAGGAAGGATAAATACTCTGACAGACGAATTAAGCAGAAACCTAATGGATCCCCACGAGTGGAAATTGGATCCACAAGTCTTCAGCATGATAACAAGGAACTGGGGATGCCCGGACATAGACCTATTTGCCTCCCCTCACAATTGCCAACTACAGAGATTCTGCACAAGGACTTATAAGCAAGCATGGAAAGTGGATGCTCTATCTTTCAGCTGGAAACACCTAACAGTATATGCCTCTCCTCCCCAAGGTACTCCTCAAGGTCAGACAAGAGAAGCCAAAAATGATACCGATTGCCCCAGACTGGCCCCGCCTAAAGAGCTTGTCTCAATGCCCATCTTGGGCATTACCTAAAATTCCTCACTTATTGACTGAACAAAACAGTCAGATGCTGCACAACCAACTCAGCACCTTAAACCTGGCAGCATGGCAGATAATGTAGCCATTCAAGACACACCCCTCTCTAAAGCAGTCATGGATGTTATTTTGGAGGCCAGGAGGCCTAGCACCAGAAAATCTTATGCAGAAAAATGAAGAGATTCTGTGCTTGGAACCAGGCACAAGGTATTGACATGATTGTTCCAAATATTCCTCAAATTTTGCAATACTTGACTGAGATGCTGGATAAAGGTCTTTCCTTTTCATCAATTAAGATTCATGCCTCTGCCATTTCAGCTCATTACAATACAGAACCACCTATTTTTTCTCATCCATTACTAAGGCAGTACCTCAGAGGGGCCAAAAACATAAGACCCCCAAGGAGAGCACCAATTCCTGCATGGGACCTCAACTATGTCTTGGAGAATCTTACACTACCTCCGTTTGAGCCAGCCTCTGCAGCTAATATAAAATTATTATCCTGGAAAACAGCTCTGCTCCTAACAATTACCTCTGCTAGAAGAGTCTCAGAGTTACAGGCGCTCCTGGCTGTGGAACCTTTTATCATTTTCCATCCTGACGGTTTCTCTGAGGACAAACCCTACATTTATGCCTAAGGTAGTGTCCAGTGTGGCTCTTAACCAAACAATTCACTTGCCTACCTTTTACCCAAACCCACAGAATAAGGATGAGAGACTTCTGCATTCTTTGGAAATTCACAGACAGCTATGTTTCTACTTGGACAGAACAAAAGCTTTCAGAAAGACTGAACAACTTCTAGTAGCATATGCTGCAGGATCACAAGGAAAGCCCATCTCAAAGCAGACTATTTCAAAGTGGATAGGCCACTGCATTCGTTTCTGCTATTCACAGCATGGCAAATCAGTGTCTAAGGGCATTAGGCCACATTCCACCAGAGCAGCAGCCACTTCAGCAGCCTTCCTCAGAGGAGTACCAACCAAAGACATCTTAGAGGCTGCAACTTGGAGTTCAGTACATACTTTCACAAAGCACTATCACTTACCTCAAATCCAGGGCAGGCTTTGCCACCGCAGTTTGCAGGGCCCGATAGCCTCTCCTAGTCCTATTTAGCACCAGCCTCCCAACCATAGCTTTGGGATTCAACCCAATTGTAATTACTGCAACAGTGAAACACGATGAACATAGTACAGTTGTGTACTTACCATAAATGTAGATGTTCGAGTGTATTCACTGTTGCAGTCCAGGTTACTCTCCCACCATCCCCCTTTTCCTTGCTGGGACTTATCTGTACTTCTCTTTTCTATACAACCTATGTGGTGTATTTGCTTGTAGATGAAGGAAAACATGTTTTTTTGGTTATGCATGCTTATTGGCATTAGTGAGCCTACCACTGTAGGGGCACCTGATATCTGGGGCAAGAAAAACTGAAGAAAATGGCATCGGCTGCATCTTTTATACCCCTGGTGCACTGACGTCAGGGAGGAGGCGACAGCAACCAACACCGGACCTAGACTTTAGAACTCAGGCCAACTGTGGGTAGCCTGCTAGCAGGATAACCCAATTGTAATGACTGCAACAGTGAATAAACTCGAACATCTACATTTATGGTAGGTACACAACTGTACTTAAATCAGATATTACAATACTTGACTGAGATGCTTGACAAAGGCCTATCTTTCTCATCAATTAAAATCCATGCCTCTGCCATTTCGGCTCATTACAATACAGAGCCACCAATCTTTTCTCATCCTTTACTAAAGCAGTATCTTAGAGGAGCCAAAAATTTAAGGCCTTCTAGAAGATCACCAATACCTGCATGGGACCTCAATTATGTGTTGGAAAAGCTCACCCTGCCTCCATTTGAACCTACTGCTACTGCTGATATAAAGTTTTTATCATGGAAAACAGCTCTGCTACTAGCAATTACTTCAGCAAGAAGTGTCTCAGAGCTACTGGCCCTCATGGCTGTGGAGCCTTTTATCATATTTTACCCAGACAGTCTCTGAGGACAAATCCAACATTTATGCCTAAGGTGGTTTCCAGTGTGGCTCTTAACCAAACTATTCATCTGCCAACCTTTTATCCAAATCCACAGAACAAGGGGGAGAGAATTATGCATTCCTTGGACGTACACAGACAGCTAAGATTCTACTTGAGCAGGACTAAAGCTCTAAGAAAAACTGAGCAATTACTAGTGACATATGCTGCAGGATCAGAAGGAAGTGCTATTTCAAAGCAGACAAGCCACTGCATTCGTTTCTGCTACTTACACCATGGTAAACATGTGCCCAAGGGCATTAGGTCTCATTCCACCAGAGCTGAAGCTACTTCAGCAGCCTTTCTCAGAGGAGTACCAACCAAAGACATTCTAGAGGCTGCTACTTGGAGTTCTGTGTTCACACCTTTACAAAGCATTATCATTTGCCTCTCTACTCCAAGTCCAGGGCAGGCTTTGCCACTGCAGTTCTGCAGGGCCTTATAGCCGCATCTAATGCTGTTTAGCTCCAGCCTCCCAACCATAGCTTTGGGATTCTACCCAAATGTACTTTCTCTGCTTTTCCCTTTGGCCTCTCTATTGGCCTAAGGGTTTTCAGCAAATGTCTCACTCCTGCCATTGCCTTTTGCAGGATGAGAAGGGTTCATATCTTTATCTGGATAACCTACTCATTCAAGCATCGTCCTCTGAAGTCTTGCTTCAATGCCTCCAGTTTACAGTTTTATGTGTTACAATGCCTGTGATTCACCGTAAACTTTAAGAAATCCATCCTAGTTCCTTCTCAGGATCATATTTTTCTCAGTTGCAGGATCCGGACCATTCCTATGCTGGCATCACTGCCTCTGCCAAAGGCTCTTCCCATCACCTTTTTTCAATGTCATCTTCTATCTGTCACAGCCAGGGGAGTTTCTCAAGGTTCTAAGATTCACGGCCTCCGCCATTCCAATGCTGCCTCTTGCCAGACTCCATATTAGAAAACTACATTGGCTTCTTAAGTCAGTGTGGCTTCAACACTGTCATCAGCTGGAATTCCTAGATGTTCAATGTGTTACACTGCTGCAGTCATCACACTTGGGTTATCCTGCCGTCAGGCGGTCCCACAGTCGGCCAGAGTTCCAAAGTCTTGGTCCGACGTCGGTTGCTGTCGCTTCTTCCCTGACGTCTGTGCGCCAGGGGTATATAAGATGCATCCGACGCCATTTTCTTTAGTCTTTCTTGCCGCGCGGTGCCTGAAGCAGAAGCAGTTCGCAAGTGCCAGTCGGCCGACTCCTGAGATTTTCAAATCAAATTTCAGACCGAAGTCTTCAATAAAGCTAAGTATCCCATTGGGGAACCTTTTCTTGCCTCAGTCCGATGTCAGAAAAAGTTAACAATTGCATTTCTTGTGGGAAGCAAATACCTCATAAGGACTTTCATTCTTATTGTATTCCTTGCCTAGGCCCAGACCACAACGTCACAGGTTGTTGGTTTTGTGCTAGGTTTAATAAACGAACTATTAAACGTTGGTTTGATTTCGCCCAACATTACTTTGGTAGGAAATTTAATTATACCATGCCGTCGGAGCAACCGACGACTGGAATGCATAAAAAATGCAAAGATAAGGACAGGCAGCCGAGACCCAAACCAGACTCCGAGGCCTTTGCTAGGCCAGTCGCTGGTTCTCCGGTTTTCAGTGAGGTGCCTACGCAGCCCCTGACGACCGCTGATTTAGAACCCCAGGCGACATCCGATTCACAAGCGGAGATTGCTAGGCCTCCACAACCTTTACCTTTAGGCCCTTCCGACTCCATGCCTGAAGGAGATTCCGGTGCAGTTGAAATGCCTTCAGTTGCAGAAGGTGTCTTCAGACCGACTACACTCACTATTAAATCCTATGCAAAGCTGAAAACTCCTTTAAAAACAAAGAAGAAGACTGTACAGCAGTCTCCAGTACAAGGCCCCATGCCTACGAAACAGATGCTTAAGATGGCTGAAGACTTAATTACCCTAATCAGGGGTTCCCATCCCCCTCCTGATAAAAGGCCAAGACAGGAGGAGGACTACGCTTCCTCTGACCAGGTTTCAATTTCCTCAGACTCTTCTGAGGAACAGGAATATTCCTTTCCCCCCTTATGAAGCCTCTGATGCCGAAGAGTCTATCTCTTCTGCATCTCCCCCAGAAGACTACTCTTTTGGGGAAACCTTTCATGCCATGAGGGAACATTTCCACTGGGAAGGCCAGGATTACTCTGATTCTAAGAAAAGGCTCTGAGAGTTCCTTTTACTACCCCAGCACAGGCCACTTGCTATTCCACCTGTTAGACATTGTAGATGATGTTTATTCAGAATCTAGTCTTAACCCAGGTTCACTACCTCCTGCACCAGCCAAGCCAGACAGATACTACAGAGTCCTTGACTCGCACAAATTCCTGTATAAAAGCCCTGTTGCTGACCCAGAAACCATTTCCCAGGGTCCCAAAGGGGTTAAGGCCTCTATTGCTAAAAATCCTGTGCCCTCTGAAAGGGATTCTAGAGCACTAGACAGATGGGGAAAGAAAGTATATACCTCAGCTACTCTAGCTATGAGGGCCTTAAATTGTCAGATGTTATGTGATCCTATCTCGCCTACATTCTGACTGATGGGTTCGGAGCCGATCCCTCGGCTCCGACTCGGCACGCTTATGCCAAAGAGCGAAGTCTCTTATTGGCTGAGCTTACTATATCCCAGGATGCACCACTACCAGTCCCCCAGATCTCGTTTGCCGCTTCCCTGCGAAGACGTGGTCTCGAGCTGGCTGAGCTGAGTAGTTATTTTAACTAACTTTTTCTGTCAGTTTTTTGCTGTTTTTGTCTCAAAAGCTGTTTTAACGGCTAACGCTCACATTGTGTGTGTTTGGATTGTTGAAAGACTTGTTGTGTGATTGGGTTGAGTTGGTTTCGGCCCCCCCTTCATCTAGGGCCTTCCCGGTCAGTCAACCCTTCTAAAACCTTACAGGGTTTTCAAAGTTCCCTGTCATTTGCGCTCTTAAGCGATAACTGTAAGCCTATATTTAGGTTTGTCTATCAGTAAGTCAGTAATTATATTTTTTCCTGTCAAAGTTACTGAAATTGTCTATCATAATGTCTCAGACTCCTAGGCCTTCGGGCTTTAAAAATGTACAAAATGTAGTTTCAAAATGTCTATCACAGACGATCACTCGCTCTGTGTGTATTGTTTGGGTGCAAAACACTTACAGGAGTCATGCAGTGTATGTCACGCTTTTTCCTCAAGGGTCCTCCAGGAGAGGAAAAATAAATTGATTCTTAAGGGGTTAATTAAACCTTCCTTTGAAGAAGCCTTGGCATCCTCTCCTTCTCCGGCAAAAAAGAAAAGGGCGTCGGTTCCGACCGCCAAGAGACATAGGCAGGCCTCTCCTTCGGCTCCAAGGACTTCGGAGCCGAGGTCGGAACGGTCTGCCTCGATGCCACCAGTATCGACTCCTCTGGCTTCGGAGCCGATGGCTGGGGCATCGAGAGGCGAGTCACCTTCGTCGGCTCCACTGGTCTCAGAGCCGACAAGGGTCGCCCGCTCAGACACTTCCTCCTCGGCGCCTAAGTCCACCTCGGCACCGATGGAATCTGGTGTGTGTATTCCTTCGGCGCCGATAGTCATCGAGTCACCTCGGGCGGTCCCCTAGTCCCTTGGGGCCGTTGGAGAGGCCGTCTCGAACCCGTTCTGTTTCCTCTCGGTCTTCGAGGATGTCAGATTCTGATATAGACAGGGTGCTCCAAAGACTGTTCCAGTCCCCAGTCTTCCAAAAATTTGTTTCGGTTCCGACCCAGTTGGCTTCGGAGCCGATGACCTTGCCCACCCCATTGCCATTCCTCCTCCGACTGCTTGGCTCCGTGAGCAGATGCTGTTGGAGCCGGTGGAGATCTTAGGGTCGGCTCCGACCCTTACTCCAACCCGGCCTTCTGGTCCGAGTTTGGTACGCTGGACTTCTTCGGCTGGACCGGGCGATGTTTGGGACCTATGCTTTCGGTGCCGAGCCTCCCCTCGGTGCTTGCTGCGGGACTTCCGTCGGCCATCACGGCTCGGGACCGGACACTCCCAGGATTCTGGGGTCCGGCTTTCAGAGCTATGAGGAGTGCCTTGGCCAAGTCCTCTTCGGTCATCTCTCCGGCTTTACTGGCACCTTCCTGGGCGTGGAGACTGGGTCTTTGGCAGTTCCCCTGTCAGTAGTCAGCGGAGCCCGGGCCTGAGGTTACCCCATTGGGGTTCCCTCCTCCTGAGGGTTCTTCGAGTTGTCTTGGAGGAACCCCAAGGAAGAGATCGTGCAAGAGGAAGCACGTGGACTCCCCGAGTCTATTACATCAGACACTGATCTTGATGATGCAGAGGGGTCCCGAAGTCCTCGGATGATGTCTCATTTGCAGACATCTTAGAGATCCTCAAACAACGAGGCGGCTGGATATCCAAACCCCCCTCTGCTGATGAGTCAGTGCTCCTCAAGGCCTTTGGGGCTCAGCCCTCCGCCTCCTGGGTGTCTCCGCCTTGACGAGCTTCTGGATTTAGTTTGTCAAGGCGTGGAACACCAGATACCGTGGAACCAGTCCCTTCTCGTCCAAATAAATTTTTGTCTGCTCCCGAGAAGGAGTTCCTCACCAAAGGCGTGGCTGTAGATGCCATGGTGGTGGCATCTGCTACACAACAGGACGTGGCAGAGGCTTCAACGTCCATCCATCCTCCTAATAAGGAGTCTAGGAGTATGGACAGGTAATGGAAGCGCACCCTGACTTCAGCGGCCTTTACTTTAAGGTCTCTGAATTATTTGGCACATTTTACCAGGCTTCAGAGGGATCTGGTCAAGGAGTTGTCAGATTCCTCTCGGTAACCTACCTGAGCAGCTAGCCCAGTCGGTTAGCTCTCAGTTGGCTATCCTTATGTCAATTTCTAACTCGTCCATGAGGCTCATTTCCTATGCGGCAAGGCGGGTAGAGCGCAGGCACAGGCGTGGCTCTACGGAGACAAGCCTGGCTCCGCTTGTGTCAGTTCATGGAGGCCTTCAAGTCTTCCTTCGCCGATGCTCCCTTTGATGGGTCCTCCTTGTTTGGACCCAAGGTTAAAGACACCCTTACCGCTGTGAGCAAGAGGGAAAAACTTTATCTGCCGTAGGTGCCCGTTATTCCACTCCCTTCGGCCTTATCCCAAGGCTAAAGGAGGAAAATGTGGTTCCGCAAATCTCGTAAGTTTTTCTCCCAACAGCAGGAAGATTCCCTTCCAGAGGCAGAGGCCGCGGAAAGTTGTCAGGGAGACGCCGTCCCAGAGGCGGCAGAGGGCCCCAATTCTGGAGACCCGAGTCCTTTCGTGGCTCTTCAGCCTCCCACACGTCATGAGGGATTGCCCGGCTGTGCTGCTCGAGCCAGTCGGGTGTCGCTTGCCAAGCACCTAAAAGGCTGGGACTCAATCACTCAGGACAAATGGGTGCTTCGGATCATTGGTGGAGGTTACACCATCCCATTCACATACTGCCCCCACCGTCCAAAAGAATCCCGGACCCACCACCCAGTCAAAGGAAATGGCAGCCGCAGAAGCTTTAAAGCTGCTAGAAAAGGAGTCATCCAACCGGTCCCCACAGACCAGATCGGATCAGGAAATTACTCCAGGTTCTTTTAGTGCCAAAAAGACAGGGGACCTGAGACCAATATTGGATCTCAGCAGACTGAACCAATCCGTCACGAAATCCAAATTCGAATGGTCACGTTACAATCCATTCTCCCATTGTTGGAGAAGGATGTTTGGATGTGCTCCATAGACCTCAAGGACGCCTATTATCACATACCGATACATCAGGAGTCCAGGAGGTATCTGCGCTTCAGCCTGGGAGTCAGTCATTACCAATTTTGCGCTCTGCCCTTTGGTCTCACCACAGCCCCCAGGGTGTTCACCAAGTGTTTGGCAGTAGTGACGGCTCACCTGAGAAGTCTTGGATTCCAAGTGTTTCCCTATCTGGACGACTGGCTCCTGACTGCCGCCACCAGGCATCTACTAATGGACAACCTCAAAGCCACCATCTCCTGGGTATTACCCTGGGATTACATTCAATTGGTCAAAGTCTGTCTTGCTGCCCTCTCAACGCATAAAGTTCATAGGAGCAGAGATAGACTCAAGATTGATGCGTCTTTCTTCCTGCCGAAAGGATCCAAACTTTACAGGGCCAAGTTCAAGCTCTGATCTCGAGATCCAAAGCCCCAGCCAGAATGGTTCTACAAGTTTTAGGCTCAATGTCTGCCACGGTTCTTTTAGTTCCTCTGGCAAGATTGCACATGAGGATTCTTCAGTGGCTATTGTCAACTCAATGGTCCTTTCAGGATCTTCCCCTCAATCATCACATCATGATTACGGAAATATGCAAAAGGGACCTTCGCTGGTGGCTTCAGACATCCAATTTGAATCAAGGAAATCCCTTTGTTCTTCCCTCTCCAGTGGTTACCCTGACGACAGATGCCTCCCAGATAGGGTGGGGGGGGCATTGTCTGGGCAGGCTAGTTCAGGGCTCCTGGCTTCCAGACGAAGCTCTTCTCCACATCAACGTGTTGGAGATGAGGGCTGTACTTCTATCCCTACAGGCCTTACACAAGTTTCTTCCTCAGGGCATCATCGCCATACACACAGACAACATGTCGGTGGTCTGGTATCTGAACAAACAAGGAGGGACCAGATCGCACCCCTTTGCAGAGAGGCCATGAGAGTGTGGGAATGGGCTGTAGCTACCAATCGCTTCTTGGTAGCGACCCACATCCCGGGAAGGTCAAATATATTGGCAGACAAATTGAGCAGGACAATTCTCTCTCCTCACGAGTGGTCTCTAAACCACACAGTAGCAGCTCAGGTTTTCAGGAGATGGGGGCCTGCTGCGACCTATTTGCAACTCCACTAAACACCAAGTGCCAAAGGTTCTTCTCCTTGACCCCACATCAGGGAGTACCAGCTATGGATGCTCTAGCACAACCTTGGCCAACAGGGCTACTTTATGCCTTTCCTCCAATTCCACTTCTTCCCAAAGTTATTCAAAAAGCTTCTCAATTGGGGTCCTCAATGATACTGATTGCCCCATACTGGCCTCGTCAGGTATGGTTTCCTTACCTGAAGAAGCATGCGGTGGATGATCCGTGGACTTTAGACCTAATTCCGGACTTGCTAATCCATCAGTCGGGACATCGGCATCAGTCCCTTCAATCTTTGAAATTGACAGCTTGGCTCCTCCACTTCCGACTTTAGTCAGAAGGCACACACTAGACCCGGAAGTTGTTCACATTTTATCTTCGGCCCACAAACCCACCACTAACAAATTGTACCTCAGTAAGTGGAAGAGGTTTGCTATCTGGGCTCAACTCAAGGGCTTAGACCCTATCACTGCTCCTGTCCCAGAGGTTTTGAAATTCTTAACATCCCTGTTTAATCAAGGATCTTCTGTCTCAACTATTAAAGTCCAACTAGCGGCTATCTCTAAATTCCATGAATCCATGGATCCTCCTTTAATGAGCAGCAGACTATGCAAAACTTTCATTAAAGGTGCGAGCCTATTAAGACCCCCAATTTTTCATCCTGCACCTCCGTGGGATCTTGATTTGGTGCTTCGCGCATTAACATCTTCCCCTTTCGAACCGGCTGCTACATGTGAGTTAAAATATCTGTCTTGGAAAACTGCCTTCTTAGTTGCAATTACTTCTGCAAGAAGAGTTTCAGAGCTTCAAGCCCTGTCTATTAAGCCACCGTACTTGATTTTCCACAAGGATAGAGTATCACTTAGGCCTAATCCATCCTTTGTCCCAAAGGTCTGTTCTAGTTTCTGTCTCCAACAAAAGCTACTATCTCCAAATGGATCAGAGATTGCATAACTCAGGCTTATTCTTCTTCGAATAAGCAACTTACAACATCTATCAAAGCTCATTCTACCAGAGCTATGGCTACTTCTATAGCTTTTCATTCCAAGCTCGCTATATCGGAAATTTGTGCTGCGGCTACTTGGTCCAATCCGCACACTTTCATTTCCCACTACAAATTGGATGTGGCATCTAAAGGACGAGCTTCATTTGGTTCCACGGTACTCAGGAGTGTTTTCCAGTGAGCCACCCAGGATTCAGGTGCTAGGGACGCTGTCCCATCAGTCAGAATGTAGGCGAGATAGGATCACGTAACATCTTTTAGTTATGTACTCACCATAACTTCAGATGTTTGGGATCCATCTCGCCTACATTCCTAATACCCACCCTCCTTCCCCTGCCTTGGAGATCAGAAGAGATTGAACTGTTTTGAGTTCTACTGTTTTATCTTGTTTCATCTGACGATGTTATATAAGCAGGGCGTGCATGTATGCGGACAAACTAGATCTGGGGGACTGGTAGTGGTGCATCCTGGGATATAGTAAGCTCAGCCAATAAGAGACTTCGCTCTTTGGCATAAGCGTGCCGAGTCGGAGCCGAGGGATCGGCTCCGAACCCATCAGTCAGAATGTAGGCGAGATGGATCCCAAACATCTGAAGTTATGGTGAGTACATAACTAAAAGTTTCACATGCTGAAATATCAACAATATTTGATGTCTCAATTAAAACAAAAAATGCTCACACATACAGAACAGCCTGATTACAAGGAAATGCAAGATTTGTTGCATGCAGCTGAACAAGTGGGAAAACATACTTTGCAATGTGGATTTGATTCGTTGGAAGGTTCTTGTAGAGCAGCAGTGACAGGGTCTGTCATACGTAGGCATGCTTGGTTAAAAGAACAAACTTTACCTGATCATGTTAAAGCAAAGTTATTGGATGCACCTTTACAGCAGGATGTTTTGTTTGGTGTAAAAGCAGAAGAAGTTTTAAAGAAAATGGAGGATAAGGCAAAATCTATGCAGATGGTCAAGGATTTTTTACAGGGTCAACCCCCTCGTTTCAGCAGAAGTTGGCCAACCAAAAACTGGTCCTTTCCAGCTTCTGCCAGACCACAGAGGGGCAGATACAGGCAAGGGCAGAGGCCAGTCACAAGGCTCTTACCAGCCTCGACAATGGGGTGCCACAACCCAAAAAGGAGTAGAAGACAGGTCTCAAACTACCATAAGACAAACACAATGACTTACCCCTCAGACTTCCAAGCAAAACCCTCTTGGCAGCTCCCTTGGGGGGGAAAACTAGCACTTTTTGCAGACAATTGGCACATCATCATAAAAGACAAATGGGTCCTAAATATTGTATCTCAAGAATACAGATTCCACTTTCACACTTTGCCAAGGATAAAAGGAATGCCAAACCTGCCACCAAATCAATGGGCAGGGGCTCAAAAGCAAATTTCAGCTCTCATGGACATGAGAGCGATTCAACAGGTTCCTACACAGGAGCAAGGACAAGGATTTTACTCAAGACTGTTTCTAGTTCCCCGAAAGGACAATGCCTGGAGACCCATTCTGGACCTCTCTATTCTAAACACATACCTGGAAGTACCCAAATTCAAGATGCTAACACTACAGCAACTTCTTCCCATACTGGGCAAGAAGGCTTGGCTAGTAACGGACCTCAAGGAGGCATACCTGCATGTCCCTATCAGACAAAATTGCAGAAGATACCTCCGATTTATAGCAGGTTCAACCCATTACCAATTCTCTGCACTGCCCTTTGGCTTATCTACTGCGCCCAGGGTCTTCACAAAATGCCTGGCACCAGTAATTGCATACTGCAGACAAAGAGGGATTCAAATATATCCATACCTGGATGACTGCCTTATTCAAGCAGAAAGCAAGAAGATTCTATTAAAGCATCTGGCATTTATCAAAAATCTACTAAGTTGCCTAGGGTACACAGTAAACGAAAATAAGTCAAAACTAGTGCCCTCACAAGACATAATATTCCTGGGTGCTAGCTTAAATACAACTGCCCAGATGGCTTATCTCACGCCAGACAAGCAAAGACAACTGACTCAATACTCCAAAATGATGGCAACAAAGACCCAACTCCCTGCAAGAAAAATTCTGCAGGCCTTGGGATTTGTGGCATCTTGCATACTACTAATACCGTTTGCAAAACTGCATATGAGGAAATTACAATGGTATCTGAACAGCGTATGGACTCAACACAGCCACAGCTTGGAAACAATAATTCCACTCATACCCTGCCTTCAACAGGAGGTTTCTATGGTGGGCTCAGGCATGTCACCTCAACAAGGGTCAGCCTTTTTACCTTACCCACAGCCAGGCAAACTATAACAGATACATCGGATTATGCCTGGGGAGCGCACATGGCAGGGCAGTGTATTCAGGGCAAATGGTCTGCAGACCAAAGGCATCTACATATCAATCAAAAAGAGATGCTAGCTGTACAAAATGTCCTAACAGCTTTCAAGGACCTCCTACATCCAGGACAACTCCTAATAAAGATGGACAACACCACAGTGATGTGGTACATAAGCAAGGGGGCACACACTCCTACCCCCTATGCAGACAAGCAATGACCTTGTGGAAACAGCACTGACCTACCAAGTTCAACTACAAGCACAATTCCTGCCAGGAAAGAAAAACACATTGGCAGACAATCTAAGCAGAAACATCATAGATCCTCACGAGTGGAAACTGGATCCACAAGTATTCACAATGATAACTCAAAATGGGGGAGCCCAGATATAGATCTGTTTGCTTCCTCCCAAAACTACCAACTACAGGAATTCTGCACAAGGACATACTACACACTAGCTTGGAAAGTGGACGCCCTCTCATTCAGTTGGAAAACATTGGCAATGTATGCCTTTCCTCCACTGCCTCTTCTGGCAAAGGTGCTGCTGAAAGGCAGATTAGAGAGGCCACAAATGATACTCACTGCTGCAGACTGGCCATGCCAACACTGGTATCCAATACTAAGGAACATGGCTCAAGGCCCACCATGGATTTTACCTACAATTCCTCACCCGCTCACTCAGCAAAACAATCAGATTCTACACAGCCAGCTCAAGACTTTAAATCTGGCTGCATGGAAAATTGCCTAAACAACCAGTCAACACTTCTCTCTAAAGCTGTGATAGATGTCATTCTGGAGGCCAGGAGGCCCAGCACCAGGAAAGTCTATTCAGACAAATGGAAAAGATTCTGCGCCTGGAACCAGACTAAAGGCCAAAATCCCATTGTACCAAATATTCCTTGGATTCTTCAATATTTAACTGAGATGTTGCACAAAGGACTTTCCTTCTCATTTATTAAGATCCACGCCTCAGCTATTTCAGCTCAATACAACACGGATCCATTACTAAGACAGTTCCTCAGAGGGGCTAAGAATATAAGACCGCCCCGGAGAGCACCAACACCAACTTGGGATCTCAACTTTGTTTTGGAAAAACTTACACTACCGCCCTTTGAACCAGCTTTCACAGCTGATCTACAGTTCCTATCATGGAAAACTGCCCTGATGCTAGCAATAACTTCAGCACGAAGAGTGTCAGAACTACAGGCCCTAATGGCAGTGGAGCCTTTCATCTTTTTTCATCAAGACAGTCTCTTTACGAACTAACCATTCCTTTATGCCAAAGGTGGTATCCAGTGTGGCCCTAAACCAAACCATTCATTTGCCCACCTTTTATCCAAACCCCCAGAACAAAGGGGAAAGGCTCCTACACTCTTTGGACATTCACAGGCAATTATGTTACTACTTGGATAAAACTAAGGCTTTCAGAAAATCTGACCAGCTCTTTGTATCCTATGCTGCAGGATCACAAGGAAAAGCTATCTCAAAACAGACCATTTCAAAATGGATAGGACATTGCATCCGTTTATGCTACACACACCATGGGAAATCTGTGCCTGGTAACATCAGGCCCCATTCCACCAGGGCTACAGCAACATCAACAGCCTTCCTCAGAGGGGTACCAACCAAGGATATTTTGGAGGCTGCAACTTGGACTTCAGTGCACACCTTCACCAAGCACTATCCCTTACCTCTATACTCTAAAACCAGAGCTGGCTTTGCCACTGCAGTTCTGCAGGGCCTACTAGCCTCACCAAACCCTGTTTAGTTCCACCACCCATCCTTAGCTTTGGGATTCAACCCAAATGTGATGACTGCAGCAGTGTAACATGATGAACATAGTACAGTTTTGTACCTACCATAAATGTAGATGTTCGAGTGTTCACACTGCTGCAGTCCAGGTTACCCTCCCTCCATCCCCTCTGAACTAGCTGGAGATATCTATACCTTTCTATCCTATACAACCTTTGTGGTGTATTTGCTTGTAAATGAAGGTATTGTTTTATTTTTATTTATGTATTTTTTATTAGCAATATGCATTGCCTACTTATTGGGGGCACCTGACATCTGGGGCAAGAAAAACTGACGAAAATGGCATTGGATGCATCTTATATACCCCTGGCGCACTGACGTCAGGGAAAAAGCCACAGCAACCGACGCCGGACCAAGACTTTGGAACTCTGGCCGACTGCGGGACCGCCTGCCGGCAGGATAACCCAAGTGTAATGACTGCAGCAGTGTGAACACTCAAACATCTAAATTTATGGTAGGTACAAAACTGTACTTTTCTTTCCTTCCATGCCTCAAATCTGAACTTCAGGGGTGGATTCGTCAAGTTTTCTCTCAACTCAAGACTTCCTTTTCAACCTCCATTCCAATCTCGGGAACTTTTTGGATGCCTCTGACAGGGGGTGGGTAGGCTTCTTTGGGTCCTCCAAGGTCCAGGGACTCTGGTCTCATCATCAGAGGTCAGATCACATCAGCATAAAGGAGATTAAAGCTCTCCTTTTCAGTCTTCAGGCCTTCCATTCCCACTTTCTTACAGGACCTCTCAAAGTCTTCACAAACAATACCACAGTGATGTGACATATCAACAAGCAAGTGGGGCATGGTCCTAACTTCTTTGCAGAATTGCTGTTCAGGTCTAGGATCTAGCTGTCCATTAGTGAGTGACTCTTCAGACTGTCTACATTCCTTCAGAGCAAAATATAGTGGCAGACACTTTGAGCAGGTCCAGTACACAGGCTCACGAATGGATGCTTTATATAGATGCGTTTCTGGGGTACATCACAGGTAGATCTTTTTGTCTCCCCTTTCAATAGACAACTTCCTGTTTGCTGTGTCAGAATCCCAAGCCCTCTGGCCTGGAAGGTGGATGCAGTATCATTTCTTTGGAAGGGGATGTTTCTGTACACCTCCCCTTCTAATTCTGGGGGTCCTGTTCAAGATTAAGCAAGATTTCCCCAAATCTTGCCAGTGACTCTCTTTTCTGCCAGACAGCATTGATTCCCCCACCTTCTTCACTTAGCCAGGGGCAATCACCACAAGTTACCTCCCAAGGTGCACCTTCTCGCACAAGACAAGGTGTTTCCTGATCCTCACTTGCCCACTCTTCAGCTGACTTATGGGTGATATGATTTTGATCCCTTCAGGCACCTGTTTTCTGAGAACATGCTTAGAGTTCTGCAGGAGGCCAGGGAACCCACTACCAGGACATCATATTTGTCTGGTGCCTTTCTTGTAACCAGGACCCCTTTTCCTTTTCCATGGGGATCCCTTTGTTACTTATTTGTGCAAATTGTTCCTTGCTGGGTTGGCATATTTTTCAGCTAAAGCTTACCTTTCAGCTATTTTTACTGGTCTGCCCTTGACTCTTTATCTGGCCTCTAGGTTTGAGGTCAATTTCTTAAAAGCATCCTTCATATCGGGCCTTTTAGGAAGCCTTTTCCACTTTCCTGGGACCTCAGTTTTGTGCTTGAAAAATGGACTCCTACTTGGAAGACTGTTCTGTTGGCTCTTACTTTTGAACTCCAGGCTGTTATGGCTTTTCCTCCTTTCTTGTATTTTCATAGGGACAGAGTGTCTCTGCATGTTAATCCTTCTTTTTATGCCTATTTTGATGAACTAGTTGATGTTCTTAGGCTTTCACTGTTGCAGTCATCAACTGTGGGATCTTGTTCATGTTTCACTGTTGCAGTCATCACATTTGGTTTATCTGCTTGCAGTAGCCCTCAGTCAGCCTGATTAACAAAGTCTTGGGTCCTGTGTTGGTTGCTGTTTCATCTTTCATGACGTCAGGTAGTCAGGGGTATAAAGCATGCAGCCAATGCCATTACATCAGTCTCTCTTGCCGTGCGGTGCCCGAAGCAGAAGCAGTTGGCAAGTGCTGGTCAGCCGACTCCTGAAATTTTCATTTTCAAGTTTCAGAACCGAAGTTTTCAACTAAGCTAAGTACCCTGTTGGGGAAACTTTTTCTTGCTCTAATCTGATGTCAGTAAAAGTTAATAACTGTATTTCTTGTGGAAAGCAAATGCCTCATAAAGATTTTCATTCGTACTGCATTCCTTGCTTAGGCCCTGACCACGATGTACCTCGCTGTCAGTTTTGTGCCTTAATAAAACAAGGAACTATTCGTCTGTTTATTTACGCTTCTAAATATTTTGGTACTTAGTTCAATTATCCAGATATGGCTTCGGTAAGCCATCAGACTACCGAAATTCCACAAAAACGCAAAGACAGAGACAGACCGCATAGGTCCAAAGCTGCTGATGACGCTTCTCAGATTCGTAGGCCTCTACTGAGACCCATTCAGAGTCCGGTATGCCACGAGATGCTTCAACTCTGGAACCTGTGGATGTCTCTACCTTGGATGGGTCCGGAGCCACTGTGCAGGCACCGGCTACTGAGGGTGTATTCGGGCCCTACTGACTTGCATATTAAACCGATACCATCATCTTCTTCTTCAAGGCCTAAAACTTGATCCATGCCTTGAAAACAGACGCCCAGACCGCATGGTCAGGCCTCTATGCCTAAAAAAACAAATGATAAGAATGGCTGAAGACCTTATTACTTTAATCAGTGGAAGCCACCCTTCCCCCCTCTAAGAGACCTAGGACTGAGTTTGCTTATGATTCTTCTGATCAGGACTGTGAAATTTCTGTTTCCTCTGATGACCAGGATTTCCCCTTATCTACCGATGAGGATTCTGATACAGAGGACTCTATTCCCTCTGCTTCCCCTCCAGAGGATGTCTCTTTTGGTGAAACTTTGCATACTCTTAGGGAGCATTTCTGCTGGGAAAGCCAGGGTTACTCTGACTCTAAAAAGAGGCTTAGAGATTTCTTACTCCTGCCCCAGCGCAGGTCTTTAGCTATCCCCCCTGCACTGGACATTGTTGATGATGCCTTTTCGGAATCTAGCTTGGCCCCTGACTCTTTACCTCCTGCTCCCAGAAAACCAGATAGATATTACAGGGTTCCTGACTCTCACAAGTTCCTCTTTAAAAATCCTACTGTGGATCCTGAGACCATTTCACAGGGACCCAAGGGCATTAAGGCTACTACTGCCAAAAATCCTACCCCCTCTGATAGAGACTCCAGGGCGCTGGATAGATGGGGTAAGAAGGTCTAAACTTCTGCAACCTTGGCCATTTGGGCCTTAAACTGCCAGTTTCATATGCTAAAGTATCAGCATATTACTGGATTGCTTAAACAGAAAATTATGTTGATTCCTGACTGTGCTGAAAGTAAAGATTTACAGGATTTAATGCATTCTGCTGAACAAGTTGGAAAACATACTTTGCAATGTGGTTTTGATTCACTAGAGGCTTCTTGCAGAGCTGCTGTCACTGTGTCTGTACTTAGAAGGCATGTTTGGCTTAAGGAGCAATCTTTGCCAGATCATGTTAAAACTAAATTACTGGATGCTCTCTTAAACCAAGACCACCTGTTTGGCAACAAAGCAGAATAAGTACTTAAAAAGATGGAGGAAAAAGCTAAATCTATGCAAACTGTTAAAGATTTCCTGCAAGTACAGTCTCCCAGATTTAGTAAGCATTGGCCCTCTAAAACTTGGTCCTTTCCTGCCTCTTCCAAGCCTACTCAGTCCAGACCCAGAACCAGCAGAGCTCCCAGGCTTCAGTCCCAAGGTAGTTACAGGGCTAAGCAGTAGGGGGCTCTCACTTACAAAGCAGGGAGTGGTAAGACTCCCCACTATGGTAAACTGTCTCAATGACATAACTTTAAATCTTCCAAGCCCTGCACAACTGACTGTTCCTTTAGGGGGAAAGATTGCCCGGCAGGCAAAAAATTGGGAAATTACCCAGGACAAATGGGTTTTAAATTCTGTTTCCCAAGGATACAGATTTCACTTTCACTCCTTACGAACCCCAAACGGTTGGCCAGATCTATCCCCAAATCAGTGGGCAGAGGCTCAAAAGCAAATTCTCTCTCTTAAGCATCAGGGCTATTCAGCCTGTTCCAGAAGAGGAAAGGGGACAAGGGTTCTACACAAGACTTTTCCTGGTGCCCAAAAAAGACAACTCCTGGCATCCTATCCTGGACCTCTCTATCCTAAACACAATTTTGATGATCCCAAAATCCAAGATGCTAACTCTTCACCAGCTGCTCCCTATGCTAGGCAAGGATGCCTGGTTGGCAACACCGGATTTAAAAGAAGCCTACCTTGCACATCCCAGTAAGGGAATCTTGCAGAAGATACCTATGCTTCAAAGCAGGTTACATGCACTATCAGATGTCCTTCATGGATGCATCTGCAGTCATAACAACTGGGTTGTCCTGTCGTCAGGCAGCCCTTCAGTCGGCCGGATTCCAAAGTCCGGGTCCGGCTTCGGCTGATGTCGCACTTCACCCGACGTCATCTCTGTTGGTCTTCGGGTATAAAAGCATCAGCCGACGCCATTTTCTCCAGTCTTTCTTGCCGTGGGCCCAAGCAGAAGCTGTTCGCAAGTGCCGGTCGGTCGGATCCAGAGATTACTTCTACCGAATACTACTTGAAGACTTCTAAAGCTAAGTACCCGTTGGGGACTCTTTCTTGCCTCAGCCGATGTCAGAAAAGTTAATAATTGTTTAACCTGTGGGAAACAAATACCTCATAAAGATTTCCACTCTTACTGCCTGCCTTGTTTAGGCCCAGCCCACGACGTAGCAGCCTGTTCGCCTGTGCTTCTTTCAACCGAAACGCTTAGGCGTCGGTCAGAGTTCGCAGAACAGTTTTTCGGTTCTGATTTTGCGTACATTATGCCGCCGGATCCTCCGACTTCGCATTCTGCTAAAAACGCAAAGAAAAGACCGACACTGGGTCCGCGGTTTCGGCCGAAACCATGGTTAAGCAAACGCGAGTGTCTCGGTTTCGGCGAAACCGAGAAAACTGATCAAAATACAGCTGAATCTATTCCTACAGCTGAGGCCCCTGCTACCACTCTTGAATCGGCCTCAGAAAATTTACCCACTACGGTGCTTACCACTGACTTATCAGAAACCATCCCTTGGATGTCTCTACCCCAGCACGTGGTGCTGCTAGGCCTCCAGCAGCCATGTCCATTAAGGCCTTCGCCAGGGCTAAAGCAGCCAAGACTACTAAAGCAGTGCCTGTTAAACCCCCCTCAACCAGGCCCTCTTCTAGCTCTCAAATGCTTACTTTGGCAGAAGATTTAATTTCATTAATTAGAGGATCTCAGTCTCACCCAGACAGGGCCTCTCAGCCCCCAGAGAAGAGACCTAGGGCAGAGCCCCCTGAGCCAGTGTCCTCTGATGATTCTGCTGATGAATCAGACATAACTGACCAGCCAGAGGCTCCTTTCTCCAATTTTGAAGATTCTGATGCTGAAGAATCCATTCCAGCTGCTTCCCACCAGAAGAATTCTCCTTTGGGAAACCTTGCATGCCATGCGAGAACAGTTCCAATGGCAGCAACAGGATTTTTCAGACTCCAGAAAAGACTTAGGACCTTTTGCACCTTCCACAGCACAGGCCCTTAGCTATACCTCCTGTTCTCTCTGTGGTGGATGATGCTTTCAATGATGTCTGCTCCGCTCCAGATTCTTTACCCCCAGCCCCTGCCAAACCAGACAGATTTTACAGGGTGCCAGATACTCATCACCACCTTTACAAGGCCCCTCTTGCAGACCCCAAAACTATATCCCAGGGTCCCAAGGCAGTAGCCGCGACCATAGCTAAAAACCTATTCCTTCTGAAAGGGAAGCAAGGACATAAGACAGATGGGGTAATAAGGTTTACACTTCAGCCACTCTCTCAGCTAGAGCTTTAAATTGTCAGTTTCACATGATACAATACCAAGAGTTTATGCTTGATCAGTTAACTAAAAAGCTAACCACTGATGAATCTCTTGATAAGAAATATGTATTAGAAATGGTAAATAACATACAGCAGGTTAGTAACCATTCTTTAAAATGTGGCTATGATGCACTGGAGGCTTCATTTAGATCAGCCATGACTGGCACAGTAATTAGAAGGCATGCATGGCTAAAGGAGCAAGCTCTACCGGATCATGTTAAATCTAAGTTGCTAGATGCTCCTATGGATAAGACAAGTTTGTTTGGTACACCTGCCCAGCAGGTTATGAAGAAAATGGAAGATAAGGCAAAATCAGTCCAGACAGTTAAAGATTTCTTGCAGGTTCAACCCCCAAGGTTTAGCAGGAACTGGCCTGCCAAAAATTGGTCCTTTCCTGACTCCACAAAACCTCAAAGGGGCAGGAATAGACGTTCCAGAGGCAGAAACCAATCCAGAGGAGGTGCCTACAGAGGACGACAGTGGCAAGGTAACAACAGAGGCACAGACTCAACACCTGCCACTACATCAACACAGCCACAGTGACTTAATCCTAAACCCGCCTACCAGGGAACAAATAGCAGCTCCTCTAGGCGGAAAGCTAACCTTATTTTCAAAACACTGGCACCACATAACAAAGGACAAGTGGATTTTACGAACCATAGATCAAGGTTACCGGTTCCACTTCCACACTTTACCAGACAAAAGAGGAATGCCAAATCTACCTCCAAATCAAAAGACAGAGGCTCTACAACAGATAATGGAGTTAGCAAACATGAGAGCTGTGGAGAAAGTGCCAACAGCAGAGCAAGGAAAGGGGTTCTACTCCAGACTATTCCTAGTTCCAAGAAAGGAAAAAAGTTGGAGACCAATTCTAGACCTGTCAACCCTGAATACTTACATCATTGTCCCAAAATTCAAAATGCTGACCCTACAGCAACTTCTTCCCATGCTGGGCAAGGAGTGTTGGCTGGTAACTCTAGATCTCAAGGAGGCATACCTGCACGTCCCCATTCGACCAATATGCAGAAGATACCTCAGATTTCTTGCAGGATCAGAGCACTATCAATTCTCAGCATTGCCCTTTGGCTTATCTACTGCCCAGAGTATTCACAAAATGCCTGGCATCAGTAATCGCCCATTGCAGACTACAGGGAATTCAAATTTATCCATACCTGGACGACTGCCTGCTACAAGGAGACAACAAAAGCAAGCTGACAACAGATTTACAAAGGGTCATTTACTTGCTTCAAGCACTGGGATACACAGTCAATTTACAAAAGTCAAGACTGATACCATCCCAGACAAGGACTTTCCTGGGAGCGGAATTGGACACAGTAAGACAAATGGCATTCCTAACTACAGAAAAACAAAAAGGACTCCCTCTTTACTTCTTGGCACTAACAAAACTGAACAAGTTAACAGCAAGAAAGGTACTGCAGGCCTTGGGTTTCATGGCATCATGCATAATCTTGGTTCCATTTGCCAGACTACATATGAGAAAACTACAGTGGTACCTAAAGAATTTATGGTCCCAACACAGACACAGCCTAGAAACGGAAATCCCACTAATGCCATGCTTAAAACAGGAGTTCCTATGGTGGGCTCAGGCATGCCAGTCAAACCCAGGCCTGCCCTTTCGCAAGGGTCAAGCAAGCCAAACCATCACAACAGATGCTTCAGACCTAGGATGGGGGCATATGCTGGACAAATGCGCATAAGGATTGTGGACACAGGACCAACTTCACCTGCACATCAACCTAAAAGAAATGCTGGCAGTAAAACTGGCAATCCAAAAGTTCAGACCATTTCTCAAGGAGGACCACTTGATGATAAGGACAGACAACACCACAGTCATGTGGTACATCAACAAACAGGGAGGCACTCATTCTTACCCCCTATGCAGAATGACTTTGGAGCTGTGGACCCTGGCACTCAGCTACAACATCCAGTTACAGGCAATATTTGTGCCAGGAAAAGAAAACTCTCTAGCAGATATGTTAAGCAGGACCACATTGGATGCCCACGAATGACAGCTGCACCCGGATATCTTCAAGACCATCTCGAAGAAATGGGGAATGCCTCAGATAGATCTATTCGCATCACCTCTCAATCACCAGCTCAAAAAATTCTGCACAAGGACATTCCACCCACTAGCATGGAAAGTGGACTCGCTCTCCTTCAGCTGGAAAGGCCTAACTGCATATGCATTCCCACCTCTTCCCTTGATACACAAAGTACTACTAAAAATCAAGGAGGAACGTCCAAGGATAATCCTGATAGCTCCAAACTGGCCAAGACAGCATTGGTACCCACTGCTGAGGAGCATGTCTCGAACAATATGTGGCCAATACGCCTGATGCCTTTGATGCTAACTCAGAACAACTTCAGCACCATGCATCCAAACCTAAAAACGCTGCAACTGACTGCATGGAACATCACATAGCAGCTGCTAATACAGAACTTTCACAAAGAGTTAAAGACATTATTCTTGAAGCACGCAGGCCTTCAACTAGAAGGAATTATGCTGGGAAATGGAAAAGGTTTGTCATTTGGAGTTCTGAAAGAGGAAAAGATGTATCAAACATAGATATGCCTAACATTCTGGAGTATCTGGCCGAACTACTTCATTCAGGCCTGTCCTACTCCTCCATCAAGATTCATGCATCAGCTATTTCAGCAGAATACAGCTTTGATCCACCTGTTTTTCACACCCTTTGCTCAGGCAGTTCCTCAGAGGAATCAAGAATGTAAAACCTCCAAGGAAACCACCATTGCCAGCTTGGGACTTGAACTTTGTGCTAGAAAAAATTGACACTATCACCTTTTGAACCAGCAGCAACAGCAGACCTACAACACCTGTCATGGAAAACTGCTTTCCTACTGGCAATTACTTCAGCAAGGAGGGTTTCAGAACTACAGGCCTTAATGGCAGTGCAACCCTTTCTAATCTTCCACCAAGATAGAGTGTCCATGAGGACTAATCCTACATTTATGCCTAAGGTGGTATCCAGAGTGTCTTTAAACCAGGCAATCCACCTACCTACCTTCTTTCCCAACCCACAAAACAGAGGGGAAAGAATACTGCATACCTTGGATGTACATAGACAGCTACGCTACTACTTGGACAGAACAAAAAATAGCAGAAAGACTGACCAACTTTTCGTAGCCTATGCAACAGGAAGGGAAGGAAAAGCTATTTCCAAACAGACAATCTCCAAATGGATAGGAAATTGCATACGATTCTGTTACTCCTTCCATGGAAAACCAATTCCACAGAACATAAGACCTCACTCTACAAGGGCAACAGCCACTACCACAGCCTTCTTACGAGGAGTGGCTACCAAAGACATTATTGAGGCGGCTACTTGGACCTCCGTGCATACATTTGCCAAGCATTATAATTTACCTCTATATTCCAGATCCCGAGCAGGGTTTGCCACTGCTGTTCTGCAAGGGATCCTAAACACACCATAATCTACTTTTATCCTCCTCCCTAGTTGGCTATGGTATTCTACCCAGTTGTTATGACTGCAGGTGCATCCATGTAGGACATAGTACAGTTTTGTACCTATCATAAATGTAGTTGTCCTTATTGGATAGCATCTGCAGTCAGGATTACCCTCCCTCCTTCCCTCTGTGGTACTCCTAGGGTGTTTACCCTTCTAATAGCTAGCTAGTGGGGATTTCTTTCATGGTGTATTTGTTTGTATTTATGTACATACATGCTTATTTTTGTGTTTACCTCTATCTTTTGGAAACATTGGCATCTATCCAAAATTTTTAGCCTTCTATAGGGCTTCTGGCATCTGGGGCAAGAAACACTGAAGAAAATGGCGTCGGCTGATGCTTTTATACCCGAAGACCAACAGAGATGACGTCGGGTGAAGTGCGACATCAGCCGAAGCCGGACCCGGACTTTGGAATCCGGCCGACTGAAGGGCTGCCTGACGACAGGACAACCCAGTTGTTATGACTGCAGATGCTATCCAATTCGGACATCTACATTTATGGTAGGTACAAAACTGTACTTTCTCTGCACTGCCCTTTGGCTTATCTACTCCGCCCAGGATATTCACAAAGTGCCTAGCTCCAGTCATTGCATTTTGCAGGCAAAGACATATCCAAATATATCCATACCTGGACAATTGTCTTAATTCAGGCAGAAAGCAAGGACATACTATTGAATCATCTGGCGTTTGTACAGAAATTGGTAACTTCTCTGGGGTACACCATTAACAAAAAGAAATCACATCTTGTACCCTGCTAACAAATTGTATTCCTGGGAGCAAGCTTGAATACAACTTCCCAGATGGCCTTTCACACACCAGAAAAACAAGTTCATTTGACAGCCTACTTCAAACTACTGGCCACAAAGACCCAGCTATCTGCAAGGAAAATACTGCAAGCCCTGGGGTTCATGGCATCCTGCATTCTCCTAATTCCATATGCAAAACTGCATATGAGGAAACTACAATGCTATCTAAAAAGCCTATGGTGTCAACATTCTCAGAATCTAGAAGCAATGATTCCTATCATACCTTGTCTATGGATAGAGTTCCTTTGGTGGGCAGTGGCCTATCACCAAAACAAGGGACTGCCATTCACTCTACCCCCTGCAGCCCAAACCCCAACAACAGATGCATCAGACTATGCATGGGGGGCTGACTTGGCAGGGAAGTGCATTCAGGGCAAATGGAACTCAAGTCAAATGCGCCTGCATATCAATCCAAAAGAAATGTTAGCTGTACAGAATGCTCTGACAGCCTTCAAGGACCACATTCTTTTTATGTGGTACATAAACAAGCAGGGAGGAACCTACTCATATCCTCTCTCCAGACTAGCCATGGCTCTGTGGAACACAGCCTCGAGCTACCAAGTGCACCTACAGGCTCAAAGCTAAATACACTGGCAGATGAACTAAGCAGAAATCTCATGGACCCACACGAGTGGAAACTGGAACCAAAGATATTCAACATGTTGAGAAACAAATGGGGGAGCCCAGATATAGACCTGTTTGCCTCCCCCTCAGAACTACCAATTGGAAAAAGTCTGCACAAGGACTCCCCACAAGCAAGCTTGGAAAGTGGATGCCCTGTCTTTCACCTGGAAAAACCTATCAGTTTTTCAAAGCAAACCATTTCTAAATGGATAGGCCATTGCTTTAATTTCTGCTATATAGGCACCATGGAAAACCTATCCTACAGGGGATTAGACGACATTCAACCAGGGCTGCATCAACCTCTACAGCCTTTCTCAGAGGTGTCCCTACCAGGGACATCCTAGAAGCTGCTACCTGGAGTTCTGTACATGCCTTCACCAAGCATTACCATTTACCAATTTTTTCTAAATCCAGAGCTGGCTTTGCCACTGTAGTCTTGCAGGGCCTTATAGCTGGTCCTAATGCTATCTAAATTCCTCCTCCCATTCTTAGCTTTGGGAATCTACCCAAATGTGGTGACTGCAACAGTGAAACACGAAGAACATAGTACAGTTGCGTACATTTACCATAAATGTAGATGTTCGCGTGTATTCACTGTTGCAGTCCTGGTTACCCTCCCTCCAGCCCCCTGACTTCTTTTGGCTATACCTCTACTCTCCTTTACTATGCTTAAAAGAGTTTTGGTGTATTTGCTTTTTTGTTGGAGGTATAACCTTGTATATATATATATATATATATATATATATATATTTAATTGTTTCCCATTGAGGGGCACCTGACATCTGGGGCAAGAAAAACTGATGTAATGGCGTCATCTGCATGCTTTATACCCCTGACTACCTGACGTCACGGAAGATGAGACAGAAACCGAAGCAGGACCCAAGACTTTGATAATCAGGCTGACTGAAGGCTACTGCAAGCAGATAACTCAAATGTGATGACTGCAACAGTGAATACACTCAAACATCTACATTTATGGTAAGTGTACACAACTGTACTTTCCTCCTGGTCCCTAGATATATTATTTTCCTCAGTGGCTTTCAAGTTGTTCTTCATGTTTCACTGTTGCAGTCATTACATTTGGGTAATCTGCTGGCAGGTTGCCCTCAGTCTGCCTGAATTCCAAAGTCTTGGGTCCTGCGTTGGTTGCTGTCTCCTCTTCCATGACGTCAGGTCATCAGGGGTGTAAACCAAGCAGCCAACACCATTTTCTTTAGTCTTTCTTGCTGCGCAGTGCCCGAAGCAAAAGCAGTTCGCAAGTGCCGGTCGGCCGACTCCTGAAATGTTTGAGTTTCAGAACCGAAGTCTTCACTAAAGCTAAGAACCCCGTTGGGGAAACTTTTTTCTTGCTCCATACTGATGTCAGAAAAAGTTAATAATTGTATTACCTGTGGGAAGCAAATACCTCATAAGGATTTTCATTTTTACTGTATTCCTTGCCTAGACCCTGATCATAACGTGCCTGGCTGTCGGTTTTGTGCTAGATTTAACCAACGCACTATTAAGCGTCTGTTTATTTTTGCCTCAAAATATTATGGAAACAGATTTAACTACCCTGAAATGTCGTCGGATAGCAATCTGACTACCTGAGTACACAAAAAAATGCAAAGAAAAGGACAGAGACAGACCGTCGAGGTCCAAAACCGACGACAAAGCTTCTCCTAAGCCAGTCGCCGGTACTCAGTGAGGCGCTTTCGCAGCCCCTGATACCCGCTACTTTCGAGTCGCAGGCCCCTACCGAGACCAATATGGAGTGCGGCACGCCACGAGATTCTCAAAGTATTGTACCCACGGATTTCTCTCCCTCGGATGGGTCCGGAGTCGCTGAGCAGGCACCGACTTCTGAGGGTGTATTCAGGCCACAACATTTTTATATAAAACCGACGCCAGCTTCAAAATCAAAGCCAAAGCAACTTCTAAAGCTAAAAAAACTGATGCATGAGCCACGTGCACAGGCCTCTATGCCCAAAAAACAGATGATCAAAATGGCTGAAGACCTAATTACCTTGATCAGGGGTTCCCAACCCCATCCTGATAAGAGGCCTAGGCAAGAACACTGATTATGAATCTTCAGATCAGGTTTCTATTTCTTCTGATCAGGAATTATCTATACCTCCCTATGAGGATTCTGATGCAGAGGAATCTATCCCATTTGCATCACCTCCTGCGGATTATTCATTTGGAGAAACCTTGCATACTTTGAGGGAGCATTTTCACTGGGAGAGTCAAGATTTCTCAGGGATTTCCTTCTTCTCCCTCGGCATAGGCCTTTAGCCATACCTCCTGTTTTAGACATTGTGGATGATGTGTTTTCGAAGTCAAGCTTGACTCCAGACCTTACCTCCAGCTCCCAGCAAGCCAGACAGATACTACAGGGTCCCTGACTCACACACATTTTTATTTAAAAACCCTGCTTCTGACCCTGAAACTATTTCACAGGGTCCAAAAGATGTTAAGGCCTCAACAACAAAAAATCCTACCCCCTCTGACAGAGATTCAATGGCACTGGATAGATGGGGAAAAAAGGTTTATACATCTGCAACCTTGGCAATTAGGGCCTTAAACTGCCAGTTTCATATGCTCAAGTATCAACAACATGTTATGGGATTACTGAAACAGAAAATGATGTTGATTTCTGAATGTGCAGAAAATAAGGAATTGCAGGAATTATTGCATGCAGCAGAACAAGTTGGAAAGCATAATTTGCAATGTGTTTTTGATTCCTTAGAGGCCTCCTGCAGGGCTGCAGTTACTGGATCTGTGATTAGGAGGCATGCCTGGCTAAAAGAGCAAAATTTGCCTGATCATGTTAAAGCTAAATTGCTGGATGCACCTTTACAGCATGATACTCTGGTATTAAGGCAGAAGAGGTTTTAAAGAAAATGAAAGACAAAGCCAAGTCTATGCAAACTGTAAAAGACTTCTTACAAGTGCAGCCACCAAGATTAAGTAGACGCTGGCCTACAAAAAAATTGGTTCTTTCCTGTGTCCGACAGAGCTCAACGGGGCAAATCCAGGTGCCCTAAAGGTTCTAGATACCAGTCACAAGATTCTTACAGGTCAAAGCAATGGGTTGCTTCTACCTCCAAATCTGGAGGAAATAAAGCACAACCCTACAGTAACTTCCCTCTGCCATCACCAAGCACTTACCTTTTGGCAGCACTCTTAGGGTGAAAATTAGCACATTTTGCTCAAAATTGGCAGTTAATAACCCAGGACAAGTGGGTGCTAAACATAGTATCTCATGGATACAGATTCCACTTCCATACTCTGCCAATGGCAAACGGTTGGCCAGATCTGCCAAAAAATCAATGGGCAGAGGCACAGAAACAGGTTACGTCCCTCATGGATATGGGGGCTATTCAGCCAGTACCAGAACAGGAAAAAGGACAAGGTTTTTATTCAAGACTGTTCTTGGTACCCAGAAAAGACAAGGCCTGGCGCACAATACTGGTCTTATCAATTTTGAACACATACCTGGACATTCCAAAATTCAAAATGCTAACTTTGCAGCGGCTTCTGCCCATGCTGGGCAAGAACGCTTGGCTGGTGACATTAGACCTAAAAGAGGCATACCTTGCATATCCCAATAAGGGAATCATGTGGAAGATACCTCCGTTTCAAGGCTGGCTCTATGCATTATCAATTCTGTGCACTGCCCTTTGGCTTATCTACTGCGCCCAGGGTCTTTATAAAGTGCCTGGCACCAGTAATTGCATTTTGCAGACAAAAAAGTATACAAATTTATCCTTACTTGGACAACTGTCTCATTCAAGCAGAGAACAAGGACATTCTTCTTCAGAACCTGGCATTTGTGAAAAGGCTTCAAACATGCCTAGGGTACACAATAAACGAAAAGAAATCACAACTGGCACCCTCTCAAAAGATAACATTCCTGGGTGCAAGCTTGAATACACCTGTCCAGATGGCTTTCCTCACGCCAGACAAACAAAGGCTACTGACTACTTACTTCAAACTGATGGCAACAAAAACCCAGTTAACTGCAAGACAAACTCTGCAGGCTTTGGGGGTTCATGGCATCATGCATCCTACTGATTCCATATGCAAGACTGCATATGAGGAAACTACAATGATACCTAAAAAGTTTATGGAGTCAACATTGTCACTGTCTGGAAACAATGATTCCTCTCATTCCCTGCCTACAACAGGAGTTTCTATGGTGGGCAAAGGCATGTCACCAAAACATGGGACTGGCTTTCACTCTACCCCCTGCCAGCCAAACCTTAAAACCGACGCATCAGATTATGCATGGGGTGCCCACCTGGCGGGAAGATGCATTCAGGGCATATGGACTCCAAAACAAATGCATCTGCATATCAACCAAAAGGAGATGTTAGCTGTTCAAAATGCCCTGACAGCCTACAAGGACTTACTTCATCCAGGACAACTACTGATAGAAGGACAACACCACAGTTATGTGGTATATAAACAAGCAGGGGTGCATGCACTCATACCCCCTTTGCAGACTAGCCATGGCACTGTGGGACACAGCCTTGACTTACCAAGTACATCTTCAAGCTCAATTCCTGCCAGGAAAGCAACATACTTTGGCAGACAATTTAAGCAGAAACCTTATGGACCCTCACAAGTGGAAACTAGATCCTCAAGTCAAAAAAATGGGGGAGACCGGACATAGACCTATTTGCCTCTCCTCGGAATTATCAACTGAAAAAATTCTGCACAAGGACTTATCACGGAAAAGCATGGAAAGTGGACGCCCTATCCTTCAGTTGGAAAAACCTATCAGTTTACGCCTTTCCTCCTCTGCCTCTTCTTCCCAAGGTACTACTAAAAGTCAGACAAGAGAAACCAAAGATGATACTAACTGCCCCGGACTGGCCCCGCCAATACTGGTACCCAATCTTACATGTCTCAATTCCCAGCTTGGTACTTACCTCAAATACCTCACTTACTGTCCCAGCAAAACAATCAAATCCTGCACAATCAGCTCCAAACACTGAACTTGGCAGCATGGCTGATCATGTAGTTATTCAAACAAAACCTTTCAGTAAAGCTGTGATGGATGTCATTTTGGAAGCCAGAAGGCCTAGTACTGGAAAATCTTATGCTGATAAATGGAAGAGATTCTGTGCTTGGAACCAAGGGCAAGGAACTGATACAGCAGAGCCAAATATTCCTCAGATTTTACAATACTTGACTGAGATGCTTGACAAAGGCCTATCTTTTTCATCAATAAAAATCCATGCCTCCGCCATCTCGGCTCATTACAACACAGAGCCACCAATCTTTTCTTATCCTTTACTAAAGCAGTATCTTAGAGGGGCCAAAAATTTAAGGCCTCCCAGAAGATCACCAATTCTTGCATGGGACCTCAATTATGTGTAGGAAAAGCTCACCCTGCCTCCATTTGAACCAGCTGCTACTCCAGATCTAAAGTTCTTATCATGGAAAACAGCTCTGCTCCTGGCAATTACTTCAGCAAGAAGAGTCTCAGAGCTATAGGCCCTCAAGGCTGTGGAGCCTTTTATCATTTTTTTACCCAGACAGGGTGTCCCTGTGGACCAATCCTTCATTTATGCCTAAGGTGGTTTCCAGTGTGGCTCTTAACCAAACTATTCATCTGCCAACTTTTTATCCAAATCCTCAGAACAAGGGGGAGAGGATTCTGCATTCAATGGACGTGCACAGACAGCTAAGATTCTACTTGAGCAGGACTAAAGCTCTAAGAAAAACTGAGCAGTTACTAGTGACATATGCTGCAGGATCAGAGGGAAAGGCTATTTCAAAGCAGACTATTTCAAAGTGGATAAGCCACTGCATTTGTTTCTGCTACTTACACCATGGCAAACCTGTGCCCAAGGGCATTAGGTCTCATTCCACCAAGGCTGCAGCTACATCAGCAGTTTTTTCTCAGAGGAGTACCAACCAAAGACATTCTAGAAGCTGCTACTTGGAGTTCTGTTCACACTTTTACAAAGCATTATCATTTGCCTCTCTACTCTAAGTCCAGAGCAGGCTTTGCCACTGCAGTTCTGCAGGGCCTTGTAGCCGCCCCTAATGCTGTTTAGCTCCATCCTCCCATCCATAGCTTTGGGATTCTACCCAAATGTAATGACCGCAACAGTGAAACACGAAGAACATAATACAGTTGTGTACACTTACCATAAATGTAGATGTTCGAGTGTATTCACTGTTGCAGTTCAGGTTACCCGCCCGTCATCCCCCTTTTATTCTGGAGTTTCTTTTTCCTTCACTATGTTCTGCAACCTATGTGGTGTATTTGCTTGTAGATGAAGGTAAAGTTTGTATTGTTGCATGTATATATATATATATATATATATATATATATATATATATATATATATATATATATATATATATATATATATATATATATATATATATATATATATATATATATATATATAATTTGCTACCCTTTTGGGGGGCACCTGACATCTGGGGCAAGAAAAACTAAAGAAAATGGCATTGGCTGCTTGTTTTATACCCCTGACGACCTGACGTCATGGAAGAGGAGACAGCAACCGGCGCAGGACCCAAGACTTTGGAATTCAGGCCGACTGAGGGCAACCTGCCAGCAGATTACCCAAATGTAATGACTGCAACAGTGAATACACTCGAACATCTACATTTATGGTAAGTGTACACAACTGTACTTTCTGAGGTATGCACTTCCACATATCACATTTATGCCATATGCCATGTGCAGCAAGCATAAGTGTGACATACGACATCTGTAAATTCCAAAGGCCTTAGTATACTGGCTAGATGTTGGGCTATCCTTGGCAGGCAATCCCTTATGTTAAGAATACCTCAGCAGTAAAGAGAAGAACATCTACTGATTCAGTAAGATTTTCACAACTGTACTTTTTCATAACAAGCCACCATTTTGCCCACATGATCTTTGGTTCTCCTGCCTGTTGAATAAAATGAAGACCCTCCTTAAACATCTTTTTTACTCTTCAGGCCTGAGATCTAGCTACCTGTTATCAGGTGACTCTTTAGGCAGTTTGCATTCCTTTAGAGCATAATCTAGTGATAGACTCTCTGAGCAGGTCCGGAACACAGACTCACGAGTGGATGATTCACAGAGATGTATTTCTGGACATAGTCCATCAGTGGAGGTATTCCTCAGCTAGATTTTTTTTTCCCTCCCCTCTGAACTGACAACTTCCTGTATTCTGTTCGAGAGTACCAAGTCCTATGACTTAGAAAATGGGTGCCCTATCTTTTCCTTGAAAAGCAATATATCTGTATACCTTTCATGACATTCCTTTGGTGTCCTATCTTTTCCTTGAAAAGCAATATATCTGTATACCTTTCATGACATTCCTTTGGTGTCGAGAGTTCTGCACAAGATCAAGCAGAACTCTCCCAAAACATTGTTGATGACTCCATTTTGGCCCAAACAGCACTGGTTCCCCCTTCTTTTTCATATGGTCAGGGGCAATCACCACATGTTACCTCATCAGGTGGATCTTCTTACACAAGACATGTGATCTCTTATCCATCCTCACCTGCCCACTCTTCAGATGACACTGGGTGATAGGTTTTGATCCATTTTAGGCACCTCTTTTCTGAGGACGTGCTTTGGGTTATGCAGGAGGCCTGGAAACCCACTACCAGAAAACCATGCATGTCTAAATGCAAAATATTTTCTGTTTGGTGCCTCTGTCACCATCAGGATCCCTTCTCAGTAGTGATTCCTCTGGTTCTCTCATTTATGTGATGTATTCCATGCTTGCTTGGCATATTCTATAGTTAATGCGCACTGTCCGCAATCTCTGCTTGTCTGCCATTAAACCCTCTTTTGGTTTCTCAATATGAGGTCAAGCAATTTCTGAAAGGTGTCTTTCATATCAGGCCCTGGAGAAAGCCTATTCCTCCTCCTTGGGACCTCAATTTTGTTCTTGAAAAATTGACATGGAGTTCCTTTTGAACCTAATAGTTCAGCTTCCTTGCAACTTTGTACTTGGGAGACTATTCTGCTGTTGGCTCTTACTTCAGCCAAGAGAGTGTCTGAGCTTCAAGCTCTTATGGCCATTCCTCCTTTTTTAATTTTTCACAGAGCAGGGTGTCTCCTCATACTGTTTTATGCCCAATGTAGTTAAGGAGTTGTCCCTTAATCTATTCAACCTTGTTCCATTTTTTCTTCTCCATACCTTGGACCTACATGGATAAAACAAAGGATATTCACAAATCTGATCTGATATTGTTAATCTTCATTCATTCATGATGGATAGGTATCGGTTCCATCCTCGGAACCGACTCTGCCATTATAACAAGCTTGCTCCAGCCAAAAACTCTCAAGCTAAGCTTACCCATAGTGCCCCTCTCTTCATCTTCTCAGATCTCGTTTGCCATGTAGAGTTTCAAGACGCGTCAGGCCAGCTCTCCAGCTGTGTTCTTTCTTTCTATAATTTTTGGATAATATTTCTTCAGCTCTTGGTTTATTTCCCTCCCAATCCTTCTAATATTACTCAGTAATATTTTGATATAGTTACTCTCTGCATGTGTGAGTTTTTTCTCTTTCCTTACCCACTGGTGATACAGGCCCCTGCCTTACCTCTGTGGTAGTTTCTAATACCATCGTTGGTATTCCCTCCTTCCCTTCCCCTTTTACCCATTGGGTATTCTTTGTCTACCATCAATGGTAGTTTAAAAAAAAACTGTATTCTCTTTCCTTGTCTATGTATGTATACCAAAAACACAATAAATAGTAACGAACATAAACTGTAAGCAAAATAACAAAAAATGAACATAGAATAGTCCAAAAAGCAACTTTAAACTTTAAATTTTAAACTATATTTTATTGTTATATTTTATATCTCTGCATTTTATTTTGCACATTTCTTTTTTTAACTGCATTTTCTTTATTGCAGAATGTTGCATCAGCAGTTTTGTGGATGTTTTCTCTTTAATTTGAGGAGGGGTTTAGCACTTGTTTGGTGCCTTTTTTATACATAAAAGGATTTTTTTACTGTTCTTGGTTCTGATGATGTCACTTTGTGATGAATGAGCTTAACCAACAGTTTTTTCTTGTGCTACGGTGAATAAAGTGTTTTGGATTGCTCTCTGGACTATTCTACATTCGTTTTTTTTTTTGTTATTTTCTCTGTGTGTGTGGTTTTTTTTGGTCTATACAGTGAATTGTGACAGGATTTCTTTTTCTGATTGCTGTTTTATTATATAGCTATACAACTTAGATTGTTGATTATTGAACTTGTGAATATGGCACATAAAAATGGGACAACAGGTTTTAAGCAGTGTGATAAAACGTGGCAGGAAAATGCCTAATTCTGATGGGCATTTTTCCTGCGTATATTATCTTGGAATTCCACACTTGAAAGTTCAACCACCATGCGAGCTATGTAAGGGCTTTAGTACCTGCAGATTAACTGAACGAAAGAACAAGTTAATATTAAAGGGTATTTTAAAAAACCCTTTCATGGAGGCTTTATCTGAGGCGGAGGTCTCAAACCCTTCTAAAAAGAAACCAAAGAAGAGGAGTTGGTCAGTACCATCTTCTCCTCATTGTCTTGAATCAAAATCTACTAAGGCCCAGGTTCATATGGAACCGAAATCAAAACAGCCGAAATTGAGTTCTACACCCACCTCAGCACCAGAGCCTAAAACTCCATCCATGGTGCCACCTTGTCTACGGAACCAATTATGACTTCTACACCTAGAGTACCAACTAATTCTATGCTACCACAGAGCACCAAAAATAGTCTTTCCTCCAATACAGGTCACTACCCCCCCAATGCAACCTTCTGGTCCTTCTACCACAGTGCCGAAGGTCAAGACTTTAGCTTGGACCTGATATTCCTCATCTGTCAAGCCTTTTCTTGGACAGTAACTGAGCCCATTTCTTGAGTGGCCTGATTCTCCATCGGAGATGTCAACCCACTCCACCAGGAGCCTTTCGGAGCTCAATGTAGTGAGACTAGTGGATCAGCTCCTGGCGGTCAGAGGAATTCCAACTCCTTCTAAAATCCTCCCTCCCACACGGAGCTGGGGAATTTTCTCCACAGACACCAAAATATATTCCTCCTTCAACCTCCCCGCAGGTATTGGAGCCCTCGATGCTGACACCTATCCCGGTTCCTGCTGCTTCGGTTCCATTGGTAGACCTTACTATGGTTCCAGAACCTACCCTATGGTCCATGACTCAATCGGAATCATTCCATCCTCGAGACCATGTCTGGTCTGTCAGCACTGTAATCCCTAGTATGGCACCCATTTTTTCTATGGTGCTGTCTACGGTTCCTGTTGCTTTGACAGCTCCAAGTCCTCTTGTGGCTCCTTCCCTCGGGGTGGGTTTGTCAGAGTGGGTGTGACCCTGGTTCTGAGGTTGTCTTTCTCAGTTCCAGGATCTCATCCCTCTTCGGGCAGGCCTGCTTTCCAGGTGATGGAAAGGGCACTTGCCTCAGCAGGCTCACAGCTGATTCCTTTGGTGCCGGAATGCCACATATACATGTCCTCTGGTCCACAGCTGACACAGTCTACTATCCTGCGACATCTGGCATGGGAATCTCAAGATACCCTACCACAGGGCACCCTCTCTTCAAAGTCCTCTTCAGATGCCCCTACTGAAGAACCACCCCATAAGACATCATGCAAGAGAAAGCATGTGGATTCCCCTGAGGGATCCCTTACCAAAGATACAGATTCCGATGAGGGGGAAGGGTCCCCACAGTTGCCCCCTGAGGATGTCTCCTTTGGAGATACACTAGATATCTTAAAGCAGCAGGGTGACTGGAAGCCCACCAACCCTTCCTCTGAGGTATATGTATTCTTGCAAGCTTTCTGTGCTTGACCCTCTACTTCCTGGGTGACCCCACCTGCAGATGAACTAGTTCAGCTCATCATGCAGCCCGCCTGGAAGAATTCTGACACCATTGAGCCAATCCCCCGGAGACCAGATAAAATACTCTCTCCTTCAAAGGATCACCCTCATTGGTCTGAAGGTTTGGCAGGAGATGCTATGGTGGTGGCGGAGGCCACTAGAAAAGAACTCACTGAGGAGAGTCCTACTCTCCATCCTCCAAACGGAATCTCGGATGATGGACAGACTAGGGAAGCTGGTGTATGCCTCATCAACCTTTGCCATATGGTCTTTGAATTACTTGGCACACATTACTCTTCTCCAGAGGGACTTGATCACAGAACTCCTGTGAATCCTAGCAGGAGCTGTGTCTGATGAAGTACGTGACAAAGTTGCCTCACAGTTTGCCACCATGGAATCCATATCTAATTCGTCCATGCTGTTGATTTCTCATACTACCGAAGGGGAGGCCAGAGCAGCGGGTGCAGGCGTTGTCATGAGATGTCACACCTGGATGTGCTTATGTGACTTTGCGGACCCTTTCAAGTCTTCCTTCGTCAACACTCCCATTGACGCTTCCTCTGTTTTCGGCCCAAAGGTTAAAGACACATTAGCCAGGTGTGAAAAGGACTATAAGGCCCTGTCTGCTGTGGGCATTTGTTTTTCCACTCCTTAATGATCCTACTCTCTAAGAATCAAAGGAGTGGAAAGATGTGGTTCAGAAAATTCCACAGTCCTTTCCGTGACACATGTGGCGAGTTTTCCCCCCTGGGGCAGAGGGGGAGTCGCTAGGAAGATGCCCTCCCTGAGGCAGAGGGTGGTCCACGTAATCAAGGGACCAGAGATTCTTTCTCTGGGAAGCCCTACCAGCGCTCCTGAAGAGCAGCCCAATTGCTTTCCTCTGGAAGCAGCCGGGGATGTTTTTCTCTGCACTGCCTAGCTTGGCATTCCATAACAACAAATTCTTGGGTGCAGCCGATAATTACCAGAGGTTATCACATCCCTTTTGATCATTACCTGAGGCTGCAAAGTCAAATCCCCGATGTTCCACCCAGTCAACAGAATGCAGCAGCACAGGAAATTCAAAAGTTGCTCATAAAAAAGTCATCCAAACAGTCCCACCAGACCAGACAGAATCCGGGTTTTGCTCAAGGTTCTTTTTAGTGCCAAAAAAGACAAGGGACTGGAGGCCAATTCTGGACCTCAGCATCCTGAACAAGTTCGTCAGGCAAAATTCCAGATGATCACAGATGTTCATCGTGCATACAGCTGCAGTAATCACAGATGGGTTTTCTGCCATCAGGCGGGTCCTCGGTCGGCCGAATTCCAAAGTCTAGGTCCGGCGTCGGTTGCTGTCGCTTTCTTTCCTGACATCAGTGAGGCAGGGGTATATAAGACACAGCCGACGCCATTTTCTTCAGTCTTTTTTGCCGCGCGGTGCCCGAAGCAGAAGCAGTTCGCAAGTGCCGGTCGGCCAGCTCCTGAATTTACGAAAAATTGGAAACTGAAGTCTTCATTAAAGCCAAGTACCCCGTTGGGGAAACTTTTCTTGCCTCAGACCGATGTCAGAAAAAGTTAACAATTGTATTTCTTGTGGGAAGCAAATACCGCATAAGGATTTCCATTCCCTCTGCATACCTTGTTTAGGCCCAGACCACAACGTCTCGGGCTGTCGCTTTTGCGCTACTTTCAATAAACGCACTATTAAGCGTCAGGCGGAGTTCGCCCAACACCTTTTTGGTAAAGCCTTTGATTATAAAATGTCGGAGACTCTGACTACCATTTTGTCCAAAAAACGCAAGGACAAGGACCGACACGCGAGGTCCGCTGTCCCCTCCGACACCATGCCAAAACCGGCTACACGTGGTCCGGTTCTCAGCGAGATGCCTATGCAGTCCCTGACTACCGACGACACTTCTTTGGCGGTGTCTTCTGTAACCGAGACCGCATACCCAGACTACAACCACCGAAGCCACTGTGAGCGTTGAGCCTCTTAATGTGGACAGGTCCACTTCCACCCATGGTGTCTTTAGACCCTCATCTTCCTTTTCCATTAAGGCCTTTACTAAGTCCAAATCAGCCAGGCATCCCAAGAGGCCTGTTGCACAGGGCCCATCTCCAGGCCCCATGCCAAAAAAGCAGATGCTTAAAATGGCTGAGGATTTAATTACTCTTATCAGGGGTTCCCAACCCCCTCCAGACAAGAGACCCAGAGTGGAGGAAGATTCTCCCTCTTCTGATCAGGGCTCCATTTTTTCAAAACATTCTGATGTAGAGGAACACTCTTACTCCCCTTTTGAAGATTCTGATGCAGAGCAGTCCATTCCTTCTGTATCTCCTCCTGAGGATTTTTCTTTTGGGGAAACCTTGCACACCTTGAGGGAACACTTCCATTGGGAAGGCCAAGACTTTTCTGATTCCAAGAAAAGACTTAGGGAATTTCTTTTGTTACCTCAACACAGACCTCTGGCGATACCTCCTGTCTTGGACATACTTGATGATGTTTATTTGGAGGCTTGCCTTAATCCGGATTCCCTGCCTCCTGCCCCAGTCAAGCCTGATAGGTACTACAGAGTTCCTAACTCTCACCAATTTCCATAATGCTGACCCTGAAACCATTTCTCAAGGCTCTAAGGGAATGAAGGCCTCTACCGCTAAGAATCCACTACCTTCCAAAAGAGAGTCAAGATCCTTAGAAAGGTGGGGAAAAAAGGTATATACCTCAGCCACCCTAGCCATGAGGGCCTTAAATTGTCAGTTTCATATGCTTAAATATCAGCAGTTTCTGTTATCACAATTAAGAAAAAAAATGTCTCAACCTGAACAACCAGATTTGAAGGAGTTGCAGGATATGATGCATAGTGCAGAACAAGTGGGTAAACACACCTTACAATGTGGCTATGATGCCCTAGAGGCCTCAAGTAGAGCTGCTGTTACAGGATCAGTCATTCGTAGACATGCATGGCTTAGGGAACAAATCTTGCCTGATCATGTGAAAGCTAAACTACTAGATGCTCCTTTATAAAAGGATGTGCTATTTGGTACTAATGCTGAGGAGATACTACGGAAAATGGAAGAAAAAGCCAAATCTATGCAAACTGTCAAAGCTTTTCTACAGGTTCAACCACCACGTTTTAGCAGAAATTGGCCTTCTAAAAACTGGTCCTTTCCAGCCATGGACAAGCCCCAAAGAGGTAGATACAGGCACAAGGGCAGAGGACAATCACAAGGATCATATAGAGGCAGGCAATGGCAAACTCCAGCACCAAGAGGTGGAGAAGACAGTGCACAACAATACAGGAAACAAACCCAATGACTTCCTCCTTTCCATGCCAAGCAAGTCTCAGATGGCAGCACCCTTGGGAGGAAAGCTGGCATTATTTACAAGAAATTGGCATATTGTCACAACAGACAAATGGATCCTGGACGTTATAAACAGAGGCTACAGATTTCATTTTCACACTCTTCCAAAAATGAGAGGCATGCCAAACCTGCCACACAATCAAAGGGCAGAGGCACAACTACAAATTTCAAAGCTCATAGACATGAAAGCTATTCAAGAGGTACCTACTCACGAACAAGGTCAAGGTTTTTATTCCAGACTATTTCTGGTACCAAGGAAAGGAACCGACTGGAGACCCATTTTGGACTTATCCATCCTAAACACATTCTTACTCGTACCAAAATTCAAGATGCTCACATTACAGCAGCTATGCTGGGCAAGGAGTTTTGGCTGGTAACATTGGACCTCAAGGAGGCATACCTGCATGTCCCAATCAGACAAAGCTGCAGAAGATACCTCAGATTTCTTGCAGGTTCAATCCACTATCAATTCTCTGCATTGCCCTTTGGCTTATCTACTGCACCCAGAGTATTCACGAAATGCCTGGCATCAGTAATTGCCTACTGCAGACTTCAAGGGATGCAAATTTACCCTTATTTGGACGACTGCCTGATCCAAGCGGAGAAGCAAGCACATACTTCTGGGACATCTGGCTTATGCAACACGGTTACTGAATTCTCTGGGATACACAATCAACAAAGAGAAATCCAGGCTAACACCATCTCAGAAAATAACTTTCCTGGGTGCCAACTTGGACACAAACACCCAGATGGCCTATCTTACGCCAGAAAAACAGGGGCAACTAACTCAGTACTTCAAAATACTAGCAAATTGTACCAGGCTTACTGCAAGGAAAATCCTGCAGGCTCTGGGCTTCATGGCATCTTGCATTCTTTTAATCCCATGTGCAAAGTTACATATGAGGAAACTTCAATGGTACCTAAAAAACCTATGGTCTCAACACAGCCACAGTTTGGAAACAATAATACCAATAATTCCATGTTTGCAAAAGGAATTTCTATGGTGGGCCCAAGCATGTCAAACAAACACAGGTCTCCCATTCTGCAAGCCTCAAGCAAATCAAGTCATCACAACAGACGCCTCAGATTATGCCTGGGGGGGGCACATGACAGACAGGTGCATTCAGGGCAAATGGTCCCAAAAGGAAAAGCACCTTCACATCAATCAAAAAGAAATGCTAGCAGTGATAAATGCAATTACAGCTTTCAAGGACCTCCTGCATCCAGGACAATTATTGATAAGAACAGACAACACCACAGTAATGTGGTACATAAACAAACAAGGAGGAACACATTCATACCCCCTGTGCAGACTAGCCATGACACTTTGGAACTTGGCTCTGGAATGGCATATCGAACTTCAAGCACAGTACTTGCCAGGTTTGGAAAACATGCTGGCAGACAATCTAAGCAGAAATATGACAGATCCACACGAAGGGAAGTTGCATCCTCAAGTGTTTACAAAGATAATCCAAGCGTGGGGGAGGCCAGACATAGATCTCTTCGCCTCCCACAGGAATCATCAATTGGAAAAGTTTTGTTCAAGGACCTTTCATCCAAAGGCCTGGAGAGTGGACACCCTTTCATTCAGTTGGACAGCATGGACAGTTTACGCTTTCCCACCTCTGCCTCTTCTGCCCAAGGTGCTCTTGAAAGAAAGAGCAGACAGACCGAAGATGATGCTGATTGCTCCAGACTGGCCAAGACAACACTGGTACCCACTCCTGAGGAGCCTAACACATACTCCTCCCTGGCCCCTTACCTCTAATGCCTCTTCTGCTGACTCAGCACAGCTACAAAACTCTTCACAGTCAGCTGAAAACACTCAATCTCGCTGCATGGAAAATTCCTTAACACCACAACAGACCCTACTCCCCAAAGAGGTGCAGGATGTCATTTTGGAGGCCAGAAGGCCATCTACTAGAAAGGCTTAATCCGCAAAATGGAAACGGTTTTGCTCTTGGAATGAGAAAAAAGGCCAGGACCCTAGAAAACTGAATTTGCCTCAGGTATTACAGTATCTAGCTGAGCTACTGAACAGTGGACTTTCATTTTCCTCCATAAAAATCCATGCCTCAGCCATTTCTGCAGAATTCAACACGGATCCACCCTTATTCTCTCACCCACTCTTAAGACAGTTCCTCAGAGGGGCTAAGAATATAAGACCACCAAGGAAACAACCAGTGCCAGCCTGGGATCTTAATTACATTCTAGAAAAATTAACATTGCCTCCCTTTGAACCAGCTGCCTCAACAGATTTGCAATATTTGTCCTGGAAAACAGCTTTCCTTCTGGCCATTACCTCAGCTTGTAGGGTTTCGGAACTACAAGCCCTCATGGCTGTGCAGCCCTTTCTCATCTTCCATCAGGACAGGGTTTCCTTCAACCAACCCGTCATTCATGCCTAAAGTGGTATCCAGGGTAGCTTTAAATCAAGCCATACACTTACCTACCTTTTACCCCAATCCTCAAAACAAAGGGGAAAGGCTGCTACACTCCTTAGATATCCATAGACAGCTACGTTATTATTTGGACAGAACAAAGCCTTTCAGGAAATCAGAACAACTTTTTGTGTCCTATGCTGTAGGAGCTCAAGGGAAGCCAGTTACCAAACAGACAATTCCAAAATGGATAGGCCACTGCATATAGTTTTGTTACTCCTATCATGGAAAATTTGTCCCTACAGGCATCAGATCCCACTCCACCAGGGCCACAGCTACCTCTACAGCCTTCCTCAGAGGAGTTCCTACCAAAGATATTTTGGAGGCAGCCACTTGGAGTTCTGTGCATACCTTCACAAAACACTACCACCTGCCTTTATATTCCAAAACTAGAGCAGGCTTTGCCACTGCTGTGTTGCAGGGCATTCTGGCTCATCCCAGTTCCACCTAGTGCCTACCACCCTGTGCGTAGCTTTGGGATTCTACCCATCTGTGATTACTGCAGCTGTATGCACGATGAACATAGTACAGTTTTGTAGATAAACCACAGCAACCAACAGTAACCAATATGGTAAAAACCACAGCAACAACAATCCAGCAATTCCCAGGAAGGAAATTTATTCAGCAAGCAGTAGTAAAAAATCTCCTCCAAACTGCAGTTATGTGCCGCCGTTATCCACCTCTCATGGAAAGTGCGTTCTTCAGCCACAGTCAAGTCAAAGGGAGTTGATGGATTTTAACGCTCTTAACCGAGGGTATTTCCAACTCCTCATATCTCTGCATACTTTGAAAGTTCAGAAAAGTCGCTGTTTCTTTAAATAACAACTTTTCTATTTGTGATAACATCTCCGACACTTCTGGATTGTGTAAAGTGTCGGCTTTCTTCAACTCTGAGAAGGGTTCTGGTTCCAATTTCTGTCTTTAGTCCATTTATTCAATACCCCATTTTCCATCTCATAACCATTAGCACCTTCCGAGTAAACACCATAGCTGCAGCATTAGAACCAGCTGCAATTTCTCCACTTTTAGGTGCAGTATCCATATTCTTAAGTAAAGTCTCGAAGGAGTATCTAGAAAATCTAGGTAATCCGACCATGGAATCACTGGCCATATTAGATAAACCACAGCAACCAACAGTCATATGGTAAAACCACAGCAACAACAATCCAGCAATTCCCAGGAAGGAAATTTATTCAGCAAGCAGTAGTAAAATCTCCTCCAAACTGCAGTTATGCCGTTATCCACCTCTCATGGAAAGTCGTTCTTCAGCCACAGTCAAGTCAAAGGGAGTTGATGGATTTTAACGCTCTTAACCCCGAGGGTTTTAACTCCTCATATCTCTGCATACTTTGAAAGTTCAGAAAAGTCGCTGTTTCTTTAAATAACAACTTTTCTATTTGTGATAACAAAGTGATAACACTTTACACAATCCAGAAGTGTCGGAGATGTTATCACAAATAGAAAAGTTGTTATTTAAAGAAACAGCGACTTTTCTGAACTTTCAAAGTATGCAGAGATATGAGGAGTTGGAAATTACCCCTCGGGGGTTAAGAGCGGTTAAAAATCCATCAACTCCCTTTGACTTGACTGTGGCTGAAGAACGCACTTTCCATGAGAGGTGGATAACGGCGGCACATAACTGCAGTTTGGAGGAGATTTTTTACTACTGCTTGCTGAATAAATTTCCTTCCTGGGAATTGCTGGATTGTTGTTGCTGTGGTTTTTACCATATTGGTTACTGTTGGTTGCTGTGGTTTATCTAATATGGCCAGTGATTCCATGGTCGGATTACCTAGGATTTTCCTAGATACTCCTTCAGAGACTTTACTTAAGAATATGGATACTGCACCTAAAAGTGGAGAAATTGCAGCTGGTTCTAATGCTGCAGCTATGGTGTTTACTCGTCAGGAAGGTGCTAATGGTTATGAGATGGAAAATGGGGTATTGAATAAATGGACTAAAGACAGGAAATTATGGAACCAGAACCCCTTCTCCAGAGTTGGTAAGAAAGCCGACACTTTACACAATCCAGAAGTGTCGGAGATGTTATCACAAATAGAAAAGTTGTTATTTAAAGAAACAGCGACTTTTCTGAACTTTCAAAGTATGCAGAGATATGAGGAGTTGGAAATTACCCCTCGGGGGTTAAGAGCGGTTAAAAATCCATCAACTCCCTTTGACTTGACTGTGGCTGAAGAACGCACTTTCCATGAGAGGTGGATAACGGCGGGACATAACTGCAGTTTGGAGGAGATTTTTTACTACTGCTTGCTGAATAAATTTCCTTCCTGGGAATTGCTGGATTGTTGTTGCTGTGGTTTTTACCATAGTACAGTTTTGTACCTACCATAAATGTAGATGTTCGAGTGCTAATACAGCTGCAGTACAGTTTTCCCTCCCTCCTTCCCCTCTTGGTAAAGGCCTAGGGCCTAACCCCTCTTCATACAACCTGATTGGGTTATCCTTCTATGGTATATTTGCTTGCAACTACTGATTTTTGATTATATTGCATTGCATGTATATAAATATAATTTATGTATTGCCTCCTACTGGGGGCACCTGACATCTGGGGCAAGAAAGACTGAAGAAAATAGCGTCGGCTGTGTCTTATATACCCCTGCCTCACTGACGTCAGGAAAGAAAGCGACAGCAACCGACGCCAGACCTAGACTTTGGAATTCGGCCGACCGAGGACCCGCCTGACGGCAGAAAACCCATCTGTGATTACTGCAGCTGTATTAGCACTCGAACATCTACATTTATGGTAGGTACAAAACTGTACTTTCAGTCTGTCCTCCCTTTTCTGAAGAAAGACAACTGGATGTGCTCGATAGATCTCCAGGATGCATATTATTACATAAAAATGGACAAACCCTCCAGGAGAGTTCTCTGCTTTTGGCTGGGAGCCAATCACTACCAGTTTTGAGCACTGCCCTTTGGTCTTTTCACAGCCCCCAGAGTGTTCAAATGTATGGCAGTGGTAACAGCTCACTTGAGACTGCAAGGATTCTGGGTGTTTCCGTATTTAGACAATTGGCTCCTTTTTGCCCATACCAAGCATCTACTGCTTCTAGCCTTACATTACACTCTACAGATAGCAAGATCCCAAGGGATCTCAATAAACGAAGAAAAGTCCAAACTGGTACCTACTCAAAATTTAGTATTCATAGGAGCAACAGTCAAAACTCAGTTTTGCCTGGTCGCTTCACAAGCTCCAAAAACTAAGATCTCAACTCCAAGTGATATTCTGTCAAGACAAGGTCCCAGCTCGTGCAGTTCTTCAGCTACTAGGATCAATGGCAGCAACGATTACTATAGTTCCTCTAGCAAGACTACACATGAGACTCCTACAATGGCTGCTAGCATTACAGTGGTCCCCATTAATGCATCCTATGTCCTTTCCAATCTGCCTAACAAAGCCCTGCAAACAAGACTTAAATTGGTGGATGAAGCCAGAAAAGGGAAAATGGAGTCACCCCTACTCACCCTCTCAACCCAAAGCCATAGTGACCAGGGATGCATCCCTGATGGGGTGGGGGGCATTATCAAGGAAAGACAGTCCAAGGCACTTGGTCCCCCCATGGAGGTCATCTTGCATATCAATGTCCTAGAACTGAGGGAGGTGCTTCTGGCATTTCAAGCATTCCAATCTGTCCTCGCATCAATGACAATTATTATCCAGTCAGACAACATGTCAGTTGTCTGGTATATCAACAAACAGGGTGGAACCAAATACTACCTGTTGTGTCAAGAAGCCATGAGAGTTTGGCAATGGGCGATATCTTCCAACCACTTTCTGATAGTAACACACATTCCTGGGGATTCCATTGTGATTGCAGACAAGCTGAGTAGATGCATTCTCCTGCCCATGAGTGATTCCTCAGTCCAGTAGTAGCGACGTAGATTTTTCATTGCTGGGGTCAGCCTTGCTGTGACCTATTCATGTCCCCCACCAACCACAAATATAGCAGCTACTTTGCCCTTGAGGGTAGTCCCCAAGTGACAATGTAGTACATGATTGGCCCATGGGACTAGTTAATGCCTTTCCTCCTTTTCCTCTGATCCCACAATTTCTAAAGAAAGCTCTTTGGTTGAGAAGCAAAGTAATCCTCATTGCTCTGTATTGGCCCCAGCAGGTTTGATTCCCTTCCTTTGGCCTCACCTGGTCCACTGCCCTTGGAGTCTAGATCCAACTCTGGGATTACTGTCACACCCTCAAGGGTTGATCCATCCAAACCTATCGAGCCTCAAGCTGGCAGCTTGGTTCCTCCACTTCCAGTAATTGCCAGGAAAAATAATCTTATCTTCCCCTGTGTGGAAAATTCTTCTGGCTTCCCATAAACCATCCATCAGGAAAATTTATCTTCGCAAATGGAAAAGATACATTTTTTGTTCTCAAAAGAAGGGTCTAGACCCCTTTTCAGCTTCAATTAGCTCGGTTTTGGACTTTTTATCAAATCTCCTCCATTCAGGAGCTGCAGTTTCCACGATTTACTTCCACTTGGCAGCTATCTCAAACTTTCACAATGGTTTCCAGGACTCCTCTGTAATATCTCACCATCACTGTAAGACCATTTTGAAAGGAGTCACACATATTAGACCACCCTTCAGAGAGCCAATTGAACCTTGGAATTTGATGCTAGTCCTACAAACTTTGATTCGTCCTCCCTTTGAGTCTGCTGACACTTGCAATATGAAGTTTTTGTCTTGGAAAACTTTATTCTTGGTAGCAATTATCTCAGTAAGATGAATATTGGAATTACAGGCCTTGTGCATAAAACACCCGTACATAGTTTTCTGCAAAGTGAGAGTGTGACTTCGGACTAACCCATCCTTTTTACCCAAAGTTGTTTCGGATTTGAGTATTAGTCAATCCATTGACCTGCCAGTTTTCTTCCCAAATTTCTCTAACAAAAAAGAATATTGTTTACATTTGTTGGACGTACATAGACAATTACATTTCTACTTGGAATAGGACTAAATCAATATGAAAGTCTGCCCAATTATTCTTGTCCTTCTCAGGACCAAAATTGATTGGGAAAACCTGTTACTAAAGTAACTTTAGCAAAATGGCTGAGAGGCTGTATTACCTCTGCTTTCCAACAAAACTAAAATCCATCTAACAACTAAAATCAAAGTGCATTCAACCAGATCACTTGCTATGTCTGTTGCTTTTCATTCTAGAGCTTCCATGGAGGACATTTGTGCAGCAGCCACATGGGCTACTCCTCATATCTTTATCACTCATTACAAATTGGACTTGGTCTCAAGGGGCAGAGCATCCTTTGGTTCAATGGTGCTCAGGAATATCCTTCCATAGGTTCTCCCAGGGAATAATGTAGCTAGGGACTCTGTCCCATCCCTCTTGAATGAATTAAGATTAACAACATCAGATAAAGAAGTTATATTCTTACCATAACGTTCCACCTTTGTCATTGATCTTCATTCATTCATGACATCCCACTCTCCTACCCCCTCCAAAAGACTCCTGGAGATTTGGATTTGGTCCTAGCTTCATGATGGGGCATCTACTCAGACAAAGCCGATTTTCTTTCTTACAGGCAAACTCAATCTGAGGAGATGAAGAGAGGGGGCACTATGGGTAAGCTTAGCTTGAGAGTTTTTTGGCTGATGTGAGCTTGTTATAATGGCTGAGTTGGTTCCGAGGACAAAACCGATACCCATCCATCATGAATGAGTGAAGATCAACAACACAGATGGAACCTTATGGTAAGAACAGAACTTTTTTTCTTTTCATCTCAGGATTTTGGGTTTAGCTGTTTCCAAGCAAACCATCTCCTCCTGGATCTCTAAGGCCATTTCCTTTTGTTATTTCTTTCATGGCAAATGTCTTTCTTTGTCAAGGCATGGTCTGCTAGGACTGTTGCCTCCTCTGGTATCTTTTACAATGGTTTGGACACCAATTCCATCCTTGAAGCTGCTGCTTAGTCCTCTGTTTATAATTTTTCTAAGCATTAGAAGTTTCAAGGGTCAGGGCAGGTTTTGCTGGAGCTGTTCTGCATGGGTGTGTAGATGACTCTTTGTAGCTCTTGTACTCTCCCTTCAGTGAAGAATACTGCATCAGTGATATATGGAAGGACATAGTATATTTGTTTAAAATCCTACCATAACAGTATATGCCCTTTTCTTTGCTTATGCAATATTTGGTCCCTCCTTCCTTCCCCCTCTGCTATGGCTCTTGTCCCTGCCTTTTTGTTACCCTCCTGGCCGAGGGGGGGGTCTCACTTTCTTTCCCTTTTGAACTTTTTTTTTATGCACATGTTCTTTTTTTAACCTTGAGGTATTTTGTTCTTCCTGGGGTAATTCAGATATGAGTATTTGCATCTGTAAGTGACCTTTATGCCCTATGCAGGCAGCATACATGTGACATATGGTGCCTCTAAAATCTGAAGGCATTGCTATACTGGTCAGACATTGGGTTATCTTTGGCAGGAGATCCCTTCAGTAAAGAATGCTGCAATACTGAAGAGGAGGACTTCTACTGTTATGGTAAGATTTTATACAACTGTACTTTCTTCTATCCAGTCAGACCCAGACATCTCTGCTGTGCCTCTTGTCAAGTTTTAGAACCATCTGGGTCTGTCAGCAGTTGCTGCTGTCTCCACCACATCAAAGCCTGATGAGATAAAGTCTGTTAGGACATTGTGCTCAACTGATCTGGCTGCAAATGGTGAATGATGGTTGGTTATCTACAAGGGACCGTAGGTTATTCCTTAGTTTTAGTTTGGGAAGAAATCCCTAGTACCCTTACTGATGTAGGTCAGGGGTCAGACCCTGCCAATTTTGTGTAGGCTCATATTCCATCAAAAAAGAAGCATAAGACCAAACATACCACTCCTCCTCCTCCTAGTGTCAAATGTTTTATTTCTCAGGCACTCTTTAAAGCTATTGTATCCCTCAAGCCCACTTTTTTTTTTATCCTGCTCCCTCTTATTCTTCTTCATAAAAGAGAGAAAGAAACCATTCTGAGGAAGATTAAGACTTATGTCGGTTCTTTAGTTTACTCTTTCCAGATTGATCCTCTTGTGGTTGAATGACATTATGTCTCCAGATTCTCTGTTGAAGGAATTTTCATTTGGTGGTACAGTCTTAAAGATGTGTTGATACAACACTTAACAGTAGAAGCATCAACACTCATCAGATGTGCAAAAAAAGTATTATGACTTTTTATATATGGAGGTCCAACAACCTTCAGCCATTCCTCTGGTACTGGACAATTTGCAGGATACTTTTGTCACTGCTTCCTTTAATCCAGAGTCCTAGCCACCTGCTTGCAAGAAACCTGGCAGACTCTGTAAGGTTCCTGACTCCTGTAAATTTATTTATAAAACTCCATCTGAACCTTCTGTAATTTCCTTGGAATCTGAAAAACAAAATGTAAACTTTTATTTGTAAAATAAGTAATACTCACTTTTAGTTACGTGCTGTTTAACCTGTGCCAGATTTAAGCTTTTGCCATCTTCTAATGCCTTGTCTAATGACAAGGATAGCAAGCTGTTGATCGATATGTAAGGAAGGTTTACACTTCTGCTACTCTTTTTTTCTGGGCCATCAGTTATCAGACTCATTTGATCAGATCCTTTTATATATTTTGGGAGACTTTGGTAACCTTATGCCTGATTCAGACAGTAAAACCTTAACTTTTTCTCTTCTGAACTCTGCCACTCAAGTTGGCTAGACATTAAATCAAATGCAGTTACGATATAGCTGATGCATCTTTTGCAGTAGGTGCTGGTCTGGTTTTGAGAAGATTTCCTTGGCTTAGATTACAATTCCTGCCAGATGATAAATCCAGGTCCCCCCTGTATAGGGCTAATCCAGTTAGTCCTGCTGCAGCTGATATTTTCAAAAGTTTGCAAGCGAGAGGTAAGATTATGTAGGGTTTTAAGTAGCTCTACCTTTCCTCACATGCAAATTTCAAATTAACTATCCTTCCAAAGTTGGGCCCTTTTTTTAAGGAACGAAAGCCCCAGCAAAAAGAATATGTTAAAAAATAAAGGATAGAAAGTTTAGTGGAGAGAGAAAGTAGCAACTATGGTATGGCAGAACAACCAAAGGCAGAAAAAGTGAATAAAAAAGCAATTGTAAGACAAACCCAAAAATTCAACAGTTAGAAGAGGGAGGTGTAACTAGAGAAGGATAGATAAAAGGTTTTTAAAGAATTTGCACACACAAAAACTTGTAATAAAGAAATTTCCTCTCCGATAAGGATCTGTGTCTGTGCGAGATGGTGGCAAACTCGATCTGAGGTATTGCTAGTTGACTAGAGCATTGTGGGTAGATAAAGGAGTGTGTGATTTGGATCCAAAAGTTCATAGGTTCATAGGTTGGTACTAGGCTATCAGCCCTAGGGCCTATACAAGCCTAGCCATAACAATTCCCTGGCTATTTCTTCCCACACTATTTACTTCCCTGGACCCCTGTCTAGCAGGGCAACTGACGTGATCCCCGGGGTGAATTTCCTTTCTCCCATCCAATCGTCAAGGTTTCTTTTGAAGAGGACCAAAGAGGCACTCTGCTTGACATGTATGGGCAATCTATTCCAGAGTCTGGGGAGTCTCTGGGTCAGGAACCTATCCCTCCAGCATGCTTTGTTTATTGTGATGACAAGGTTTAGATCCCTGGAGCGTGTGGCTCTGAGGGATTGGGATTTCTTTAAGTGTAGCATGTCCAACAGCTCTGGGTTTGACATGGCCTTGTATGTTAAGCAAAGATCACCTTTGAGTAGACGATATGCGACAGAGTATAGCTGGAGTTTTTTAAGGCGGTCAGCGTAAGGCATCTGCTTTAGGCCTGTGATTCTTTTAGTGAGGTATTTCTGTGGCCTTTCCAGTTGTTGCAGATGTCTTGAGAGGTACATACCAAATGGGGCATTGTATTCTATAATGGGTCTAATGAGGGATGAGTACAGTGGGACAATGACCTCCTTTTTTCTGGATGAAAATCCCTTAGTGATGAGGTGTGCCACATAGAAGGATTTCCTGACTGTTGTGGCGATGTGGTTATCGAAGGTGAGACCACTGTCCACCTGTGTCCCTAAGTCTCTTATCAAACTTTCGGTGTTTAGTGTACCGCCACCTATATGGTAATTCATGGATACATGTTTTTTCCCAAAGGGGATAACTATACATTTCTTGGCATTGAGCTTGAGCCCATGGCTCTGGCACCAAGCATCTGTTTCTGTAAGGCCCTTTTGTAGAGTATCCACATCATTTTGGGATTCAATAATGGCTCCCAGTTTGCAGTCATCTGCATACTTTGTTATCCAGAGTCCCTTAGTATTGGCCTGCACTTCAGAGAAGTAGATGCCAAACAAGAGCGGTCCCAGGACTGAACCCTGAGGTACTCCACTTGTCACTTGTCTGGAGCTGGATTTGGAGTCGGCTACTTTTACAGTGTGGGTTCTATCAGTAAGCCAGTTAGCAACCCATTGGGTGATGTAGGGATTAATGCCCAGCTTAGTAAGGTGGTGTCAAAGGCCTTGGCAAGGTCTAGATAGGCTGTGTGGACCACCTTACCCTTGTCCATGGCTCTGGAGACTGATTCGAAGAAGTCAATCAAGTTCAGGAGGCAAGATCAGCCCTTTACGAACCCAAACTGGGTGGGGTCCAGTGTTTGAAGGTTGCCAATGTCTTTGTTTATAAGTTCCATGATAATACGCTCCATGGCCTTGCAGATAAGGCTTGTCAGACTGATGGGACAGTAGTTTCTGGGATCCAAGGTGGATCCCCCCTTATGGAGTGGGATAACTGTAGCTGTGTGCCACTCAGTGGGCACGAAACCTGAGGTGAGGCTATGATTAAACATGACACTTAGGTGAGGTGCCAGTTCATATTGTAGTTCATGTAGTACACAGCCCGGGATGTCATCTGGTCCCATGGATGCTGTATTCTTAGCTTTGGAGAGTGCGTTTTTTACCTGTGTGGCCGTTATTACCAGAATTTGGCAATCTTCCGGTATTGAGATGGGCCATTTAGGGGGTGAGATGGGGGTGAAGTTGGCACTGAATCGATCTGCCAGGATATTGGCAATATCCTTGGGATCAGTATATTTAATGCCATTCTGTTTTAGCTCAGAGCAGATCTGAGCATTGGCATTTAGATTCTTGACATAGTTATAGAATGCCTTGTTGTTGTCTTTGGAATCTTTGGCAATTTTATTTTCGTAACTAGCTTTGGAGGATTTTATGAGGGATCTCAGTTTCTTACTGAGGCTGGTAAGGAAGTTTTTTGCATCCTGGGATTTTCCTCTTTTCTGCAACAGTTTCTTCCTTTTGTTGTAAAGTTTGTTTATGGCAGGGGACCACCAGATTGGCTTCTTTTTTTGGATGAGAGCATCTTGGTTCTATTTGGGATGGCACGATTTATGCATGAGTGGATGTGCTCATACAGTGCCTTAGTGTAGGATTTAGCAGTTGAACTTTCAGCTCCCGTCTGCATGGGTGTCATGAAGTTTGTCACTTCTGATTTGAGTAGCATGAAGTTGGCTTTGGAGAAGTTTTTTATGGAGGTTTCCTTACTGGGGGTGGGGGTGGGATGTGGATGTTAAGGGTGATTAGCTTATGGTCAGACGTGACTAACGAGGGGGTGACCATAGGTGTGGAGCATCGATTTCCCTTGTTGATAATGACCAGGTCTAGGATATTGGAGCCCCTGGTGGCAGGAGCGGCCTTAGGTCAACTGATGCCCTAGGCAAAAGGTCTCCACGGCAATCCCCACCAAACCACCCGGCGCCCCCATCATGGTCTACCTACACCAAATAAATACTGGAAAAGTGCCCCTATTAGAGCGGTGCCCTAGGTGGCTGCCTAGTTGGCCTGTGCCTAAGGCCGGCTATGCCTGGTGGGACTATGGATTAGTTGATCCAGGGTGTTGGAATTTATGAATTCCAAGAACCGTTGGGCAAAGGTGTTGGTACATGAGTAGCTTTCCCAGTTAATGGCAGGGTAGTTAAAATCACCCAGTATTAGGGTGTTTGGTTCTATCTTAATATTTTCCAGTATGTTTAGAAAGGTGTAGTGAGAATCTTGGGGTATGGTAGAGGATCTGTAGCAAGCTACAATTTGGATTGCAGTCTTACCTAGTGTTAGTTGCACCTGGAGAATTTCAGACGCATTGTGTTGGGCAACTAGCCTGGTGGTGTGAATATCCTTGGTGAATATTGACACTCCTCCACCTTTAGTGTTTTGGTCCTGCTTTGGTGGCCGAAAAGTGTGGTAAGAGTTGTAGCCTGGTATAGCAGGGGTGCTCTCTGGAGCCTTGAACCAGGTCTCAGTTACTGCACAGATATCGATGTTCTCCATTTTTAGGAGTGCCTCGAGAGAGTGCATTTTGAGGTTTAGACTTCTAGCATTGAGTAACATTACCTTCAGATTTTGCATGCTTGTACCTGTTACAGTGGTGGTTTTGTTCTTTGAACTTTGCCTAAAAAAGGCACTATAGGGGTGGCAAGAGCCTTAGCCAGTAACCTGAATCCCAGAGGCGACAGGTGCAGACCATCTCTGGCAAAGCATCGTGGTCTGTCAATCATATCGTCCCAGGCAGACAGATACTGGATCCCCTTTGAATGACACCAGAAGCTTAGCCAATTGTTGAAGTCAATCATTTTGTCCTTATATTGTGGTATCATTCTGGGCGAAGGCAGGATGCTACTCAGGGCTAGGGTCATACCTGCCTGGTATGTGTCTAATGTATGTGGCTGAGTTGGATCCACGGTCAGATCCAATACCTATCAGTTCAGGAAAAATGAAAATGGACAACACAGATGCATAGTTAATGTTGAGTACATAACTTTAATTTCAGGAAGTATCAAAGAAGGAATTCAAAGGATCAAAATCCTACTTTTGTTCCCTTCCTCCCATTCTCCCTTCCCACCTCACCCAGTCATTTCCCCGTTTCAATGAAACTTTCCTTTTGCCTTCCAGTTTAGGGATGGATAACTTTAGACATTTGGGTCCTCAGTATCCTAGAGAAGGGGTGAAAAATGTCTTGCCTTTCTCCTCCTGTCAACTCAGGCATTCCTGAGGCTCCATCCACCCAACATTCCCTGACCCACCAGATTCCAAAATGGTTGTTTTATCAGGACACCATAGAGTTTCTCCCTCCTTCTTTTTACTAGGGACATTTCCTTGTACCTAGAAAATTGGGGAAATGGAGACCATAACGTCTTTCTAATGGTATAAAAATTCAAAATATTAACCCTTCAGTCTTTTCTTCCAGTGATCCTTTCTTGATCATTCTTGGTAAATCTGGACATAAAAAATGTTTAACACTCTCCTGTTCAGGAAAGTTATTTTAAAGCTAGGAGTTTGTGTTTTAACACTGTCATGAGGTAGTACTGAACTTTGAAATGGCAGCAATCTTTTTTACTATAAAAGTTAAGTATTTAAGCATTTTTTTCCTGTGGAGAAATTGTGTTTATTTTACTTTTGGGAGCTGCACTGTTTTAAAAGTGCTTTTCACTGTGAAATTTGATTTTTATTACCAGCTTTTGCTGCTTGTTTTCTCAAGGATAAAGGATCCATTTTCAGCTTGAGCAAGAAACAAACTGCCAGTCTCACAGTTGGTCCTTCCAGCTACAAAAAGAAAAAGTTAAGCAAACAGCTTGTGCCACCACAGTAGGCCAGCAACTTGTCTCAGCCAAAGGTGGGTGACTCTCTCTTGTGGCCATTAGTGGTCCCTCAGACCACTCATCTTTTATATTGGATCCATCTGGTGTAGCACCTCCAGCCATTATGAACCAGGGGTTAACCACATTCTCTGTGGCTTTTTGGGTCCTATCAATGGGTAAGGGAGAGCCATTATTGTTGGTCTTGGAAGAAAAAGAGAGAGAACAGTCAAGTGTTTCCTGTTTTGTCAGAAAGTTGTGCCCATCCCTGGTGAAGATGTCTCTGCCATTAATAACACCACTGGCCCCATTTTCCTTGTCAAAAATAAACAGAAAACTAAACATGCATCTTCCCATCTTCAAATTTCCTTGGACAGGAATAATTTACTGGGTCTAGCTCAGGGTGTAATTCAGGCTATTCAGCCTTCTTGCAAAATATTTTTTGGTAAAAGAGGGATACATCTTTTCCCGAAGAGATTCAAGATTTTGACTTTGAACAGGAAGAAGTGACATATTCTATATTCTGATTCAGCCTCTGAGGAGAGCGCAGTTTCTAATTCTCCCTGGGAGGGGGGGTATCTTTCTCTGAGACAATTTCCAGAATATCCCAGTGTTTTCAGTGGGAAAGCACTGAAATTTTCAGTCCCTCAGAAAACACTGTGAGCTGTTACAGAAGGAATTTCAAGAACTTTCACCTATTCCTCCAATACTGCTAGCTTTGGAGGATGTGTGTGTAAATGCTTGCAACTTTCCTGATAGCCAGCTGCTCCTAAAAAGGTACATAGTATATGTAAAGTTCCCTTAAGTTTTTATACAGTCTCCCCAAACCTGACCCAGCAATTATAGGTTTAATTAATCATACTGCTACTAAACATTTAGATCCAATGTTGTCTCTTTTCATCCGTTTCAAACATGTGGGTTGTCTGATCTGACCTTGGCACCAACTTCAAACCTACTTCAGATTCAGAGCTCTGATTCCTCCCTTAACCATAATTCCCTAGACACCACTTTAGCTGCGCCAATATTGTTTGCTGCCTGAAGTCATTGGACATGCAAAAGAGTTCTCCACTGAGTGTGCTGCATCCTTTGTGGATTAAAGCTTGCTCCTCCTCTTGCCAAGGGAGTTTTCTCTCTCCTTTTTCTCTAATCAGTGTTACATGTTGCTGTTAGCTAGTTTGTTAGGGGGCACTTACGTTTTTTCCAGTCTCTTCTTCTGGGCTCTTTGGCCATAATGTTTATATAATAGTGTTAGTATAGTGTAGGACTGTGTGTCTTTTGGTGTTATCTTCACCTTTTTTCCCTTAAATGTTCCTCAGTCTTTACCATGTCCAAATCATTTGGATTTAAAAAGTGTTTTGGAGTGTGGGCATAAACTCCCACGTCAGGACCCAAACTCTGTGTGTGTATTGCTTGAGTTCTGCACATTTGGATGTGGACCATCAATCCTGCACCACCTTTAGTGCCATGGCCCTTCAGATGAGAAAGGACAAGCTAGTTCTGAAGGGGCTTCTTCCAGCACAGACAGGGGCTACTCCTTCAACCTCTGCTGTGTCATCCTCCAAGAAAGACTGGCCAAAATCTAAAGATAAGGGGCAAGAAAAAGACAAAGAGGTGGACAATGGTAAAGATAAGAAACTCCTGAGATGCAAGTCCGGTAACACCAAAAAGGACAAAGCAAAAAGAAGCAAGCAATCTGGAGCCAAGAATCAGTTGTAAATCTTTAATGTGTGAGCAAATACGGTCACATTTTCAAAACGCTTCATCAGGCAACATATCCAGATTATTAAAACACTCAAATATTAAACCTAACTCGATAAAAAACAGTCATGTGACATAAATCAATTAAATAAATACATTAAAAACTACAAAGTTTGAATAACATTAAATAATGTTACTTTACTCTTACTCTGTTATGTAACTTTTAAATTCAGCTTAATTGTAAAAACCCATTTAATCCTGGTGGATATTGCACCTTAAGATCCACCTATTTTCCTCTATTTCAGTTTTATTCTTTATATCTCCACTTTGCAACTGTGGATAAACAACACTAAGAATTACAAGCTTAAAGAATGATTTGTCTGTATTCTGTATATGCTTATAAAGTACATTACTTTCTACACGCCTTCTAATTTCTGATAAATGATTACAAATTCTGTCCTTTAATCTTTGGTTAGTTTTGCCAAATATGCAGGACACTTAGAACATTGTGCAAAATAAACTAGGCTTTTTGTCTCACAGGTACCATAAGCCTTTAATACAAAATTGTTTTTATACTATGTTATAAAGAACAGGTTAAAAGTAAAACATTTTTTTAGTTAAAATAGGGAACGCATCCTTGTAATCAATGTAGGTTTTGCAAGTTTATTTCTACAGAGAAATTGATTGTGCATGCCTTGTATAAAAACAGAGGATCATCAAAGCATTGGATGAAGGTAAGGCAGTGCACACAGCTTACCTCGACCTTGCCAAGGCTTTTGATACACCACTTAGGCATTATAGACTAACTCACTAATTTAGGTAGAAACCCATTTATAGGATCATAGGAGATTACTAGGCTATCAACCCGGAGATTATTTTAAGAATAGCCGTTTCAACCCAATGTAATACCATAGAAGTACTAGTCAATACCCAAGACTGCATTTAGTGATGACTGCCCATGTCTAGGAGGGTTGTGGGCACTATCTCTGGTAAGAATTTATGGTGCCCCATCCACCCGTCCAGGTTCCTTTTGAACAGTGTCGTACGGATGCTCTGTTTCACATGAATTGTATAGCCTGTTCCAATTCCAAAGACATAGCAGTCACTGGGAGATAAATCTGTCCCTCCAGCATGTCCTATTTAAGTTGCAGGCCATATTTAAGTCCCTGGAATGGGTAGCCCTAGACCCATTTGATTTATGGATATGCAATAAGTTCATTAGGTTTGGGTCTTAGGTTGCTCTGTAGACCAGGTATGTCTCTCCTAAGAAGTCTATATGATATGGAGTATAGTGACAGAGACTTTAGTTGGTCCATGGAAGGCACATCCTGGAGACCCTTGATCTTCTTTGTTAGAAATCGCTGAGGTCTCTCTAATTGCTGCAGGTGTTTAGTATACATACCCAATGGGGCATTATACTCAATTATGGATCAGTACCAAGTATAGGGGGATTATAATTTCTTTTGTTCTTGAGGCAATGCCTTTACTAATCAAGTGACCTATGTGGAAAGTTTTCCTTACAATGGTAGACATGTGGTGGTCGAAGTGAAAGCCACAGTCAGCCTGTGATCCCAGGTCCCTTACCACTTCTTGGGTACTTAGGGTATTGTTGTTGATTTGATAGTGTGAAGGGACATTGTTCATGCCGAAGGGAATGATGATGCATTTCTTTGCATTCAGTTTGAGACCTTGACTAATACACCAGTTGTTAGTCTGTGTCAGACCCTCCTGGAGTATACTGGCATCATTTGGGGATTCACTGATTGCACCTTGTTTGCAAACTTAGTCAACCACAATCCCTTAGTTTTGACCTGAACTTCTGAGAAGTATATACCAAACAGTAGGGGGCCAGCACTGACCCTTGTGGCACCCCCACTTAGTAACAGCTCTGTTAGTTGATGTGGAGTCACCCACTTTGACAGTGTGTGTCTGCTTTGTAAACCAGTTGGCAAACCATCTTACAATGAAGGTGTTTACATTCAGTTTAAGTTTATTGGTAATGCCTGAATTTGGGATTGTGTTGAAAGCCTTTGCCAAGTTTTGGTATGCTGTGTGCAGAGATTTGCACTCATCAATGCCCTGGATAGTCAACTGGCTCACTGATAGGACCTAGGAGGTCAAACTAGGTGAGGACACCACCACCAAGAGACCAGTCACTAGCAGAGTCCCCCAGGGCTCGATATTGGGCCATCTACTTTTTAGCATCTGTTCCTCTGAAATGGAAGCAAATGCTGAAGGTTTATGGCTGACTAAGTTTTCAGGTAATTGCAAGATGGGTGTTATCATCAACCCCTGTAGACACTAGCATTCTTCAAGAAGGTCCATCTCTGACTAATAAATGGTGCCAAAGTCATGGTCTTAAACTCAAAGCTAAGAAATGCATAATTGTACCCTTTGAGAAATCAACCATCCCGGCTAATTACCATGTTGCTAATAAAGCCCAAGAGTCAACCCAGTGGTCAGGGATCTGGGTATGCATGTACACAGTAGCCTTACCTTTGACTACCATCTGGCCACAGTGTGAGGAAATCCTTTTATGTTGAGCAACTTATAATTAAGAGCGTGGCATCTAGGTCCAAAGAGGTAATTATCCCACTGTACTTCGCCCTTATCAGACCAATCATAGAGTACAATTCTCCCTTTGGTATGCACCTGACCAGGCATATGCAGTAATTAGGGCGACCTTAAAGGTTCCTTACAAAAAAGAATACAAGGCGTAACAAACCTGCCTTATGCAGAGTGCCTTTATGCCCTTTCCGTCTACTCAGTCTCTTAAAGATTACTGAGGGGCAATTTATGCCTGACTTACAAGGCATCCTCAAACCCCACAGTTATGAATATCCTACATATTTGTAAGTCAAAAAGTGCCAGAAATACAAGAACTAGGGACCTGAATTTTGTCTGTGACTTAAAAAGAACATGCTGGAGAGACAGATATGTGTCCCAGTGACTGTCCCTCCTATGGAGCAGTCTTTCCATCCATGTGAAGCTGATTTCGTCTGTTACCCACTTTAAGCACAACCTAGACAAGTGGATGAGGAATTGGAAATTAACATCGGGCCTAACACCCATGTTCCTTAGGTAGAGTATAAATGTCTGGCCCTCAATGTCCTATTTGGATGCATGACATCATTATTCTTTCAGAAAAATGTGGCTAGGCTTAGAAAGGCCCCTTGGGTTGTTAGAGTAGTAACAGTCTACAAATCTAAGAATTTATGTAGGAACCTGAGATCAAGAAAGAAGATGTGGCTCCATAAATCATAGAGTTCTTACCATCAATCCAAAAGTGATAGACCTCATAGCACAAGCGACACCCTAGAAGTAGAGGCGGGCCACCTGTTCAGGTCTTTCATAGTGCTTTTACTGAGAAAGCCTATCAGTGCTCCTGAACGGTTGCCCAGCTGCTGAACTCTGGAGGAAGCAGTCTGGGGCATCTATATTTGCATCCTCAAGGCTGGCACAGAATAACTTCCAATTCCTGTCTGCTAAAGATAATATCCAGAGATTATTTAATTCCCTTTTCCCTTCCAGTTCAGAAAAAAAGGTCAATCCCCAGTGTTCCACCCAGTCAGTGGGACTTAGCAGCCATAGAAATTTCAAAGCTGCTGGAAGAGCGAGTCATTCAGCAGGTCACCTATGACCAGTTAGAGTCTGGAGTCTATTTGAGGTTCTTTTAGTATCAAAGGAAGAGGGGGCATTAGACCCATTTTGTATCTCTGTCACCTAAACCTATTTGTGAAACAGACAAAATTCTAGCTCTATTACATCAATTGTTTCCCCCTCCGGCACAGGCACACACGGATGCTCTGACATTTGCTTGGCCCCTGCATCTCCTTTTCACTTATCACCCAGTTCCCATGATAGTGAAGTTTCTTCAGAAAGCAGCCCATTGCAGAGCCTCAGTGATCCTCATCACTCCCTTTTTTGGCCTTGCCAGGTGTGTTTTTTCCTTCCTTTGGCCTCTTCTGAAGCACCCTCCCCCCCAGGTGTTGAATCCCATTTCAGATCTTATCTGTAATCCAGCGGTGCTGAATCCCCAAATCTTCAGTCCTTCAAGTTGATCACATGGTTCTTCCAGTCCCCTTGTTCGCCAAAAATTCCAAGCTTTTACAGGTAGTGGTTCATTCGTTGTCTTCTTCTCAGAAAGAATCCACTAGAAAAGTGTATAGCAGTAAATGGAAGAGATTTATTTTGTGGGCCAAGGCTTGGGGACTTGACCCCTTCTCTGCTCCTTGGAGTCAGTCTTGGACATCCTGACTGAGTTGTTGAGCTCATGTTCTAGCTTCACTACTATCAAAGTGTAGTTAGCAACCATTTTGAGCTTTCATATTAGTAGAGATAGTACGTCCTTGGCTTCTCTCAAGATTTTCAAGACTTTTCTTAAAGGTACTTTTTTTCTCTGTCCTCCTGTATGGGATCCAGTACCTCTGTGGGACCTGACTTTTGTTCTTCATGTTTTAACTGGGCCTCCTTTTGAACCTTCAGCCTCCTTGGATTTAAAGCTTTTGTTTTGGAAAGCTTTGTTCTTGGTAGCAATTACCTCTGTGAAAAGGGTTTCAGAATTGCAGGCACTTGATTCTTCCCCTACTTACTTTATGTTTCTTAAGGACAGGGTTTATCTACATATGAACCCTTAATTTTTACTTAAGGTAGCTTCCAAGAATAACCTTAACAGCTCCATTCAGTGTCTTTTAAATCAGCGAATGCTTAAAAATAGCAAATGCTGATTTATCGACCCTATTTCAGTGAAAGCTAAAAATCCCGAAATTATTTTTTCCCCATGAAAAAAAAAATCGCTGTTCCACAAAATAAAAACTTCAAAACAGTAAATTATGAGGGGGGTGTCACCCCCACACTCCCTGATGTGGGTGGGGTGGCTGTGCCCCCCCACACACACCCCCTACTTAAATATACCAAATCCAAGATCACACCACAGTGGAGGAAATGGGAAAGTCCCAAAAACGGCCCAGCGATTTTTTTCCCCTGGGAAAAAAATTGCTGTTCCGAGCTTTCGGGATTTTCAGCTTTCACTGAAAGAGGGTCAATACATCAGCGTTCACTTTTTAAAGCATTCACTGATTTAATATAGACCATACATTCATCTTCCTGTGTTTTTTCCCAATTTTTCTGACAAAGGTGAGTACTTTCTGTATTGTTTGGATGTGCATAGGCAACTAAGATTTTATCTTGACCATACCAAGTCTTTCTGGAAATCTAGCCAGTTTGTCTCCTTTACAAAATCCAGGCTGGGCTCTCCTGTGTCTAAAGTAACTTTGTCCAAGTGGTTGTCAGATTGTATTTTGTTTGCATATTCTGTGAAGGGCAAATTATCTTACACAAGCCTAAAGGTCATTCTACTAGGGCTGTAGATACATCCACAGCCTTCCTTTATAAAGTTTGGATGGTATTTGCGCTGTTGATACTTGGCTGGGATGCCACACTTTTGTATCACATTACAAGCTGGACATTCAGTCCAGGTCCAGGACTTTGTTTGGTTCTACTGTGTTATGGAATATCCTTTCTTAGTTCTTCCCAAGGAATTGCTGTGGCTGGGGACTCTCTCACAGATTGAATCCAGAAGGAGCAGGCAATATTAAATAATGTTTGTCTCCATCTGGTTCAACCTTCCTGCCCTCCTGCCTCTGACCTTCTTGTTGATTTGGTGAGTCTTTCCTTCTGTAATGATTGGAGAGCAGTGTTTTTTTTTTTCATTCTATGTATCTAGAGTGTCTAATTACTCCTGGACATTGTCTTTGTATTTGTGGAAGAGGTGAGGATGAGTTGGATACATTGTTATCATTATATCTTGACTCATGGGGAAAACTCAGTCTGAGGAGTTGATGGAGGAGTCGGGAGTTGTAGATAAGGGAGGCAGAGCCAAGACTGGCTAAAAGCTTTAGAATCAAATGAAAACAGTCCTTGAACCAAATAAAGAATCAGATGCAAAAACCAGAGAATACAAGATAAAGAAAAATAATCTGGTTCCACACAGCAGTGAAAATCAATATGTCCTTTATTGTAGTAGGTAATCACTTTCTCAGAATAAAATATGCTTCATCAGACCTACAAAGATAGAATAGCAGTTACATTTTTAAACACTAAAACATCCAATCAAAAATCAGATAAAATGTGCATCATAGCTAAAAGCCATGTGATAAAATGCATCTGCAGAATATATAGATTGTTAAAAAATTGAATAAAACAGACTAAATGAACAATATGGACTTAAAACTGGTAAATACAATAGTAAAAAATAATAAAAGATGGACTAATGAAATATACATGATAAAATATTAAAAGAGAGATCAATGCTTTAATGGCCGTGCTTTAAGGAAGGGTTTCAGGGAAACTCTGTTGTTTAAACCAGGAGGTTTATCAGCTTGAAAGCGCAAAATCCATTTCTGTTCACTAGATTCTGTTCTATTATTTATGTCACCTCCTCTCTTGGTACTATGCAGAATCTCTAGTACCATAAAGCTAAATTTATGTTCTGTACCCTCTTTAGCTACATGTTGTGATAGTGCGCTGGTTTCTTTAACATTCCTGATATCCCTAACATGTTCAAGTATTCTATCCTTAAACACCCTGTTCGTTTTCCCTATGTAAAATGAGAAGCAGGTAGTACAATAGCAAAAATAGACAACATTTTTTGTTCGACAATCTGCATAAAAAGCAGTATCTATCTTAAAACCCAAAGTGGGATGTGTGAAATGATTACCAATATGTATATGTGTGCAGGCCATACAATTCCTACACATATATGTACCAAGTCTATCAGATATTATAGTTGATTTAGTATTAAAGGATCGATGACAGCGCTGACTCTTAAGTGATCTATTATTTCTAAAAGCGAAATCTGTCTGTGTGCCAATGACCCCATTCAACTCATGTACAGTAGACAGAATACCCCATTTCTTTTTAATAATATCACATGCTACATGCACATTACTGGCAAAGGTCAATGGCATCCTTAGTTTATTCCTAGAGGTATCAGTGTAAGCATCACTTGAGAAAGTATTGTCAATATTATCCCTATTGTTAATAGTATTGGGGAGGGGGGGGGGAGTATGGCTGGCACTTACCTGATCTATGCCGCCATCCTTCTGCTATTTGAGAATCAATAAGTTTACTACTATAGCCTCTTTCTAAAAATTCTTGTTTAAGTGTTTGTAATGCAACAATGAGACTATCATCATCATTAAAAAGTCTCATAATTCGAAATATATGTCCTTTCAACACATTGAATTTCGTATGATTCGGATGCATACTGCCATAGTGTAGAACATTATTCTTTCTAACAGTTTTCTTATACAAAGTAGTAGACACAGTGGATAAATTATTTTTAGTAACTTTAACATCCAAAAACTCTACTACTTTATCAGAATATTCATAGGTAAATCTCAAAAAAGTATTCAACTGATTTAAGTATAAAAGAAACTCTTGTAGCCGCTGCTCTGAGCCATGCCACAACAAAAAAATATCATCCACAAAACGTATATACCATTTGATGTTAACCTGGTATTCATTATTCAAAAGTACATGTTTAGCTTCCCAATTAGCTAGGGATAGGTTGGCGTCCCATAGGTTTAATCAGATGGAGATGGACAACATGGATCATTATGGTGAATACATAACTTTCATTTAATCCATACAACTTGAGCTACAGCAGCAATGATGAATATGAAGAATATTGTATGGTTGTGTAAGTAAACGTACCATAAAGTAGATGTTACAGTTATCAATGCTGTAGTAGCTGCTCCCTCCATCTCCCTCATTTCTTGGTGTGTAGTTATTGCCAGGGTGTGGACTTTTATTTTTTATTGTTCCTAGCATTTTCCTTTCAGGGCTCAGCCTCCCTCTCTCTGTTCATATGAAAGCTCTGAAGGACCTGGTGCTCAAATCTGTCTTTTTACTCAGGTCAGTTCAGATCACACTGACTGACTGGGTGTGAGGAAGATGCCCTGAAGTTTTGGAAACTGGCCTACTGTTATATCCTTACAGAATATAATAACCCATATAGCTTAGGCTGCTGCAGCAGTAATCATTAGAATATCTACTGTTGTAATTTTACTTTACTTTGTTATCATTTGCAAGCTTCAGTGGATTCATATTTTCCCCTGTCTGGACAACCTGCTTCTTCAAGCTTCCTTAAGATAGGAATTTCTTGCAGGTCTCAACTTTATCACCTGGGATTCTCTGATATTTCTAGGATGCAGGCTCAGTATTGTTTGAATAACTGCATTTCTTCATGAAGAAAAAAATACAGCTATGAACAGACTACCTACAGTATGTTATTCGCTCTAAACATGGTCTTAGCAAGAGAGATTATTGGAACCCTGAAGTACATGGCTTCCATTATTCAAATGATACCTTTTGCTAGACTACACTCAAGGAAGATTCAGTGGTATCTCATCTGTTTGGACACAACATTCCCATCCTCTTAATGCATCAATTTGTCTCTTGCCCTTCCTTAAGAAGAAATTCCTTTGGTAGATCAACCAGATATTACTCAGTCAAGGATTGCCCTTTATTTTTCCATGCTCTTGACAGGAAGTCTTCAATGATGCCTCTGACCTGGCATTTGGTGCATGTTCTACAAACAGAAGTCCAAGGTGTTTGATACAAGTAAGACAAGAGGGACCAGTGGACCATATAAATATCAAAGAGATGAAAGGATTGATTCCAGCCTTGTAATCCTTATATCAGCTTTGGACTCCAGGCCCCCTCTGAGTACAGACAAACAGCACCACTGTCATGTAGTACATAAGTAAGCAGGGGACAAGATCCTATCAACTCTGCATGATAGTCATGACTCCCTGGAACATAGCCATTTAGCACAAGTTGTATCTACAGGCAGTTTGCAACCTCCTTAGAGAGGAACACTGTACAAGACTACTTGAGGAGATCCAAGGCAGACTCTTATGAATGGATGCTGAACAGAGCAATCTTCCATCAGTGGGGTACTTAACCAGATAATCTCTTTGACTGCACCCAGAACAGGCAGCTCAGGCTGTTCTGCTCTAGAGAATTATGCCCAAAGCCTTGGAAAATGGATGCCATGTCTTTTTCTGGAAGAAGAAATTCCTCTATGCCTCCCCCCTCAATTTCCAATGTACTTCTCAAAATCAAGAGGGACTAATCAAAAATCTTGCAAGTGACTCCTTTTTGGCCCAGACAGCATTGGTTCTCCTTTCTCATTCATTTGGCTGAGGGTAATCCTCACAACTTACTCACAGGATGGACTTGCTCGTGCAACAAAGGGCTCACTCATTCATCCAAACATTCAAACTCTGAAGCTAACCCTTTGAATGATTGGATTGTGATTCAATTTAGGCACCTTTTTTGAGAGGGAGTGCTACATGTACTTCAGGAGGCTAGAAAACCTGCAGGAAAATCTTGTGTTTCCAAATGGTAAAAATGCTCTGTTTCGTGCCAAAAGTAGCACAGCCCTTATCAAATTAGTATTCTTATCATTCTGTCTTACTTGTGTGAGCTGCTCAATTCAGGTGTGGTGTATTCTTCTATTAAAGCATATCTGCCAGCAATCTCAGCCTGTCTGTATTTAATATACATTTACCTGCACATTTTGAGGTCAAACAGTTCTTGAAAGGTATCCTTCACATCAGGCAACTGAGATTAGTTCTTTCACCTTGTGACCTGAATTGTGTCTTAGAAAAGTTAACCGTTCTGCCCTTTGAGCCTGCTTCCACTTCTCTTAAGTTCTGTACTTGGAAAACAGTCCTGAGCTGTAGCTCTTAGGTCAGATAGGATGGTTTTTGAACTGCAAGGCCTTGTGGCTTCTTGCCTCTTTCCAGTAGTCATAAGGACAGGGTTACCCTTGGAAATAACCTGAGGTGGTTAATGAGCTTTTATTAAACTAAACAAATGACTAAAATTTATTCCTGCAAATACGGACAATATTGTTGATGCAGTTATGGACCTTAAATTTTTCACACGAGGTATAAATTTGAAATTAACCTTTAATAATGTTAATGCACAGAATGTGAATATTTTCAGAAAATCTAGTACATTCATTCCAGTTAGTTTTCCAGTTGTTAAAACATTTGAATCTATATGTGAAAAAGAACTACATGAGTTTTATTGAACTAAGCCGAATAAGCATTATAGCTTAACTATGAGTGAACAGAAAGCTCTAACTAAGTTGCAAAATAATTCTGAAATAGTAATAAAACAAGGGGATAAGGATGGGTCGGTTGTAATAATGGATTTAACGAAATATGTTGATAGTATGAAGGAGTTTTTATCTCAGGAAAATACATTTATGAAGTTAAATGTGACTGACATTAAGAAATATGTTTGTACATGATCTTCAGATTAATGGTGACATTTCTATTGAATTATTTAATTATCTAACTGTTCCATCTCCTAAGGCCCTATTTTATAAGGTTTACCTAAAGTCCATAAAAGCTTAACCACCTATGAGACTATTATTTCAGGAAGAGGCTGGGTAACATAACCTATTTCATTGTACCTTCAATCAGTTTTAGGTAAATTTATGATAAAAATAAAAAGTTACATAAAGGACACCTCAGACTTTCTAAGGAAATTATACGAAAGTACTCAAAGTTTAATAGGAAATGAGTTCTATATGGTGACTATGGACATTACTTCACTCTTTACAGTCATACCAAATGACTGTGGCTTAGAATCCATAAGAGTTTTCCTGAATGATGAGACAGAATATTCTTGAAGGGAAGTAGAAACTATTTGTCAACTATTAGAAATCATTTTGATGAATAATTTATTTATATTTAGAGATCAGCTATACCTACAAAAATTAGGTGTAGTGATGGGAATGTCAATTGTGAATTCCTATGCCAACTTGTTACTTAATATGTGGGAGAAATATTTTGTATACAGCTCAAATGACCCCTTTTGTAATCAATTACTGTTTTATGTTCGGTTTGTGGATGACGTGTTTTTTATGTGGCAGAGTGAAGAAGATCAACTGAAATTATTTGTTGATTACCTTAATTGTTCTACTGCCTTTTTGAAATTTAAGATGAATTATTCTAAAGGAATGATAGATTTCCTGGATGTAAGAATTTTTAGGGTAGAACACGGTATATCTAGAACTATATATTAGAAGAATGTACAAGCAAATCGATATGTACATAAGAGCAGTATGCACGCCCTGCATGTCTTTCATGGGGTTTTAAAAGTCAAATGCTAAGAGTAATAGTAAGTAGGCTAAATACTGAGGAAGATGGATGTAATAACCAAATGAAAGAAATGATGGAAAAGTTTAGACAAAGGGGATATTGTCAAAGTTTATTGGAAAACACAATGCATGAAGTATTAGCTAATAAGTCAGATGAGGCTAGGCCATATTTTGGTAGAAACAAAATCAATTTGACTGACAATAATAGAGTATATAAAAAGCAAGATAAGTTCAGATATGTCACTGGATATAACAGAAAAACTCTAGGGGTGAAAGAAATAATAACAAAGAATTGGCATATATTGAAAGCTATGCCTGGTATAGAGAAAATTATTGAAATGAACCACGATTTGCCTACAGAAATCAAATCCACCGAACAGCCAGAAAAGTCCAATAGCAGCCACTTTAATAACTCCACAAGTAAAACAAGTAAAAAAGTCTTTAAGCGTGCAGTAACCCGTACACTTTTCGTCGCCTATAGGTATCGCAACTTCCTCAGAAGACAATTAACTAACGTCTCTCATACTTTTAAATATTAAAATCTTAAGCAGTTATAACCAATTAATGTCAATTAAGTAATTAGTTGGTCATAAACCATTTAACCCTTTTGTATCTGAATGTATATTAACTATTATGACCAAAATACATACATATTATACATCAAATTACCAAATTTTAATTTACATATTTTTATATATATAACTTATTAACTTTCTATACTGCTTTTAAAATTCCATCTTAATAAAGTAAAACCTACATGGACTTATTACAATTACTTCTTACCATTATTTAAAATCATCAACCATTTTAAAACAATTTTATTTAAAACATTATACCAGTTTAATGAAAAAACTTTTAGTAAATTCATATTCATAATCATATTCATAACTTCAAGCCTGACAAGGGGGTATGATCTACAAATGAATAATCAAACACTTTATTATGTATGCTACCTTTTTTAACCTTCAATGTTCTAAATATCTTAATAATATGTATTTTCAATACTGTAAATGTATATATATGTGCATATAGTACCCAATGGACCACGTGTCAACATTTCATACTCTATATATATATATTAAATATGAAAATAATGTAACATAGTATACAGCGTGTATGATGGAATATTACATAGTATACTATATAACACGTAAAAACTCATTCATTTTTAAATAAGTATCAATATGTGCATTCAATAATATATGCATTTACCAAAAATTAACTTAACCATATCATAAAAATACGTGACCATAAATAAAAATTAGTGACCATAAATAAAAATTAAACACCGAAATTCTAATAGTCTAAAGTGCATTCTATTATAATTGTGCTATTGGTATTGCACTTTTAAATAAAAAGTAATATCTTATAATTTTTAATATAATTTTAATATAATTTTAATAAAATTTTAATGTAGTTTTAATAGAACCTGATTACAATTTACCATTCATCTTTCTAAATTTTTTAATCTTAAAATACATTTAATAGATGTCATCTCATTTAATCCAGGGAATTGGTTAGCATTCAACGTCAATTGCCATATCAATTCCCTTCTCTCTAGTTTTAATGGTTCATATTGGCATCTTACATCAGGTTCCACTTGATCTATCACTTTAAATCTAAAATTGTGCCCTTCATTCAAGTGACAGTGCCTAGCCAATGCGTTGTCCAATTTAGTTCTTCTAATACTATATATGTGCTCGTAGATTCTTTCATGTAGTCTCCTGTCCGTTTTTCCTATGTAAAAGGCTAAACATGTGTCACATGTTGCCAAATATACAACTTGACGGCTACTACAATTATACTTTCTCCCTATTTTGTAGGTCCGGTTCCTAAGTGTGAAACAATTACCTTCTTCTACATATCTACAATAATTGCACATTTCGCATTTTACCATACCTCTACTAGTTCTTACATTATCTTTTCTACTTTGTAAAATTTCCTTAAAATTTTGGTTTCTCTTGTAAATAATTTTCGGTTTATCTGTCAATAGATCGTTAAACGCATTGTCAGAACTCAGGAGGTGCCAATTCTTATTTAAAATGTTCCTGATATCAAATGCATCCAAATTAAAGTAAGTGATGAAACTGCATGAAAATTCTAGACTAGTCACTTTTTCAACTACTGGTCCTATTTGTTCATTATTTCCCTCTGAACTTAATATAGCACCCAATAATGGAGAATATATTCCTTCCCATCGTTTATTTTTTACTTCTATCGCTATATTATCAACAAATTCTTTTGGGTATCCCCTTTGTATAAAGAATTTCTCAAGAAGTTCACACTCTTCCAAGAAATCACCGTCTACAGTAATCATCCTCGCTGCCCTAACATGTTGACCCTTAACTATTGCTTTTTTCTGGGTCAGTGGGTGACTACTTGAAAAATGGAGGAATGTGTTGGAATATGTTTCCTTCCTGTATATTGTTGCTATATATCTTTGGTTCACATAGTCCTTCTTTAAATTGACATCAAGGTAGTTAATGGCGTCCTTACTAAAGTTATGTGTAAACTGTAGAAAATTAGTACTACTGTTAAATGAGGACAAGATTTTTTCCATCCCTTCAATATCTGTTTCGACCACCATAAAGATGTCGTCAAGAAATCTCGTATAGTAGGCAATTTTTTCTTTATTTTCTTCATTCTCAAAAATTGTGAGCCTTTCCCATCGTGCCATTACCAAATTCGCAATACTGGCACCGCACGGGGACCCCATGGCCACCCCTATCCTTTGATGATAGATTTCTTTTTTAAAAAGAATATAATTGTATGAAAGAACTGTATCAATAAGTTCTTCTATCAGTTTTATTTCTTCAACCGGTGAACCTAGGGTCCTCAACATAACGCTCACCCATTCAATTGCCTTACCATGCGGGATACAAGAGTATAGGTCTTTAACATCTATTGTCACTAGGAGTCCTGTAGTTGTAAACTGTAAATCATTAATAGATTTAAGAAAAGACCAGGAGTCTTTTGAAATTTGTTTCTCTAGCTTAATGTATTTTTGCAAAATCTTATCAATCACTTTAGCACAGGTATAGGTCATACTACCTCTCCCATCAACCAGTGGTCTCATAGGTGGGTCCTCAATGTTTTTATGCAACTTGGGGATACCAAATATGACTGGGGTCCTAACCTGTGCTTGTTGTAGAAAATTATACAACACATTGTCAATCCTTCTTTCAATGAACAATTCCTCAAAGAATGCTTTAATTCTCCTGGCTGTAATATTCATTTCATTTACAGAAGACTTTACATAAGTATCACTCTCCAAAATCTTCAGCATTTTCTCTTCATACTCACTAGTGTACATGATTGCTAGCCCCCCTCCCTTATCGGGCTTCATCACCCGAATAGGTGCTTGTTTTAATAAGTTTAATAACTCTCTTTCCTCTTTTGTTAGATTATATCTATATTTATTCCTTTTTTCTTTAATATTTCTTAAATCTACTTCCATTATTCTTTCAAAAAGGAGTAGAGTTGGGTGGAGGGGGGGGTTATATACACTTGAGACCAAAAAATCAGTCCTTTGATTTAAATTTTCTCCCATAAGGAACAACAAGTTTAACTTCCTTGTAAACAATTTTAAATCAATCAAAGTATGAGCTATGTTGAGTGTAGAACTTGGCACAAAAGTAAACCCTTTACTTAACAGTGCTACAGTGTCATCACCAATTTCCAGGTCAGTATAATTATAAATTTTAAAGTCCAGTTCAGTATTTGTTAAAATTATACACTTTCTATCGTTAACAACAGTCATCAAGTCGGTGCCATCACTATCTACCACTTCCTCCTCTTGTTATTTATGGTCACTAATTTTTATTTATGGTCACGTATTTTTATGATATGGTTAAGTTAATTTTTGGTAAATGCATATATTATTGAATGCACATATTGATACTTATTTAAAAATGAATGAGTTTTTACGTGTTATATAGTATACTATGTAATATTCCATCATACACACTGTATACTATGGTACATTATTTTCATATTTAATATATATATATAGAGTATGAAATGTTGACACGTGGTCCATTGGGTACTATATGCACATATATATACATTTACAGTATTGAAAATACATATTATTAAGATATTTAGAACATTGAAGGTTAAAAAAGGTAGCATACATAATAAAGTGTTTGATTATTCATTTGTAGATCATACCCCCTTGTCAGGCTTGAAGTTATGAATATGATTATGAATATGAATTTACTAAAAGTTTTTTCATTAAACTGGTATAATGTTTTAAATAAAATTGTTTTAAAATGGTTGATGATTTTAAATAATGGTAAGAAGTAATTGTAATAAGTCCATGTAGGTTTTACTTTATTAAGACGGAATTTTAAAAGCAGTATAGAAAGTTAATAAGTTATATATATAAAAATATGTAAATTAAAATTTGGTAATTTGATGTATAATATGTATGTATTTTGGTCATAATAGTTAATATACATTCAGATACAAAAGGGTTAAATGGTTTATGACCAACTAATTACTTAATTGACATTAATTGGTTATAACTGCTTAAGATTTTAATATTTAAAAGTATGAGAGACGTTAGTTAATTGTCTTCTGAGGAAGTTGCGATACCTATAGGCGACGAAAAGTGTACGGGTTACTGCACGCTTAAAGACTTTTTTACTTGTTTTACTTGTGGAGTTATTAAAGTGGCTGCTATTGGACTTTTCTGGCTGTTCGGTGGATTGGTTTTCTAAGGTTTGTTTTCGTGATTTTTGGTAGTTGCCTACAGAAATAGTAGAAGCCTGAAGCAGAGATTATGTTATAAGGAGATGGTTCAGAAAACTAATAAAAATGTAAGTGTTAGGAAGAGGGGTACATATCCATGTCATAATTCTATCTGCTGTTCATTTATTACAACAGATAATTTTGTTCATCCAGTAATATTGCAAAACTGTTTTTCACCTATATGCTATGTGTAATACAGAGAACATAGTACATCTTGCTACCTGTAAAGAATGTAATGACTTCTACTTGGGTAAATCCACAAGGAGGTTAAAGGATCAGATAATAGAACATCATTTTGATATGTGTAGGCAAATCTTAACTAATGCTTTGGCTAAACATGTAAAGGAATTAGGTTCTAAACATGATTTTAAGTTCAGAGTTATTGATGTAATAGGTAGAAATATTAGGGGGGGAACATAAGTAATGAAGTTGATATAAAAGAATATGAATGGATACTTAGATTTTCTGCTGACGGCCAGGTTTTAGTAAAGAAGTAAATGCAATATAAATGAATATGGATGTGAATTCTTAATTGTCACATGATAATGTTGTGGTCATGTGATTTTTATTGTGTATAAAAGCAGACTGTTATTTGTTATTTTATTGCACTGAGGAAGGGCTAAGCCCTGGAGAAAAAGTGTTTTGGTACCGATTTTTAAGAATAAGGGTGATATGCAGAGCTGTAGTAACTACAGAGGGATTAAATTGATCAGTCACAGCATGAAGTTATGGGAAAGAGTAGTGAAAGCTAGGTTAAGAAGGGAGGTGATGATTAGTGATCAGCAGTATGGTTTCATGCCAGGAAAGAGCAATACAAATGCGATGTTTGCTCTGAGAGTGTTGATGGAGAAGTACAGAGAAGGTTAGAAGAAGTTGCATTGTGTCTTTGTGGATTTAGAGAAAGCATATGACAGGGTGCCTAGAGAGGAGTTGTGGCATTGTATGAGGAAGTCGGGAGTGTCAGAGAAGTATGTAAGAGTGGTACAGGATATGTATGAGGGTAGTGTGACAGTGGTGAGGTCTGCGATGGGCGTGACGGATGCGTTTAAGGTGGAGGTGGGATTGCATCAAGGATCAGCTTTGAGCCCTTTTTTATTTGCAATGGTGATGGACAGGTTGACAGACGAGATCATACAGGAGTCCCCGTGGACTATGATGTTTGCAGATGACATTGTGATCTGTAGTGAGAGCAGGGAACAGGAGGAGGAGACCCTGGAGAGGTGGGGATATGCTCTAGAGAGAAGAGGAATGAAGGTCAGCAGGACTAAGACAGAATATATGTGTGTGAATGAGAGGGAGGATAGAGGAATGGTGAGGATGCAGGGAGTAGAGTTGGCAAAGGTGGATGAGTTTAAATACTTGGGATCAACAGTTCAGAGTAATTGTGAGTGTGGAAGAGAGGTGAAGAAGAGAGTACAGGCAGGATGGAATGGGTGGAGAAGAGTGTCAGGACTGATTTGTGACAGACGAGTACCAGTAAGAGTGAAAGGGAAGGTCTACAAGAGGGTAGTGAAACCAGCTATGTTATATGGATTGGAGACAGTGGCATTGACAACAAGGCAGGAGTCAGAGCTTGACATGGCAGAGTTGAAGATGTTAAGATTTGCACTGGGTGTGATGAGGATGGGCAGGATTAGGAATAAGTATATTAGATGGTCAGCCCAGGTTGGAAGGTTTGGAGACAAAGCCAGAGAGGCAATATTACGTTGGTTTGGACATGTGCTGAGAAGGGATGCAGAGTATACTGGGAAAAAGATGCTAAGGATGAAGCTGACAGGAAACAGGAAAAGAGGAAGGCCTAAGATAATGTTTATGGATGTGGTGAGAGAGGACATGCAGGTGGTTGATGTGACAGAGCAAGATGCAGAGGACAGGAAGAAATGGAAACAGTTGATCTGCTGTGGCGACCCCTAACGGGAGCAGCCAAAAGAAGAAGGGCTAAGCCCAAAAGCTTTGCTACTCATTGTTTTGCTGCTCATTCTTTTATTAAATTGTGGTCTGGCGCTCTTGGTTGAAGTTTTTATTTTTTGAATTTTCTTTCATTAAACTAGCCCATCAATCTTCTAACCTTTTTTTCTCTATTTGCAGAGCAAAGGTGTGTGAATCCTGCATTCCTTAAATGTCCACAGGCAGCACAAACTTTACCTTGACAAAAGAAAGCCCATCTGGAAATTGGATCACTTTGTATTTTCTTCTAAGACAAAAAGTTGTGTCAGCCAGTATCCAAATAAACAATTCCTAGCTGGATCTCTTCTGCCATTACCATTCACCATTCCTTGTCTTTTTTAAAACCCATTATACTAAAGCTATTGTCTCTTTCAGAGCCTTTTTCAGATGTCTAGATAATAAATCAGTAATTGAAACAGTCACTTGGTCTTACATACACACATTCATTAGGTTTTATAAGATTGATGCTGTTTCCAGAGCTAGAGCTGAGTCTGCTGGGTCTATTCTTCAAGCAATTCTGGATCCCAATTCAGTCTCTCCTTCTCTCCACCTCCCTCAGTATCTAGAAAGCTTTGGGATTCTTTCCATTCAGTATGTACTGCAACAGTGATCAAAGGAAGGACATAGGGTACTAACGGTAGATGTCTGACTGATCACTAATTGCAGTATTATAACCACCTCCATCACTCTCTTTCTTGTCTTATCATTTGGCCAAAGTGGACTTTCACATTCCCACACCCCACCCTTCTAGTTGGCATGGTTATATCTGCAGTCTTTTATAGTTTTTCTCTCTTTTTTACCTCTATTCTATGCATTATGGTCTGCGACAAGAAACTTCCTGAAGTTGCTTGCATTCATTCACCCCTCACTTAGCCTTCTCATGCTTAGGTCATATGTCAGATGTATGGCATTCAAGGAATCACCAGGGCCTTGCTATACCAAACAGACATGTGGCTGTCCTTAGTAAGGTATTTCATTCATTAATACTGCAACAGTGATCATTCAGACATCTGTTACATTGTTTTTACAGCCCTGTACTTTTTCTCACACTGTTTCTGAGAAACTAAAATTCTTAGTGTCTCTCTCTCTCATACATCCACCTTGCATATACAGATCACATCTTGTTGTTCGTGTACATTATCTTTTTGAGGAGTTGTATCCACTTGAACTTGATTAATACACTTGAGGTTTGTCATGCTCTTCCCCAACCCTCTTTCTTCAGAACCATACATGTTACATGTGTTCAGTTTCTTTTTATGCCCTCTGGCATGGACAGTAAATCATTTGTGGTTTCTCCTAGGATCATAGGTGGTTACTAGGCTACTGGCCCCAGGGCCTTTACAAGCCTAGCCAAATTCAACATGTGTTCCCAAGGGTGTCTGGTTCAAGCAGACACTAAAATCAGCACCTATTGCCACTGTCCAAGAGGGACACAGGTGGAACCCTTGTGGAGATTTTCCAGTTACACATCCAGTCATCCAAATTATGCTTAAATAGGGCCAATGAGGGGGTTTGTTTAACATGAATAGGAAGCTTGTTCCAAAGGTGGGGCAATCTCTGTGAGACAAATCTCTCTCTCTCTTCAGCAAGTTCTGTTGATGTCACATACCAGGTTAATATCCTTTGAGCAAGTGATCCATGTGCCATTTGATTTGCAAATGTGCCTCATTTTTATTTAAGCTTGGTTAGAGATTGCTCTATATACAAGGCACAGGTCACCTCTGAGCAGTCTATGACACAGAGTAAAGTGACAATGATTTCAGTCTGCCCAAATAAGACAGATCTTGAAGACCCTGAATTTTCTTTGTAAGGAACCTTTGCGGCCTGTCCAATTGCTGCAGGTGTTTGGAAAGGAACGTACCAAAGGGAACATTGTACTCTGTTATTGATCTGATGAGGGAAGAGTAGAAGGGAGTTATAACCTCTTTTTTTCCTGGAGGCAATGCCCTTGCATATGAGATGAGCAATATAAAATACCCTTCTTACCACTGTGGAGACATGGTGACTGAAATTAAGGTTGCTGTCAACCTGTGTTCTTAGGGTATTGCTATTGATGTAGTAGGTTTGCAGGAACTTCACCCTTGCTGAAGGGGATGATGTTAGAAAAATATGTATTAATGTGTGTATGCTTAATGCCAATTAATAATCAAATGATTTAATACGCTTTTCATTCTATTTTTCATGCACTGTGTTATATATAAATTGAGTTTCATATGAGACTGAAAAAGATGCTTTTTGAAAACTGCAGTATGCTTTCTGAAACTTGCAAGTTGCCCTCTGACCTAGGCCTGCTAGCACAGCAATATTCATGTTTATGCCTTTTGGAAATGTACTTGAGAAGCAGGTGCTTATCTGCTAGGTCAGGAACGAATGAATGAACAATACTATATTCTGTAAATGTAATGATTTTAGACAATCATCTCTGTTCGAAGCATGAGAACATGTGCAGCTGCAGTAACTTAGAGATAAAGTAGACAAAGGATTATTAGAGAAATGAACTGCTAGCATTGTGCTTGAATTAGCCATAGTACCTTGAATGGTAACATAACATGTATCTAACTGAGAGTAATCAAGGCCATGTTGTTTTCCTCAGGAAGTTTCACATAAAAATTGATAAATCAGCAGAAATTCATGGGAATGATGGTCAACAGATGATGATGAGAAAGGTGGTAATCTGTTACGTCAGCTTGGTAGGCCATGACAAGTTAGAGAATGTATAAAAATGAAAGTATTTCCTGTTTCTGGTTGGACAAACTCTGTATTAGCACGTTTTTGTCTCCTTGCTGCAAGATTAAAGTGCCTTAACCTGAACCTACTGTGTTTTGATCATTTTTAAAGTATATTTTTCCTTTGACAGTTTGGTCCTTCGGACCGGAAAGTACCTCTCGCTCTAGGCCTAGGTCAGAATTGGGCCCAGTGGCATGCATCCGTATGGAGAAGAGGCCAAATCAACTCTTCTGTTTTGAAAGACCTCTGACTGAATTGTCGTTCGAAAGAGGCCAGCCACTGTTTCTGATCTGGGATTGGAGGACGAGTCAACGATCCGGTGGATCAACTCACAGAGGGTCAGGTAAGGAGGAATTACCTTATTTCTGTTTTAAGATCAGGGACTAATTACAGAACTGTTTTTGTCAGGAAGATTTGCATGTGCAGATCAGGGACAGAAAAAGGGGTTACTGTCTTTGTCATAGATCAGGGAAACAGAATAGGTAGGCAGTTATTCTAGATAAACTGTGAAAAGGTATAGAGCTGTGGTACCACGTGATAAAAAGGGTTACATAACAATTTACAGCTTAGCTAAGGCAACAATGGGAAATCAGTGTACGAAAAGCTCCCGAGACCCGCTCCTAACTGAAGACGGAAAGTATATGCAATTACAGCGTGCCGACAATGTTAAGTATTATACAAAATAGGTTGATAAGTATAAATTCGATGGTAATTTAGATAAACTCGCATTTATTAAACTTGACAGGCAACTAAAAACAGACGCAAAAGGTCAATTAAAAAAGCAATGACAATTAGGAGTCCCTCAGGCGCATAGGTGGCTTGAGGAAGCAAATTACAGGGAACAGAAAATAAAGAATTCAAAAACGATGTTCTTAGACAAAGAAGACAATAACTTGGTAATAGCAACGGCTCCTCCTTCACCCCCTCCGCTTCCCTTACCAGAATATGAAGCGAGTGGACAAGCTGATCCACCTCCACTATATCCAGCTGTTTCTACAGCATCAAAACCATTTGTCAGGGATCCTATCGAGACAAGGTCTCGAACACACGACTTGAGTAGGGAGATTGAATATATGTGAAATAAGTAGAAAATCACAGGCTATGAGTGAAGAAGAGATATGTCCACTCATAGAAGTACCAAATCCTCAGGCAGGACAGGATCCGACTCTTTTAGTTTATAGACCGTGGACACCGGAGGATATCCGGAAAGCCACAGAAGGAATTCCCCATCCGAAAGTGAATTTTCAAAAATTTTTAGAAGACTTACGGGGTATGAGATTGAGTTACCATTTGAATGAAGAAGAAGTAGAAAAAGTAGTTAGACAAATTGTAGGTCCAGATTGGCACATGATCAGTGGTGACTGGAATCCTCGTGACGCACAGCTTAGACCACTCCCACATACTAACGCAGAATTGGATGGCAGAGTGAAAGGTCTGACAGTCTGAATCTCTGAAAAGTGGAAGCCTAGGGCTGATTGGACTTGCATTAATCAGTGCATTCAACAGGAAGGTGAAACAGTTGATAGATATTATGCTAGACTGTTAGAATGTTTTAATAACCACTGTGGAATGCAGATACCAGAAAACCAGACACAAGACTCCTCATATGAACAACAGCTAAAGAATGCATTCTTGAAGGGCAGTATAACTCCCATTAGCAGCTTTATTACAAAGCACATGGTAGATCATACAAGTAGACTGCAGCCATTACTTGAATATGCTAGACATGCAGAGAGACATTTTAATAGTAAAAAGAAAAAGAAAACAAGTATTTTCGGCAGAAGATGGGTCAGAAGTATTTGTAGTACAAACTGGGAGAAAGGGTAAGAAAAATACCCAGGGAAATAAGCAATCTGACAAGCGATCAGAAGATTTTGAAGAAAGAAAGAAAAAAGGTGAATGTTTTAAATGCGGAAAAAAAGGACATTTAACAAGGAATTGCAGGCTAAATAAGAAGGTGACTACAGAAAATAAGGAAGATGAGGAATGACTATATGATAGTCAGGAATCACTGAATGAAAATAAACAGGAAAGGACAAGTGCAAATGTGATAGCAAGGGTAGAGGATGTGACAGAAGGGGTAGAGGATGTACATGAATTTGCAGACATTGAAGAAAATGAAATCTTGGACTTAGCCTTATTGAGGCTAGAGCTATACTTAGCAGATACAAAACCGGAAGTGACGCTTCTGGTAGAGGGGAGGGAAGTCAAATTTTTGTGTGACTCAGGGGCTTCACGGACCCTTATACACCCTTCCAAATTACCGGAAGATTCAGAATCACCAGATTATATACTAGTGAAGGCAGCTAATGGACAGCTGTATCAGGAGCCACTCTCCCATGACATAGCAGTAACAGACCCCGTATCAGGGATGACCCAGAGAAGTAAAATTGTAGTTTCTGCAAAATGCCCAGTAAACCTTTTGGGTAGAGACTTAATGCAGATATTTGGCAAAGTCGTAGTTCCAACCATGCAGGGTATGGAAGCACAGCGACAAATGGATACTATTGTAGTGCGACTGGAGGGTGAGACATATTATTGGTACAGCCAGGACTTAGTTACGACTGGTCCAGGGGCAGTAACTGAAGAGCTGATGAACGTAGCCATCAGTAAGTCCCCCTCCCTCGACATTGACAAACAGCATTTGTTGCATTGTACTCTATATTACTGTAATAGACCAGGACCTGATAAAGATTATGAGCAGGAATTGTTTCAGAACCACGCGAACAGACTAGTGTTACGAAACTTGCACTGGGATACAGAAGTAAACAGTGTAGTAAGCTGTTCATTGCCCCAGGAATTTTTAGCACTTTACAAATCTAATTGAGTGCCACATGTTAGCTTAACTAAAAATAGAAATTTGAAATGGGCAGACTTAGGTGAAAAAGTCACAAGGTGGGAAAAGCAGACAGAATTAGAACTCTCCGAACAAGGAGTACAGAAATAGAAATTGAATTGGATAACAGACACACCCAGCTGTGCACTCACAGGCTAGTGAGAATAGCTGAGTATTACTCTTATTAGAAGAAGAGGAAAAAGCCTTGCAAAGCATACCAGACATTCTCTGGTCAACAGGGAAATCAGATGTAGGACTTATACGAACAGCAGGACCAGTTACTATTAAGCCAAAGTCAGCATTTAGACCCCAGAAAAGACAGTATCCCTTGAGAAAGGATGCAGAAATAGGAATCAAACCTATAATAGCAGCCTTACTTAAGGAAGGAGTCTTAATAGAATCTCCTGATTCACTATGTAATTCATCCTTATTTCCTGTCAGGAAAGCAAACGGGGAATGGCGTATGGTCCAAGATTTACAAGCTGTAAATAATGCAGTTATACCCAGGGCACCGACGGTGCCAGACCCACACACCTTACTGAATGATTTAAAGCCTCAGCAAAAATATTTTTCTGTGGTAGATATTAGTAATGCATTTTTCTTGATACCAATACACCCTGACAGCCAATATTGGTTTGCATTTACATTTCAGGGAAAGCGGTATACATATACAAGATTACCACAGGGATATTGTGAAAGTCCAACAATATTTGCACAAGAAATGGCAAGCAACCTGGCGGGATTTATCCCACCGAGAGGTAGTCAGATTTTACTTTATGTAGACGACATTCTGCTGGCAGCCCCCACCCAGCAAGAATGCAAAGAGGACACTATAGCATTATTACAGTTTTTAGCTACTCAAGGTCACAAAGTAAACAAGAATAAACTACAACTTTGGAAAAAACAAGTTAAGTACTTGGGATATGTAATATCCAAGGAAGGTAGAATATTAGACAAAGATAGAAAAACAGCAATATTACAGGCACCTAGACCAACTACCAAGAAGGAAATGATGTCCTTCCTGGGAACTACTAATTTTTGTCGAAGCTGGATACCAAATTATGCTTTGGAATCTGCTCCAATGGCCAATTTAATATTCAAAAAGCCGATGGCAGCACAGGATTTATTACAATGGACACCAGAAGCAGAAGCAGCTTTCTGCAAGCTGAAACAACTGATAGCATCATCCTTAGTTTTAGGATTACCAAACTATCATAAGCAATTTATTCAAACTGTAGACAGTAAGCAGGGTTATATGACATCAGTATTGACACAGCAACATGGGGACAAGCAACACCCCATAGCTTACTATTCATCACAGTTAGACCCAGTGGCACGGTGTACAAGCAGTAGTTGCAGCTGCAATGGCAGGTGTAGGCTTCAGCCTCAGTAGTGTTATTCCACCCTCTCACATTGAGAGTGCCTCATGCAGTCGCAATTATTTTACTGCAAGAAAAAGTAGCATATCTTTCTCCTGCTAGACATCTTTCCTGTATGACTATAATGTTGAGCCAACTTCATATGACAATTGAACGATGCACAACTTTGAATCTGTCAACCTTGCTCCCAACCCCTGCAGATGGCAAACCACACTGCTGCCTGCAGGAGATTGAGCAAAAGACATTACCTAGACAAGACCTTATGGATGTTCCCTTGGATGATGCCGAGGTGACATACTATGTGGACGGCTCGTGCAGGAGAGGTCCTACAGGACAGATCCTAGTGGGGTATGCAGTCGTTTCTGATACTGAAACTTTAGAAGCAAAATCTTTACCACACAATTTATCTGCACAAGCGGCAGAGTTGATTGCCTTGACAAGAGCATGTACCTTAGCGAAAGGTAAGAAAGTGAACATTTATACTGACAGTCAGTATGCTTTTTCTACTGTACATGTTTTTGAGCAGCAGTGGAAAAATAGAGGAATGATAACATCTACTGGTAAACCAATTAATCATGCGCAATTTATTTTAGATCTATTAGACTCTATTCAGTTACCTCAAAAAGTAGCTATTTGCAAATGCGTAGCTCATACCAAGCAACAGGATAGGATTTCAAAAGGTAATGCGTGGGCTGATACAGCTGCGAAGCAAGCAGCTTCAGCCTCAGAAGCTTTTCTTTTGAGTGAGGAATTAACAACCCTCTGAGACTTTAGATTTAGAAATGTTAAAAACAATGCAGACACTTACTACAAATGTAGAAAAACAGAAGTGGATAAAACGAGGAGCAATCCTTGAAAAGGGACTGTACATCTCCAAGGAAAAGAAACCAATTTTGCCATCTAACTTGTTTAGATATGCAGCTTTGTTGAGCCATGGGCAGAGCCATGTCTCAACAGGGGGGATGGTACAGTTAGTGAATCGAGTGTTTACAACCTATGGATTTACAAATTGCACAAAAAATTTCTGTGCAGCATGCCATGTTTGTAACAAGCATCACGCACAAGGGGCAATGAAGCCTAAGCAAGGGAGTTTCCCTACACCACTGTATCCGTTTCACACTATTTGTATGGATTTCATAGAATTGAATAAATGCGAGAATAAAAAGTATTGCCTTATCATTATAGATATGTTTTCCAAATGGGTAGAAACTTTTCCAACTAAAAATCCAGATGTGGCTACTGTTGCAAAGGTCCTTGTTAAAGAAATTATACCCAGATTTGGCATACCGGAAATGATTTATAGTGATAACGGTACACATTTTGTGAACCAAACAGTACAGCAACTTAGTCGTTATTTTGGAATATCGTTAAAAAATCACTGCGCTTATCACCCCCAATCTGCAGGGTTAGTAGAGAGGCATAATGGGGTGTTGAAGAACAAGCTTAGGAAGTTGATGACCGAGACACAGAAAAACTGGGTGCACTGTTTGCCTTTAGCACTGTTGAGCATGAGAACTGTTTCAAATGCAAAGGGATTAACTCCTTTTGAAACTTTGTTTGGGAGGGCATATTATACATCTCAGTGGAAACCTCACATGTTTGCAGAGCAAGAGGCTGACAGTTCACTTGCAGGGTATATGAGGTGATTTTTGAATAACAAACTTCTGCAGTTAAATTCTGTTTCAGATAAAGAACAACCGAAATCGGAAGCACCAGTAGCCCCAAGCACCTGGGTCTGGGTGAAGATTGTGAAGCGAAAGAATTGGAGTTCTCCGAAGTGGGAAGGACCGTACCAGGTACTACTGAAAACACCCACTGCAGTCAAGATCGCGGAGCGAGCTTCCTGGATTCATTTGACGCACTGTAAACTGGTTAAGAACTTTGAATTGGACAAAAACTTTGTCACTGTTGTACAACGAGAATATAATGGCCAGGTACAGAGTGAATAGAGACATTGAGCAACCTCAGAAAACTTGTATGATCATTTTAACAGCTATGCTAATCACACTGTTCTTTTTGTTGTGGCCACTCCTTTTTCCTGCCACAAAAGTTGAACTGATTAGACGTAATGAACCAAACATAGACTGGCATCCGAACTTTAACACTTAGGCAATTACATGTGTGTATGCTGAGACTTTTAATGTTTCGAACTGCTGGGTCTGTACGGCCATACCAACAGCATACGGGGGTTTATTGATGACTGCTATCCCCCTGGGGGTCAATGAGACCTGGGAAAATCTGGTTTTTGAGACAGTTGCTATTAAAGCACATGATAAGGTAGCACTGTATTTGCCTGTAACACAAAAAGGAATTGTATGCTTTTACAAAAATGACACCATCCAAGTGGGTTGAAGTAAGTGTAATGTCACAGTACAGTATAAATGTTATAGAAAACCAAGTGATTTAAGTGGATCTTGTAGTACAGATTATGACTCATTTTTGAAATCTATGCATAAAACACTTGATCAGGTACAACGTAATCCTGTACTTTTTAAACAGTTATCTGTAATAGATAGGAAAATGTTTCATCCAGGGCAGTCATTTCGTAACAAAGTAACAACTAAAGTAGAGGACTGTAATTTTGTGTGTGGTAAAAAAGCATATAAATGGTTACCTGAGAATTGGTCTGGCAGTTGTTTTTTGGGGTACCTGGTCCCGGCCATCTGACACACTGCAGTTTTGCCTCAGGGAAACATTCGAAATACCCGAGATGTGACCAAAAAGACTGTTAAGAAACCAGAGAATCCAGTGGGACAGATCGAAGCAGGCTGGAAAGACCATCGTAATGTGGGAACCAAACTTGCGCACATGGACTTGAGTGATGCTGTCATATCCTGGGCAGGTATATTACCTGCATATGGTGCAGTTAAATCGATATGGGAGCTGCGAAAACTGTCAAAACTTCTCGAAGTAATGAGTAATGCGACTTTTTCTGCTCTTGAACTGATAACTGGTGAACTGAATGCCATGAGAACTGTAGTACTCTAAAACCGAATGGCTCTTGACTTCAACCTAGCGGCGAGGGGTGGGACATGCGCTTTAATCAAAGAAGAATGCTGTGTGTTTATTCCTGATCATCAGCATGAAATTAACGATCATCTCGAGGTGATTCAGCAAGTGTCGGCCATGACCAAACCAGGCCCAAACCCTCTGACAGACTTTTTCCAGAATGTATTTGGGGGGTGGGGTTCCATCCTAATGAACATATTGATTGCCATTGGGGTAGGATTGCTCCTAATAGGAGTTTGTGTTTGTTGTGGAATCCCCTGCATGAAGAAATTAATCAAAGAATTCATAGACATATCAGAATCTGAGACTATGTATCAAAGTATTGAATGTGAAGAGCTGCTAGAATGTGAAACACTTTCATAAAAGTTTAAACTGAATGACTTTCTTAACTGCAAATCCTGAATGGAAGAGGTTAGGAAAAGAAGCAAGCTGTTTATTCTTTTTGAAAATAGAATTAAAAAGTATTAACAGGAGGGAAATGTTAGAAAAATATGTATTAATGTGTGTATGCTTAATGCCAATTAATAATCAAATGATTTAATACGCTTTTCATTCTATTTTTCATGCACTGTGTTATATATAAATTGAGTTTCATATGAGACTAAAAAGATGCTTTTTGAAAACTGCAGTATGCTTTCTGAAACTTGCAAGTTGCCCTCTGACCTAGGCCTGCTAGCACAGCAATATTCATGTTTATGCCTTTTGGAAATGTACTTGAGAAGCAGGTGCTTATCTGCTAGGTCAGGAACGAATGAATGAACAATACTTTATTCTGTAAATGTAATGATTTTAGACAATCAGCTCTGTTCGACGCATGAGAACATATGCAGCTGCAGTAACTTAGAGATAAAGTAGATAAAGGATTATTAGAGAAATGAACTGCTAGCATTGTGCTTGAATTAGCCATAGTACCTTGAATGGTAACATAACATGTATCTAACTGAGAGTAATCAAGGACATGTTGTTTTCCTCAGGAAGTTTCACATAAAAATTGATAGATCAGCAGAAATTCATGGGAATGATGGTCAACAGATGATGATGAGAAAGGTGGTAATCTGTTACGTCAGCTTGGTAGGCCATGACAAGTTAGAGAATGTATAAAAATGAAAGTATTTCCTGTTTCTGGTTGGACAAACTCTGTATTGGCACGTTTTTGTCTCCTTGCTGCAAGATTAAAGTGCCTTAAACTGAACCTACTGTGTTTTGATCATTTTTAAAGTATATTTTTCCTTTGACAGATGATAATGCATTTTTTTGCATTAAGTTTAAGACCATCACTTTGACCAGTCATTAGTCTGCATAAGACATTCTTGCAGGAAGTTGACATTGCTAGGGTTTCAATGATAGCTCCCAGTTTGCACTCATCAGAAAACTTTGTCAGCCATAGTCTTTTAGTTTTAACCTGTACTTCGGAGAAGTAGATTCCAAACAGTAGGAGTCCCAGAACTGATCCTTGTGGAACACCACTGATTACATGTCTGCTGGAGGAGGTGGAGTCCCCTATTTTGACAGTATGAGTTATATCAATGAGCCAGTTTGCAACTCACCTGACAACATATGGGTTGATACCCAGCTGGGTGAGTTTATCAATGATGCCTGAGTGGGGGATTGTGTCAAGGGCCTTGGCTAAGTCTAAGTAGGCCGTATGCACAGATTTGCCCTCGTCTAGGGCTTTGGTTACTGTCTTGAAGAAATCCACCAAGTTTAACAGGCATAATCTCCTCTTGACAAAGCCAAACTGGGTGGGGTCAAGTGTTTGGAGATTTCCTATATCTTTGTTAAAAAATTCCATGATGATGTATTCCATGGTCTTGCTAATAAGGCTGGTCAGGCTAATGGGTCTATAGTTCCCAGGTTCTGTGGATACACCCACTTTGTACAAAGAGATGATGGTAGCCGTTTTCACTTCCACCAGGATGAAGGCAGTGCTTAAGCTGTGATTGAAAGCGTGCCCAATGGTGATGCTAATTCCTGTTTTACTCCATGTAGACTACAATCCGGGATGTTGTCTGGTCCCATAGAGGTTGTGTTTTTGGCCTTGGGGATGGCGTCTAAGACCTGCTCCTTGGAGAAACTAGGTGGGGGACAGGTGTTAGGGAAGTTTTGAGGTATATGTGGTGGGGACAGGGAGAGAAGTTTTCACTGAGCCTGTCAGCCAGCATGTTTGCTATATCCACAGGTTCTGTATATGTAGTACCATTAACTTCGAGTTCAGCACAAATCTAGGCCTTACCTTTGAGGTTATGGAAGTAACTAAAGAATGCCTTGTGGTTATCCTTAGTTAGGGAAGCTAATTTAGATTCATAGTTAGCTTTGGAGGACTTCACTGAGAGTTTTATTTGCTTGTTTAAGTTGAGGAGTGTTTCCAGTTTTGAGACTGTTCCTTCTTACTCTTAGACAGCAATTTGTTTCTCCTATTGTATAGCATATTAACAGCAGTTGTCCACCAGGCAGGTTTGTTTTTCCTTCAAGATCTTGCTTTGGTTCTATCAGGTATGGCAGAGTCAATACAATTGCTCAGGTGCTAGTATAAAGCATTGGTGTATAACTCTGTATAGGTGTCTGTTCCTTCAGTGGGGGCAGGGGCTATGAAGCTATTTATGCTGTCATGTAAGAGGTTGTAATTGGCCTTGGAAAAGTTTTTTAGTCTAGTTGTTGCTGGAGGGGGGGGGGTTCTTGTGTTGTGTTGTGGGGTGGTGCAGTGGTCCCCCATTTTGGTGATCACCAGATCCAGGAAGTTTGAGCCCCTTATGGGTGTGTTTATCCAGCTGGTCCAGGGCATTGGAGTTAATGAAGTACAGGAACCTTTGGGCAAGTGAGCTCGATGCAAGTAGGCTGAGTGAATGTCCTGATTCATGAAGGGGGTCCTATAGCTGACAATGACCTAAAGTGGGGTCTTACGTACAGTCAGTTGCACCTGACGTAATTCAAGGAAATTATGCTGTTTAACCAATCTAGAGGTGTATTTATCTTTAATGTATATTGATACACCATCTCCTTTAGTTCTTATGCCTTCAGTTTGTGGTCTGAAGGTGTGGAAGGAAATGTAACCTGGTATTGCTGGGGTGCTCTGCACAGCCTTAAACCAGGTTTCAGTGACTGCAAAAATATCAGCATCTTCCAAGATGAGGACTGCTTCCATTGAGTGCAGTTTCTGGTTTAGACAACTAGCATTTAGCAGCATAACCTTGAGTTTGTTTTTAGAAGGTATTTTTACATCAGGAATTTTGTTCTTCTTTTGTTTGTGTCTTTCGGCTTTTCCCGGTTAGGGGTCGCCACAGCGGAACTCCGGTCCGCTAATGATTGGCAGTTGATTTTTACGTACCGGCTTGCCAGGCCTGACGCACAACCTTCAATGAAGGTACGCCCATTCACGCATGTTTCTACACAGAAGACACTCTAGCTGAGAATCGAACCAGACAGCGTCTTACTGTGAGGCGACAACGTTACCACAGCACCACCACCGCGATTGCCTAAAAAGGCACTAGGGGGTGATAAGAGCTTTAGCCAGTAACCGAAATCCCAGGGGGTTGACAGATAAATATCATGTCTGGCAAAACACCAAGGTCTGTCAACTATGTCATCCCATGCTGACAGATGCTGGATCCCCTTTGAATGACACTAGAAACTAAGCCAATTGTTGAAGTCAGTCATTTTTTGTTTGTATTGCGGTATCATCCTAGGCAAAGTTAAAATGATACTGAAGGCTAGAGAAATATCTGCCTGAGACACACAATCAGAGAACTCAGTTATGTCTCTCTTTTCATATAGTCCAGTGAGGTAGGTCTCAAGTCATTCACACCAACATGGACTATGAGGAAGTCATAACAGTGCCTGTTGTTGAGAGACTTGAGTGTGTGTGTGATTTGGCAGATCCTGGCACCTGACAGACAGCTGACTGTGACTTTTTCCTTATCCAACCTGGTGAGAGGGACATCCGTGTGTCTCACAATTGAGTTGCCTGTGACTAAGATGTTTGTTTTTGTGTTATGCCTTAGGGGCTTGACTGGTGTGTGATATATTATATATACTATGCTCTGCAGAGGATGTACTATGTGAAGCGTGTTTGTGTTTGGGATGTCTCTGATGTTTAGGTAAGCTTCTGGTAAGGACCTCCGCATATGTAAGTTTATGTGTTGTTGGCTTGGTGGGTGCAGGAGGTGAGTTGTACATGCTGACAACCTGCTTAGTATCAGATTAACTGACTGGTGAACAAGAAAGCCTGCATTCTACGGTCTTGATATAGATGCATTTCTCACAGAATGAATTTGTGTGGACTACAAGAAGTGAGTTGTCAGTGTACATGAGGCAATTGCTACATTGTCTCAAGATGCCCATGTCGACCAAGCTGGCCGGAAAAACTGTGGGAAATTGTCCACCCATAATGCTAGGTAAATTGATGTGGTCATAAAACAGGGAGAGGACAGGAAGGAATAGGTAAAGTTGAGGACAGGAGAAGTGAAGAAAAAATATGAAGGGCTAGTGGGTAGGATCTGTGTTGGTACCTCAGGAGCTTCGCTGAACATATCACCTGTCAGTGAGGGACAGTTGTGAGAACCCAGTGATGGAGCACCACCAGAGTACTAAGGGAAAATTTGCAGGCAGAAGTGTTTGTGTCTATAACCGCCAAGGGTGCCCACTGCTGCTTGGCAGTGCATGATGCACAAACAAGTGCTAACATGCTCAAATGCAGTGCTTATGTAGCAAACAAGAGCAAACTCCACAAATGAAGAAATAAATATCCATTTCTGTTGCTGATGTACTACAACCCAAACTGAGATTTATTGATAAAATTCCCAAAGGAAAATAACATCCACAGTAGTCAAGCGCTTTCATCAAATGACTTCTGCAGAACACAATTACATAGTCTCATCTCATTTTATACTTGTTGGTAATAAGTCTAATTAGTCAATAATTAACATTTAAAAAGGCAATGTCTAAAATAATCATGAATATATGCAAAAATCTGTGTAAATCACCAGTAATTCTGGAATCAAACAGATATAATAGTAGTTTGTGGCCAGCAAATCGAGGGTAGTAATGACAGTTTACTCCAGTTGATTTTAAATCTTACTGAAAAGGTTTCCAAACTGCAGGAAGCAGTATTTAAAATACAAAACCCCATTACCTCCAGTAACAACAGGAACGGAAGTCCTTTGGGGAACTTTAGAGAGTCAACACTTCCGGTTGGTCGTGGTATGACTTCTACAGTGTCACGTAACCAGGACAATGTTTTAAAGGCTCCAGGCAATTTGGAAAATACAGAAAATAGGTCCGTTACTAACGGACCGAATTCTACCTTTGACCGACTGAAAGATTGGACTAAAAAAGACTATACCATTTTTGGTAACAACAATTATACGGATACCAACAACATGGACTCTAGGTTAGTAACCTTAGAACTTAAAATGCATAAGGTTCGAGCATTACAATGTGATAACTCCTATTTAAAAGAATGTAATGCTAGAAGGCGGGTCCCTAAGGGGCTTCATGTGTTCAAATTCCCTAATGGTATAAAAAAAGGTCAACCTGAATGTGATGAATTACTCCAGATGTTCGACAGACATGGTATCGAACTGATGGAGTTTATTTTAAAAGTTAACAACAAGAAAATAAGTGAGTTGTTAAAAGAAATTGATGGTATTAACTGTGTTGTTTTAGATGATGTTAGCTTTAACCAGTATTCGTTTAGGTATAATGTTATTTTCGATAAAGTGGAAAATGAAGTTAATAACAACATTTATAGAAAGAAAAAGAAACTAACAAGGGATGAATATGAATACAAAAACGGTTTAGCATACCCTTTTCCTAAAGTCTATTTAGAAGGTGACTTGGGTAGAGTTAACACACATGGTCAAACTCAAAATACTAACGTGAATGGCACCACCAATAGGGTTAATAATACTGACAAATCCTACAAAGTTGAATTTCCACCCCTTAGGAGGTCCGAAAGGATTTTCAATAGAAATCAGCCTAGATTGGATAATGATTTTTTATGGCCTGGGGGAAGGAGGGACAAGACAGAAATCCATCCTACAGGAGAAAGAACAGTTACGATTAAATCAGAGGAATGTGAGTGACAATGATTATGATGAAACTATTACATGTAATGATGGTATTGTTCACCTATATAAAGGTTTTAAAATTTACAACTACACAGATTTACATGATTGTAAAGAGTTATTTCATTTATTAATGAAAGGAATGAAATTTGTTCCTTCCATAAAGGAAGACACAAGTAAGGTATTAACTGAATTTAAGATTTTTGTAAGAAAATTAAATTTGAAATTTTTAAATAAAGATAAGGAAGTCAAGGTGGCTGATAGGAGACTGGAAATTAGAAAGAAAATTTGTTACAATCCCCCACTGGTTCCTATTTTAAGTTCCTTTGAGAATGCCAGTTCCCAGGAAATTTTTAGGTCTTTGCAAACTCACAGATACAAGACACATAACCTTTCTTTGGCAGAAAAAAGGTTACTTAATGAACTAAGAAATGACTATAATACCAGGTTCATGAAATCAGATAAGGGTGGGGGTATGGTTATTGTCAGTACAGAAGATTATAATAACAAAATAACATGTATGCTTAATGACAAAACAAAATATGAACACGCATCTAGGAATGAAATTCACCTTTGTTACAGGAAAATCAAATTTATATTGGAGGATTCCCTTTATCAAGGGGTTATTAATGAAGAAATTTACAATTTTCTCCATGTGGAACAAGCTATTATACCTATTGCTTTTGGAATTCCCTAAACAAATAAGGATACAAAAGATCCCCCATACAGGCTTATTATTTCTGGACATAACAGTATAACCTACCCTCTTGGTATTTTTATTGACCGGATGGTCAGAAAAGCTATGGCACCCATTGATCATATTCTTATTGACTCTTAGGACTTTTTAAGAAAAGTAAAAAATGAATTTTTTTGCAAGGAGGTTTGTTTTTCCACTGTGGATGTAGTTGACATTTTTACCTCATTTCCACATGATATTGGTTTGGAATTTTTTAATGAAGTACTAGTGAGTAAAACCAGTTTAAGTGGTAATATGATCAACTTCATCTTAGAACTGATGGAGATTGTTTTGAAAAATATTTTTTTTTACTTTTGGGGGGGAATTTTATAGACAGGTAAAAGGTGTAGCAATGGGCAGTAGTTGTGCCCCTATTTTTGCAAACCTTGTGATGTATCAATGGGAAAGCTATTACATTTTTAATTCATGTTATAAGAATGATTGGTGTCTGTATCTTAGATTTTTGGATGATTTATTTATTTTATGGAAAAATGAAAAGACCTTTGACCAATTTCTTGAGTATATTAATGGAACCTGTGAATACTTCAAATTTACTGGTACTAGCAACAATGGACAGATTAATTTCTTAGATGTGAAGTTGATTAAGGACCCTGATAGTAAAAGTTTCCAATCTACGGTCTTTAGAAAACCTACTTTTTCTAACGACTACTTGGAATTTACTAGTAACCACCCTCTGTACATGAAAAGAAACATTGTGAAGGGGCAGATGGTGAGAATAGTCAGGATGTGTTCTAAACTTTGTTTTGTGGAAGAGGAAACAAAACTAGTTCTGGAGATGTTCCTTGGTAGAGGTTATCCTTTTGATTTTTTAACTAGAGTTAGAGACCAAGTTATGAACGAATGGAATGTTAGATATAAACCCCTACTCGGAGCAACCGAAGAAACTATAGACAAACACCAAAATGAAGCTAAGGATTTTTCCCAGGCCATGGTTTAACATATGGTGAGACCTCAAGTGATGTTAAAAGGATTATCAAAAATAATTGGGCCATGTTGAAGGGAAATAAAGACTTATGGTCAGTTATTGGGTTTGAACCCTTGTTTACTTACAGGGTTAATAGTAACTTGAAATGTATTTTGGAGAACAGACACCCAAAAAAGAACCATAAAAAGAAAGGGACTACCAAATGTGGTGCTTGTGACTATTGCTGTTATATTCTTGAAGCCCCCATGGTAAAATTAGGTCCATATGAAATTTAAGTATTTTTCCCCAGGTTCATGTACAACAACTGGTGTGGTCTATTTAGCTTTATGCAAAGACTGTGGATGTTTCTACATAGGGAAGATGGAAAGGAGGTTAAATCGTAGGATTTATGAACATTGTTATAGCAGTATAAAAAAAGATGAAAAAAATGCACTATTTAAACATATTAACATTAATCCTTCTCACTCCTTTAGGTTTGCTATTTTATAAGTAGTTTATGTGGATTTTAGAGGGGGGATTGGCTAACAAATTATTAAGAGCAGAAGCTAGGTGGCAACTTAAGCTAAATGCCACATTGGTTCCAAGTATTGATGCCATCAGTATCAAACCTGAACTTAGGTTTAGGGCTACAAAACTGTGACATGTTAGTTTCAATATTCACACAGTATCTAGTTTTTTAACTACTATTATATCTGTTTGATTCCAGAGTTACTGGTGTTTTACACAGTTTTTTGTATATATTTATGATTATTTTAGACATTGCCTTTTAAAATGTTAATTATTGACTAATTAGACTTATTACCAACAAGTATAAAATGAGATGAGACTATGTAATTGTGTTCTGAAGAAGTCATTTGACGAAAGCGCTTGACTACTGTGCATGTTATTTTTCTTTGGGAATTTTATCAATAAATCTCAGTTTGGATTGTAGTATATCGGCTCCAGAAGTGGATATTTATTTCTTCATTTGTGGTGTTTTTTCCACTTTTACACCCTTTGCGGTTATTTAAACAAGAGCAAACTGATTTAAACAAATTAACCAGTAAAAAAGCTCAAACTGAGCCCTGTTCCAGCAACCTTCAATCAGATGAGTTCTAACTGCACACTCTGTCATTAGGGTGCAGGGGAACCCTCTCCAACAAAAGATGGCCTGGTTTAGTGTTCAAGTTATATAAACAGAACTACATTAAGCAGGTCTGAATCTAGTCTATGCTATAGCAAGGTGCAACAATTTCAGACAGAAAAAGTTCAAATAAGCAGTGATATGGTAAAAATGCAGTTCAGAAGTGCAATATATAGTGAACAATTCTACTTAAGTCTTGCAGAGATCAGCAGATACCTTGGATTGATCAGATAAATGCAGCAGAGCAGTAGCTGATCGCCAACTTCAGTGGAGTTTTGCTAAAACAAGCAGAAACTTGTACAAATGCGGTGCCTATGTAGCAAATGAGAACAAACTGATTTAAACAAATTAACCAGTAAAAAAGCTCAAAATTGAGCCCTGTTCCAGCAACCTTCAATCAGATGAGTTCTAACTGCAGGGGAACCCTCTCCAACAAAAGATGGCCTGGTTTAGTGCTCAAGTTATACAAACAGAACTAGATTCAGCAGGTCTGAATCTAGTCTATGCTACAACAAACAATGTGCAACAATTTCAGGAAAAAAAGTTCAAATAAGCAGGCACAATAAGCCTTCAACCAGCAACTCCCAGGTTAGAAGGGTAGAGGCTACCATCTCCTCTCACAAGAGTGTAGACCACCAACCTTCTTAATGTAAAATAGCAGGCCTGAAGCCCAAGCTCTTAAACCAGCACTAAGATACTTTTAGAGTAACAGACACACTAAGCCTTCAACCAACAATTCCCAGCTTAGAATAATGTAAGCTAGCTCTTCTGCCACAAGAGTGTAGACTACAAACCTTCTTAATGTAAAACACCTGGCCTGAAGCCCAAGTGCTTAAACCAAAACTAAGTGGCTTAGAATATCAGTTACAATTTAATCAGGCTACTAACAAGCAATAATAAATGCAGCAGAAGAAATGCAAACACTTTTAAGAACAAGCAGCAAAGGCAAAATAAAGTAGTAAAATAGGAAGAAACACAAATACAGTAAAGGCAGCTGAATAAAGTGAAAAGTTTAAGTTAAGTAGGAAGGGATGAAACAGAAGATTATTCAAGGTTAAGAAGCTGTTAAGGGGTTGGGCCTTTCCAAATGATCTCTCTCTACTTGGAAGAATGAGCTGATGCGATGGGATTGGGAGGAGTGTCCAAAATCAGATTTATAGTATGGGTGGGCAACTCAAAAGCCACCAAGTTTAAGAATACAACAACAGTTGAGTGGGTGGGTGGGAAAAATAAAATGCAGACAAAGATAAGCAGTATTCAGGCAAAGTACACCAAGCAAGCCAAAAAAGCACTACAGCTAAATAGAGATATTTTTAACTAAATGAGGAATGCTATTTCCCAGCTCCTCCCACTAATTAGCTGATGTTGTTCACTGTTTGCAAAGGAATTCTTGGCTAACTTTTCTAACTGACCCTAACCAAGACCTCTTAAAACTCCAACAGAACAGAAAATTAAAACAAAACAAAACAAATGTAATACAAGAGTAAGATACAAAATAGAAGTAACCAAACCTTAAATGAAAAATTTCAATTCAAAATAAAATGCAGAGAGCAGCAATATTCAGGCACAGCAAGTGAGCCAAACAAGCACAAGTCTTCAGAATTGCCTTCATCCTTTCTCTGTCCTTGAACAGATGAGATTCCCAGAACTCAACACAGAACTCTAGGCAAAGTGTTTCTAGCAGTCTGTGTAAAAGGGTAATATTTTTGTTTTCCACTGTTAATTCATCTTCCTGTATTACCCAGTATTAAGTCTAGATTTCTTGCTGGTCTCATGTTTCTAGCTTACCTTTACGTTATCAGATATACTAACCTTTAAATGCCTTTTTTCTAACTGTTACTGCAACTTTCCCTGCAGTGGTATGTGCTTCACTTAAAGAACAACTTAATGACAGAAACACACACACACACACACACACATATATATATATATATATATATATATATATATATATATATATATATATATATATATCTTGCCATATGATGTGATGTCCTATCTTGCCTTCATTCTTAACTGGTTGGGTTTGTAACCAATCCTTTGTTCCGACTCAGCCTTATACAAAAGCTTGAGGTCTTCCACTAGCTTATGGCTGAAAAACCCTATCCCATCATGCCCAAGGAAAGCTACCCAGATCTTGTTTACCAATAAACAAGATTGGGTGCTTCCTACTGGCTCTGGCTAAGTGGAATTTTCTTACTTTCTTTTTTTGGATAAATGTCTGCTTGCTACTTCTGTTATATTATAGCTAGTGTTTATTAAGCAGATTTAGTGTGTTCGCTTCTGTTGTTTTGCTGTTGGCCGTCGTTTTCCTTCTCAAAGCCTTTTTCTCTTACCCTATCCCAGCTTAAAATTTTATTTTCTTAAGCCTGTTTTAGTTAGGGGGCTTTCTTTCCTTTAATTATATACACAGGATACTCAGGCTCATTTAAGTTAGAGAGCTGTTTGGACATTTAGTTTTTTCCTCCTTGTTTTTCTCGTAAAAATTATCAGGTTAGCGCAGTTAAATTAGAGGGTTGCCTTGGCCTGTTTAAATTAGAGGGCCTTTCTTTCCCTTTATTGTTGGTGTTTTTCTTGTTGTTTCCAAAAAAAAAAAAGTGTAGTGTTGTAGTATTTTATGTTGCTGGTTACTACGATGTCTTCACAGCAGTCTAAAGATATTAAACCTTCAGGGTTTAAGAAATGTGTGAAATGCAGTCAAAAATTGTTGCTGGTTACTACAATGTCTTCACAACAGTCTAAGGATATTAAACCTTAAGAGTTTGAGAAATGTGTGAACTGCAGTCAAAAAATGTCTGTTACTGACAGACATACAGTTTGTGTGTACTGTCTCATAGTGGTACACCTTCAGGAGTCTTGTGCCATATGCCACTCCTTTAGTCATAGGGTACTACTGGAGAGGAAGAATAAATTGATTTGAGAGGTTTACTGAAGACCCTTTTTTCCGAAGCTATAGAAGAAGGTCAGGGTCCTTCAAAGTCGGGCCATTCCTCCTCTTTAAAATCAGACAAATCGGGAAAAAGGTCATCTTTCTCAGAGACTCAGTCGGAGCCATCAAAAAGTTGCAGAAAGTTTCATCTTCGGATCTGAAGACTGTTGGGCCAGAGAAGCCATCTACCCCAGATCCTTCAGTTTTGGAACCATTGGGTTTTCATGTATGGAGCCTGTCCCATCTCCACCTCTAACATCTCCCTTACTACAGTCTTCCAGATCTCCTGCTCCCTCCACTCGATCCTCCAGGAGCATCTCTGATGATGATGTGGATCATGTGGTGTGGAGGCTGTTAAAGACACCGGTGCTTGCCAAATTGTTGTCAGATCCAGCCCAGGGGGCTTTGGAACTGACCAAGCTTACCCCTTCAACATCGATTCCTCCTCCAGTCCGATCTCAGACTTCAGAGCCAGAATGTCTAGAACTGATTGTAGTGGAACCATCATAGCTGAGACCTATCCCAGGATCTTTGGGTCTGGCTGTTGCTCTGATGTCCTCAGACCCATCTGAACTCGAGGATTCTAGGAGCTGATGGTCTCCGGTTGGGTCCGGGGAGGAGACTTGGATCGGACATTTGTCAGATCTGAACTTGCCCCTCGAGGCCTCGGCGCAGCTGAGCTCAGCTCCTACATCTACCTCGGAGCCAACCCTCTTGGTTCCAGGGATGCCTGTGGTTCTTCAGAGCTGGGAGTTTCCTCATGTCAGGGGCTAGGGGTCTCCACAGACAAGTCCACTCTCAGGTCCAGGCATTCTTGCCCCAAAGGCACTGGTGTCTGTCTCAGCACCACTGCATCCACAGAGACGTGGAGATCCTAGGCCTCAGGATGCTCCATTGGGTGAATCCCCATCTTCTGAAACCTCTCCAGAATACTCTTCTGAAAAGGTCTCAGAAGAGACTATGCAAGAGGAAGCATTTAGACACCCTGGAGGAGTCCATCACATCCGATACAGACCTTGATGAGTTGGAAGGGTCCCCACGGTCACCCTCTGAGGATGTCTCCTAAGCAGACATCTTGGAAATACTTAAACAGAGAGGTGGCTGGAAGCTCATCAACCCTTCTGAGGAGGACTCTGTATGCCTGAAGGTCTTTGAGTCTCATCCTTACATCACTTGGGTGTCTCCACCTTTCGACAAATTGATGGACCTAGTTTGTTGAAAGGCATGAGAGTCTCCAGACTCAGTGGAGCCTATTCCTTGGAGGCCAAACAAATTCATCACGTCTCCTACAGATAAGAAATTTCAGACAAAGGAGGTCCCAATAGATGCTATGGTGGTGGCGGCAGCCACCAAAAAGGAACTTTCATAGATGTCCTCTTCTGTCCATCTGCTGAACAAGGAATCTCGTATGATGGATAGATACAGAAAGTGCACCTTTTCTTCAGTGACTTTTGCACTTAGAATGCTGAATACCCACTTTCCCAAACTTCAGAGAGATCTCCTGAAGGAGCTAGGAGATACCCTTTCAGCTACTGAACCTTTGAGAGTATCAGAGAAAGTTTCCTCTCAGCTGACCACCTTATATTCAGTGGTCACCTCCTCCATGAGACTAATTTCTTATACAGTGGATGGAGCGAGTAGGGCAGTGGGTTCAGGCATTTCCCTAAGGAGACATTCCTGGATGCACTTGTGTGACTTTACAGAGCCCTTTAAATCTTTTTTTGTTCACTCCCCTTTTGATGGCTCATCCCTGTTTGGGCCAAAAGTCAAAGGCACACTAACCATGTGTGAACAAGAAGGAAAAACTCTACCGTTGGAGTTCATTTTTCCATACCTTCTAGACCTTATCCAAAAGGTCAAAAGGGAGGGAAAAATGTGGTTCCAAAATCCCAGAGAGCTTTCCAGGACAGTCGTGATTCTTCCCCCAGGGGCAGAGGGGGAAGCAATAATGGAAGATGCAGCCACGTGGCAGAGGGGGGCTGCAAAATCAGGGTGACAGGGAATCTTTCCTTGGTAAGCCTTTTCAGTGTTCCTGAAAGGAGGCCCTCCTATCCATCTCTGGAGGCAGTCGGGGGTCACTTATCTTTGTACCCAGAAGTCTGGCTAAAAATAACAAAAGACAAATGAGTATAAAGTACTGTATCCAGAGGTTACTCCATACCCTTTTCCTTCCCTGTCCCAAACATAAAAAACATCCCAGACGTTTCACCCAATCAAATGGAACAGGCAACTCTAGAAATACAAAAGTTGCTAGAAAAAAAGAGTCATCCAGACAGTCCCTGCAGACCAAATAGGATCCGGAACTTACTCAAGGTTCTGTTTAGTTCCAAAGAAAACAGGGGACTGGAGACCCATCCTGGATCTCGGCAAATTAAACAAGTCTGTAAGAAAGTCAAAGTTCCAGATGGTAACACTGCAGTCGATACTCCCTTTTCTGGGACAAGATGATGGGATGTGCTCTATAGAGCTGCAGGATGTCTACTACCACATAAAAATGGACAGGTGATCCAGGAGTCATTTGCTCTTTCAGCTGGGAGCCAGTCACTACCAGTTTCGAGTTCTGCCCTTTGGTCTCACTACAGCCCCCAGAGCATTCACCAAGTGTATGGTAGTCATTGCTCATTTGAGAAGCCTAGGATTCCAAGTGTTTCCATACCTAGACGACTGGCTCCTAACTGCCACCACCGAGCATCTACTAACAAAAGCGAGAGACACCACCTTGCAGTCCTGCTGTCACCTAGGAATCACAATAAATTATGAAAAATCTGCCTTGTTGCCATCTCAGCATATCATTTTTATAGGAGTAGATTTAGATACAACAAAAATTATGGTAAAACTTCCCCCCTAAAGAGTTTAAATCCTTCAACATCAAGTCAAAAACCTACTTTCAAAGAGAAAAGTACAAGCAAAAACAGTCTTGAAAATCTTGGGGACCGTAGCAGCAGCAATAAACTTGATTCCATTAGCATGCCTGCATATGAGAATTCTGCAGTAGCTACTGTTCATTTAGTGGTCCATGCAGGAACTACCTATGTCCCACCAAATTATAACAGAATATTGCAAGAAAGACCTTCACTGGTGGCTTCTCTCCACTTAGGTGACATTAGGCTGAGTCTTTGTTCTTCCAAAACTCGTAGCCACAGTGACCATGGATGCTTCCCAGATGGGGTGGGAGGCATTATCTGGGAAGAACAGCCCAAGGTACTTGGCAAGATCATGAAGCCCATTTACACATCAATATCCTAGAGATGAGGGCGGTGATTCTAGTGTTGCAAACATTCCAAGACTCTCTTCCGCTAGGAACTATTGCGATACAGACAGAAAACATGTTGGTTGTGTGGTACATAAACAAACAAGGAGGAACCAGGTCTTACCTCCTTTGTCGGAAGGCCCTGAGCGTATGTCAGTGGGCAACCTCCTCCCAACGTTTTCTGATAGCATCGCACATCCCGGGGAAATCCAATGTGATAGCAGACAAACTAAGCAGAGCTATTCCAATGCCTCATAAGTGGTCCCTAAAACAAGAAGTAGCAGAGATGATTTTCAGCAAATGGGGACAACCTTGCTGCGACCTTTTTACCACACCCATGAATGCCAAATGCAGCAGCTATATTGCCCTAATCCCCCCTCCTGGGGAGTCACCAAGGGATTCACTTGTACACGATTGGCCCTCAGGTCTCCTCTGTGCCTTTCCCCCTTTCCATTTATACCCAAATTTGATACTTGTCATCCCATACTGGCCTCATCATATCTATTTCCCCTTCCTTTGTCCTCATCTCCAGGAGGAGTCATGGATTCTAGACTCAGTTCCAGACCTTCTGACTCATTCATCAGGAATGCTCCATCCCTCCCTTCAAACCCTCAAATGGACAGCTTAGCTGCTCCGATTCCAAACATAGCCAGGCTCCCTAACATCTCTCCATCAGTTAAGCATATCCTGATCTCATCTCATAAGGCTTTGACGAGGAAGTTATATTTGAGCAAATGGAAAAGATTTTTTTCTTGGGCCTTAAATAATTGCATTGACCCATTTTCTCCCCAATACCTTTCATTCTTGAATTCCTAGCAAAGCTATTTAATGAAGGCACAGCTGCTGCTGCTATTTGGGTTCAGTTAGCAGCGTTATCTAATTTCCATCTAGGTAAATCAGGGCCTAATGTGATGTCTCACAGACTTTGCAAGGCATTCCTTAAGGGCACTATTTTATTAAGACTACCCAGCACCATGGGACCTGAATTTTGTCTTATCCCATTTGATTCTTCCCTCATTTGAACCTGCATCATCCTGTAATCTAAAGTATTTAACTTGGAAGACGATTCTTTTGATAGCCATCACTTTTGCTAGAAGAGTTTCAGAGCTACAAGCATTGTCTATAAAGTACCCTTACATGCTTTTCCACAAAGAAAGAATATCTCTGCTATGACACCCATGCACTGGCCCAGTAATCAAGGAGCCTCAATCCTCACCACTAGTACCAGTGAGGGGTGCACATGTTGGGAGGATAACAAGTACACACACAGAGTAACGTACAATTTCCTTATGAGCACACAGAGATCACAGTCAGTCTGGGGCTGGTTTCTCCCTTTCTCTCCAGATCCCCAGTGAGACTCCCCACTGGCACAGCTATAGGGTACAGATCTCAGCTGAGTGGTCAAGCCAAAACTTCCAGCACCATCTCTGTCCAACCAGTGCTTTGTGTCCCTACCCAAGTAGCTGACGCACACAGACTTTGAGATATGAATTATATACAAACACACAGACACTCCTGGGGAAGGCTGGCACAGGTTCTCCAGCTATGCCCCTTCCTGCCCAGACTATAAGGTAGAAATCACTGCCACCAACCACTACTTATCAGCTACTGTTATGCCCTTCCCAAAGGGTGATCAATTCCACTGTGTGGTATTACTGTTATCCAAATAGTAAGTGTAACCCCGGGCTAAGGCTGTTGGGTATAGAGTATCACCAAATACATGCAAGTACTCTAAGAGCTTAAATTATGTCTACACAAAACAGCCACAGTTGAAAGATTTAAAAATATTTTATAATAATAAAAACACAAGACAATACTCATCAATTCAACACAGTGCTAATAGAGAGTTCAGAGATCACAGGAAAATACCTTAAAACAATATTGTAGGATAGTCTCACATAACTAGAGAAAACAGCTAGACTAATCTGGCCATATTCCTCTCTCTCTCTAACAGAAACTATGTTCTAAATTCTACTTACAAGGCAAAGTGTTGGTGATTTGTTGTCAGCTTCAGCACAAAATACAAAATGCTCTGCTTTATTTCCCATATAGTCCTTAAATTGATAATACACATTACTGCTGAGTCATTTCAGATTACATAATTCTTGACACTTCTACTGAAGTGTCCCAGGCTCACAGAACTCAAAATTTTAACATTTCTTTTTGATCTGCACCTGCCAGGAAGCCATAGCAATAAAACACACTTTACATGTGAAACCTAGTAATTATCTATGTCTTAGGACAATGGAAAGAATTTCCTAGCCCTGACATCCTGTCTTGAAACTTGAGATCATACACCGTTGTAAAATTCCTTATTATCAGCTTTCTTCCAGCAGGGTGCACTGTGGATACATTTTTGAAGCTTAGCACATAACACAGTTTTCGTACATTTGTGAAACCAGCCTATGGATCATATTAATATTTACAATGACATAGAATTATTTACAAAATTCTATCTGGCTGGGCTGGCAGCCCCTCAGTTTTTCACATTTCTCCCCTCCGAGAACTCAAGCTAGTTTTTCAAGTGTCCCTTGAGAAACATTGCTTGAGAGGGTTGAGTCTATCTGGGTATACCTTACTCCATTCCCTGTTGTGAGACCCCCATCTGCATTGGCATTCCTAATCCCACTATGTTGCTGCATTGACATATCATATGCTTGCAACCCTAGGCTCCACCTTACCAACTTGGCATTTTGCTGGCTGGTTCAATGTAATCATGTTAGGGGATTGTGATCTGTAACTACAGTGAATTTCCTTCCATACAAATAAGGCTGAAGTTTCTGCATTGCCCACACTATGGCTAGACATTCCTTTTCTACAGTTGCATAGCATTCCTCCCTGGGTTGGAGCTTACGACTGAGATAAACCACTGGGTGCCCTTCTCCCTCTGAAGAAATCTGGCTAAGTACAGCCCCCACCCCATTGTTTGAAGCATCCACCTGCACAACAAATTATGTAGTGTAATCTAGACTGACTAACACAGGAGGTCCTCCCAAAGCTTCTTTAAGCTTCTGGAATGTCTGCTCACATGCTGTGATCCACACTACCTCATCTGGCCTGCTTTTCCTTGTCATGTCTGTGAGGGGAGCTGCTGTGGTACTATAAGTGGGAATGAACTTTCTGTAGTACCCTGCTGTCCCTAAAAATGTCCTCACATGCTTTTTGGTAACAGGTGCAGGCCATGCTTCCAGTGTGGCAGGTTCTGGACTGATATTACCACTCCCCACCCTATGTCCATGGTAAGAGACTTCTGCCATACCCACCTGATATTTTATGGGCTTAATGGTCAACCCTGCCCTCTATAGTCTGCCCAGCACCTCCCTGACATGTGTAAGGTGCTGTTGCCAGGAATGGCTGTAGATGGCAATATCATCTAGGTAAGCAAGGGCAAACCCTCCTGTTCCTGCTAGAATATGATCTACCAGGCTCTGGAAAGTAGTTGGGGCATTTTTCATCCCAAAGGGCATCTTTGTGAACTCATACAAGCCAAAAGGGGTAACAGAGGTTGACATTTGTCTAGTGCTGGGAGTCAAGGGCACCTGCTAGTAACCCTTGGTAAGATCAATGGTGGTAAGATACTTAGCCCCACCCAGCTGCTCTAGGGCTTCATCTGTCCTAGGCATGGGGTAAGCATCTGACTCGGTGTGACTATTTAATTTCCTGTAGTCCACAAATAACCTAGTGCTGCCATCCTTCTTTGGAAACAGCACCACTGGGGAGGCCCAGGGACTCTTTGACTCTTGAATTTACCCCTAGTTCCAACATTTCCTGTATCTCCACCCTCAGAGTCTGTTTGACTCTCTCAGGCACCGTATAAGGGGCCTGCCTAATGGGCCTTTTGGGTCCTGTATCCACCTGGTGCTGCACCAGTTGGGTGCACCCTGGTTTCCCAGTGACCATTAAACTCCTGTAACACTGCTCGGATTTCTCAAACCTGGGTAGGAGATAGCTGCTGGGACATTGCTACCCCTTCCACTGAAGTGTCAGTCCGAGCCTCACTGTGGAGATCAGCCACCAAATTTCCCTCAGACTCCTTCTGCAGTCCACTGTAAATACTCAGCACAAGGGCCTCCCTATCATGGTAAGGTTTCTTCATGTTAACATGGTACAGTTTGTGCCCCTGTCTCCTGCCTAGCAGTTCTACCATGCAGTTAACATCACTGACCATCCTTACCACCTTGTAGAGTCCCTACAAAGCTGCCTGCAGCTTGTTGTGTCTGACAGGAATGAAAATCATTACCTGCTCCCCTACAGCATACTCTCTAGCTCGAGCATTCCTGTCATACTAGACATTTTCCTGCTGTTGGACTTCTGCCAGGTTCTCCTGGGCCAAGCCCATGAGTTCCCTGAGCCTTGTCCTGAGGTTTAGGACATATTCCACAACAGACTCCTTGTGAAATTCACACTCACCTTCCCACTCATCTCAAATTAAATCTAGTGGCCCTCTCACCCTATGCCCATACAGCAACTGAAATGGTGAAAAACCCATGGATTCCTGGGGAACCTCTTTGTCAGCAAACAACAGATGGGGCAAATATTTGTCCCACTCCCTCTTAAACTGGTCTGGAAATGCCCATAGCATGGACTTAAGCATAGAGTTTAACCTCTCAACAAGACCATTAGTCTGGGGATGGTAGTGGGTGGTCTTTAGGTGCTTCACCCCACAGTACTTCCACAGACAAGCCAGCAGGTCTGACATGAAATTGGCACCTCAGGCAGGCATTATTTCTTTTGGGAAACCTACCCTGCTGAAAATCTCTAACAAAGCATTTGCCACCTTTTCTGCTTCAATGGAGGACAAAGCCACTGCTTCAGGGTATCTTGTAGCATAACCTACTACTACTAGGATATACTTTTTTGCTGTGGAACTTGAGGTACTCAGAGGCCCCACAATATCCATAGCTACCCTCTGAAATGGCTCCTCAATCACAGGCAAAGGCATCAAAGGAGCTTTCTCCTTGTCACCTGCCTTGCCTACCTTTTGGCACTGCTCACAGGTCCTGCAGTACCCTGTTACATCTCTCTGGAAATTCCAGGCCAATAGAAGTTCTGCATTATATGTCTTTTTGTACATTTTATGTCCATATGACCTGCAAAGGGAATATCATGTGCTATGGCTAGAAGTGCAAGATGGTAGACTCTAGGCACTACCAACTGCTGTATCCTCTCACCTTCTAGACCTCCCTCATGCGTCCAGTTTCTACACAGTAACCCTTTGTCCCAGTATACAGATTACCCCTTCCCTTGAGAATCAGGTGCCTCACTAGCTACCTGCCTCAGGCCTTGTAATGTAGGGTCTAAGAGCTGTGCTTGCCTCAACTCTTTCTTTGTAACCTTCCCCAGCTCCCCTTCCACAGGAAGTCTGGTATCCTCTGACAGCAGTGCCTCACTGTCAGCCTGGGTACTACTATTGACTTCTGCCCTTGCAGTAACTCTGTCCAAGGGAACATCAGTACCGACAAGCAGCTGTGGCTCACCTTCAATCTCACTGCGACAGGGTAGCTCCCTCCCTGAAATAGCCACCTCACCAGTCCTGGCTGCAAGTGGGCCATCTGTCTGGGTCTTCCCAGGCTACCAGACCCATGTGCTTTTCTCCAAGCCTGACTGTGTGTAACTGCATGAAAACATGGTACTTCATTATCAAAATCATTTCCTATCAGGACATCTGCAGGGATATCCTCAAACACACCTACTTACTGGCTTCCTTTTCCACCCTGCCAGTCAAGGTGAACCCTAGCCAAATGTATTTGGAATGGGGTCCCTCCTAAAGCTCTGACTGGAATAGACTGCCCAGGAAGAAGTGCTCCTCTGTAACCATTGGAGGCTTCACAATGGTTATGTCAGAGGCTGTGTCTCTCCTATCAATGATCTCTTTGCCATTCACTATGATAGGATATAACCTGTTGTTGTAGTTTGGCACCCTTGTTTTCTCAAGACAACCTACTGTTGGCACTTTGTACTTCCCACTTACTGGCTCCCTCACCTTTTGTTCCCCACCTTGCCGCCATGGACTTCTATATGCTACATGGCCCCACTGGTTGCATTCAAAACATTTAACCCTAGGTCCTGGATGTGTACCTGGACTAGTGGCTTCCCCTCCTACTGTCAGATTCTGTTAGGGCAGTCTGGGATGCCCACCATGAGTTCCCTTAGACCCATGAGCTGCACTGGGTGTCCCTTTCCTATGCAGTGATGCCCTGCTTGCTAGGTATAGGTCTCCCTTCTTCCCCAACTCATCTGAAGTAGAGCATTGTGTATCAGCTAACCAGATCTTCATGTCCTCAGGCAAAGTGCTAAGGGCTTGTTCCCTCATCAGAAGGTCTGCCCGCCCTTCAGAAGTGGTGACCTGACATCCACTCACCCAACTATGAAAATAAGTGCTTAGTTCAGCAACATATTCACACACACTTTCATCTGTCTTGCGTCTAAGCTCACAAAACTTTTTCCTATAAGTTTCAGGTGTTAGCTTAAAAAATTCTAGCAAACAATTCTTTACAACATTATAGTTAAAAAAACATGATCGGATAGCTTGGACAACACAGTTAAGGCTTTACCATAGAATAAGGGGGTCAGGAACCGTACCCAGAGCCTTTGGTCAACATCATACTGTTTACATACCCTCTAGAACATATGAATGAAACTATCAAAATTATCTCCCTCTGTAAACTGTGAAAGAAATTTACTGACCTTTTGTGCTTCTGGTGTCCGGTTACTCCCTTCCTCATTACCTCCATGACTCTGGAGAAGAGTCAGCATCTCCTTTTCATGCTGCCTCTGCCTCCCTTTCTCCTCAGCTTCCAGGCGTAGCAATTTCTCATTCTTCTCAGCCTGCAGATGTCACAGTTTCTCATTTTCCTCAATCTCTAGACACCTCAATCTCTCTGCTGCTTCTATTTCCACCCGCTTGGCCTCCAACTCAAGTCTCTTCAACTCCAGACAGATCTTTAAGTCCTCTGTAGAAAGGTTGAGCTGTCCATTATCTGAGTGCTGTACATCTCTGATGTCCATTCTCTGAGTGTTGTACATCTCCATGGCCAGTCTGATTGTCCTCCTGATTGCTATTCTCTGATGCAGCTGTGACTAAAGCCACAATCATGTTTGCTCTAGTCATGTTTCCATACACCAGTCCTTTAGTCCGGCGCATCTCAGCCATCTAGGCCCCCTGCCAGGCTGCCATACTCCCCTGCTGACATGCCTGCCTGCTCCCACTCACTAACCAAGCCAACAAAAGAAATAAAACAGTTGTGATCTGAACTCTGAATGTTCACTGCATGGCTGATTTAGAGTACAAAAACACCTTCAGTGATCAATGTACACAAGCTACAGGAATTCACTATCCACACCACTACAAGCCAATTAATATGTGATGTGACTAACTCACCACTATCAAAAAATTAATATTGAATGTGGATATCGCACCATTGCCAAACAATTAATATGTGACACCCATGCACTGATCTAGTAATCAAGGAGCCTCAATCCTCACCACCAGCACCAGTGAGGGGAGTCAATGTTGGGAGGATAACAAGTACACACACAGTAAAGTACAATTTCCCTTAAGAGCACACAGAAATCACAGTCAGTCTGGGGCTGGTTTCTCCCTTTCTCTTCAGATCCCCAATGAGACTCCCGACTGGCACAGCTATAGGGTACAGATCTTAGCTGATTGTTCAAGCCAAAGCCTCCAGCACCCTCTCTGTCCAACCAGTGCTTCATGTCCCTACCTAAGTAGCTGTCACACACACACTTTGAGATATGATTTATATATAAACACTCATGTGGAAGGCTGGCACAGGTTCTCCAGCTATGCCCCCTCCTGCCCAGATTATAAGGTAGAAATCACTGCCACCAACCACTACTTAACAGCTACTATAAGGCCCTTTCCAAAGGGTGACCAATTCCACTGTGGGATATTACTGTTATCCAAAGAGTAAGTGTAACCCAGGGCTAAGGCTATTGGAGTGGCTTATAGAGTATCACCAAATACATGCAAGTACGCTGAGAGCTTAAATTATCTCTACACAAAACAGTCACAGTTGAAAGGTTTAAAAATATTTAGTAATAAATAATAAAAACACAAGACAATACTCATCGATTGAACACAGTGCTAATAGAGAGTTCAGAGATCACTGGAAAATACTTTAAAACAATATTGTAGGATAGCCTCACATAAATATAGAAAATAGCTGGACTAATCTGGCTATATTCCTGTCTCTCTAACAGAAACTATGTTTTAAATTCTACTTATGAGGCAAAGTGCTGGTGAGTTGTTGTCAGCTTCAGAACAAAATACAAAATGCTTTGCCTTCTTTCTCAGATAGTACACATTACTGCAGAGTCATTTTAGATTACATCATTCTTGACACTTCTGCTGAAGTTTCCCAGGCTCACAGAACTCAAAATGTTAACATTTCTTTTTGATCTGCACCTACCAGGAAGCCACAGCAATAAAAGACATTTTACATGTGAAACCTAGTAATTATCGATATTGTAAGGCAATAGAAACAATTTCCTAGCCCAGACATCATGTTTCCGAGCTTGAGATCATACACAGTTGTAAAATTCTTTACTTATCAACTTTCTTCCAGCAGGGTGCACTGTAGTTACATTTTTGAAGCTTAGCACATAACACTGTTTTCTTACATTTGTGAAACTAGCCTGTGGATCATATTAATATTTACAATGACATGGAATTATTTACAAAATTCTGTCTGGCTGGGCTGGCAGCTCCTCAGTTTTTCACACATATGAACAAATCCATCCTTCCTACCTAAAGTATACTCAGAATCTAATCTAAACCAATCCATAGAACTACCAGTCTTTTTCTCCAACTATGGCAATAAGGCAGAATATATGCTTCACCAACTAGATGTACATAGACAATTACATTTCTACTTACATAAGACAAAGGAGTTCAGAAAATCTGACCAATTATCTGTATCATTTTCAGACTCAAAGAAAGGTACTCCTGTGTCTAAAGTCACTCTTTTGAAATGGCTCTCAGATTGTATTATCTTTACTTACAAATCTCAAAATGAGGGACTCCACTATAAAGCAAAGGGTCATTCTACAAGAGCCATAGCAACCTCTTCTGCCTTTAGCGCTAGACTACCAGTTGACACCATTTGTGCTGTAGCAACATGGGCAATGCCTCATACCTTTTTCACTCATTACAAAGTGGATTTGGCCTCCAGGAACAGGGCCTCCTTTGGGTCCACTGTTCTGAAGAATATTCTCCCTTGAGCCATCCAAGAAAGATGGTGCTAGGGTCGCTGTCCCAACCAGTTAAGAATGAAGGCGAGATAGGACATCACATAAAGAAGTTATGTACTCACCATAGCATTCCATGTGTGTTGTCCATCTCGCCTTCATTCTTACATCCCACCCTCCTTCCCCCAGCCCTTGGCTCCTGGAGCACCAAGTGGATACAATTGGTAATTAATGATCTCTGACCTTTTTCATTGCTCTATAAGGCTTTCTACAGTTTTATTTGGTACCTGTTGTTGTATCAGCAAACAAGATCTGAGTAGCTTTCCTAGGTCATGATGGGATAAGGTTTTTCAGCCACGAGCTAGTGGAAGACCTCAAGCTTTTGTATAAGGCCAAGTTGGAACTGAGGATCAGTTCTGAACCCAACTAGTTAAGAATGAAGGCGAGATGGACAACACACATGGAACATTATGGTGAGTACATAACTTCTTTTTCTACACAATACAAATCTGCCAGTACCACAGTAAATACTTTTTCATAAACCTGAATGCCATCATGGGAACATACTTGCAGATAGGATTTTACGTTCTTGGAAAGCTATTTCTTGCCCATAATGTACTGTAATGTCATAGCTGATGTGATTGCAGTGCCCTATTCTGTGTTGTCAGGCCACAGTCTCATTTTCTTAGAAAAATAGTAGCGAGGAATACTGTCATGTTTGTGAATCATTAGTAAAAAATATCACCAAGTGTTTTTGTAGTGAATTGCATATTTGATGTCCTTCCTTAGAGCACTGTTGAAGGATTCCAATATTGCTTTGTTATTTTTACAAAATAACCTAACATCCTGGCTGGTTACCAAATCCAAATCCTTTCATACTTTCATACATCCAATATATGACCTAACTCCATGGGAGTAAGGGTATAAAAGTGGATGCATGAGTATAAGTTCCTTAGACCATCTTGCTGCTAGGCCAAAAGCAGGTCTCACATCCATTAGTCTGTTCTAAGTGTGGTCACTGCTATCATCCTTGCCTTTGCTTATTCAGATGAGTGCACTGTTGTGGAATCTTCCTTGTTTTCTTTTAATTTTGGAGGTCTGATCTCTTAGATGTCAGCTGATATGGGAAAGTGTGAATGTGGTAGGTAGGCCCTTATATGGATCTCCACTCCCAGTGTCCATTTTGTATTGGTACAAAAGCAACTGTAAGAACTGCAATATTTGTCAGTCATTTGTTCCAAAAAAACCATGTACATGTCAGTCCTCTTTAAATACCCACTTAGAGACTCAACACTTGGGACACTTCACCCAATCAAAACTAGTAGAACAATCAACACCTGATGTCTTGCTCACTCCTAAAAAGAAATTTAAAAGGCCTAGGTCTGAACCATTGCCTGCTCAGACTTGAACATAACCATTGAGGTAAAACAGCAATCCACAGTATTCCCAGTTACTTTTCAGGATCCTGCTACCGTGACCCCACTGGAGGCTGGTATGGTGTCTGACTTTCATACATTTAATGTGACTGACTTAACTGATATGGTTGAGAAATATGAACCTAGCCTCATAAGTTCTGAATGACTGGACCAACATATACAGGGCTGGTATTAGCATTCTGGGGGCCCCTCCCCCTGGACATTTCAAGTGTAAGTATCAGCCTGTCTCTGCTACCCCTTCTAAGCAACATCTTAGCTCATGATTTTGGTTTATCATACACAAACTGAACTGCAGTTAAAATGCTGTTACATTACAACATACCTAAGCACCACACCAAGCTGGATCATTCAACAAGAAACATTAACAGTGACTGACAATTAGTTGCAGTGATGGTATATTGCAACAGCCCTATATACAAGGATGACTTCATGTGAAATGGTGTCTTAGACTAAAGGTTCTATGGCATGCCCTCATTGTCTACCTCTCACCACACACACACATCACCCAGTATCTTAATTTTCCCTATCTCCTGCCCTTCCCACATCATGCAGATTACTTTGTATTCCTTTTCTCACATTTTATCTTACTGTTCAGCTTTTTCCAGAAGACTTGTTTTTCTGTATGTCCTTAGATGCATGTAAGACTTATTTAGGCAATCTTCATCCAATGATGACCTGAACAAAAATCATGACTAAGAAAAGAAATTCCTTTTTGACTTTACTTTTTCTTGCATCATTTTAATATGCCCTAACTAGCCAAGACTGCACAGTAGTAACTAGACAGGAAATGTAATTAAGCCATGTGGTTATAGATGCCATGAAATACATTTTAGCACATTTTCAACATTTTGATCAGTAAAGGCCTGAGTAAAAAATAATGAGCAAGAAAAGAAATTTGGTCTTTTTTCATGGAAGAAAAATGTGTGTCCATGACATAATGTTCAAAGGTGACAAAATAATAGCTGACAAACAGAAAATACATGTTTTTGAGGATAAATACATCTTGTCTGAGAATACTGCCTGCATCCCTACCCGCACAAAAAAAGAATGACATTTTCTCTCTCTCTGATGTTTGATTGGGATAAAAGTGAAGGTGCAAATGGCCACAGTCATATACTTCAAGTGTCGGCTGCATACATATGCACAGCATGCCTCTTCACCCCTGCACCCAAAAGATAACCAGTTTCTGTATATCCCCCTGATAACAGGCTGGGACAAAACTGAAAGAACAACTAGAACACAGTTTCAGATTTCGATCTGTGATGTAAGTGAAAGAAATTATGAACAACTTGTTACTCTTAAATGCACTTCAACTGCCCCCCCCCCACACACACACACACACATGCACAAGCATAGACCATAGCAGTACTAGTTTTAGAGTAAGTTAAGCAAATGCAACACTTGTGTGACACTGCTACTGCCACACCAGATCATGATCCAACAGCAAGGCTGACATTTTTTTCACAGTGGCCTTTGTACTCATTGCATCACTTTGCTGATTGTGTAAACACTTCAGATGCCTGAGTGCTGTAAAAAAAAATAAAAGTCACAGTAATTCAGGTTTGTTTCATGCAAACAAAAAGTAATCACAATGACGTATTTCATCTTACTTCACACACAATTATACTTGCCATACAAAGCCAGATTAGTGACTTCTTAAACTGAGCAAAATTACAAGGTCAGTTACTTTTATCCACAGACTGCCCTCACCCACTATCCTGCAATTATAACCACTTCTGTGTATGCTTCAGATGTTAAATTGATTAAAAATGATATAAATGTAATACATTTCAGCTAAGTTCCACACAAGTAGTAGTCAGACATTCAAGTATTCCAAGTTTGTTCACACAAATCACATAGGTTCATAGGTAGGTACTAGGCTATCTGCCCGAAGGCATTTATAAACCTAGCCGGAATTGTGTTGGCCTTCGCCACCCCATTAGATTAGTTCCCTGTGCCTCTGTCCAGCTGAGCCATTGAAGTGATCCCCGGGGTAAACTTTCTATTTCCCATCCACTCGTCAAGGTTTCTCTTGAAGAGTGTTAGCAAGGAGCTCTGCCTAATGTAGATTGGAATCTTGTTCCAGAGCATGGGAAGTCTCTGGGACAGGAATCTATCCCTCCAGCACGTCCTGTTGTGGTGAGGTTTAGATCCCTAGAGCGTGTGGCTTAAGGGGATATGTTTTCTTTAGGTGGAGCATGTCCATCAATTCTGGGCTGGACATGGCCTTGCATGTCAGTCATAGATCACCTCTGAGTAGGCGGTATGCAACCGAGTACAGCTGGAGTTTCTTCAGTAGTGCTGCATAGGGCATCTGTTTGAGGCCAGTGATCCTCTTGGTGAGGTATTTCTGTGGTCTTTCCAGCTGTTGCAGGTATCTTGTAAGGTACATCCCAAACAGGGCATTGTACTCTATGATGGGTCTGATGAGTGATGCGTAGAGGGGCACAATGACTTCTTTTGATCTGGATGCAAACCCTTTTGTGATTAGGTGGGCCACATAGAAGGATTTTCTAACCACTATGGCAATGTGATTATCAAAGGAGAGATTACTGTTTACTTGGGTCCCCAGATCCCTTATTACATCTTCCGTATTTAGGAGGCTACCACCTATATGGTAGTTTGTGGGTACTTTGTTTTTTTCCAAAGGGGATGACTATGCACTTTTTGGCATTTAGCTTGAGGCCATGGTTTTGACACCAGGTATCTGTCTTAGTGAGACCCTTTTGGAGGATGTCTGTGTCAGTCGGAGAGTCAATTATAGCCTCTGATTTTCAGTCATCTGTGAACTTGATCAGCCATAGATCTCCTGTGCTTGCCTGTACCTCTGAGAAGTATATGCTGAACAGGAGGGGTCCTAGGACTGAGCCCTGGGAAACGCCACTTGTAACCGGTTTAGAGTCAGACCTAGTTCCCGCAACTCTTACCATGTGGGTTCTGTCCGTGAGCCAGTTGGCAACCCATCTCGTGATGTAGGGATTTATGTTCAGGCTGGTGTGCTTGTCTATAATACAAGAATGGGGAATGGTGTTGAAGGCCTTTGCGAGGTCTAGGTAGGCTGTGTGGACCACCTTTCCCTCATCTATAGCCTTGGTAACTGTCTCAAAGAAGTCCACCAGGTTTAGGAGGCATGATCTGCCCTTAACAATGCCGAACTGGGTAGGGTTTAGTGTTTGGAGGTTCCCAATGTCTCTGTTAATGAGATCCATGATTATGCACTCCATAGCCTTGCAGACCAAGCTAGTCAGGCATATAGGACGATAGTTCCTGGGGTCTGTTGTGGCTCCACCTTTGTGGAGCAGAATAACCATTGCTGTGTGCCACTCTATGGGCATGTAGCCTGTGGAGAGGCTGAGTTTGAACAGTGTGTTTAGGTGAGGGGTTAGTTCATCTTTGAGCTCATGTAGGACACAGCCTGGGACACCTTCCGGTCCCATTGATGCTGTATTTTTGGCTTTGGAGAGGGCTGTTTTAACCTGAGTGACTGTGATTTCAGGGGCACTATATTCTTCTGGTATGATTATGGGCCCTTATGGGGGTGAGAGGGGGGTGAAGTTTGCACTGAACCTGTCTGCCAGGATGTTAGCAATATCGGTCGGTTCAGTGTATTTTGTGCCATTCTGCACTAACTCTGAGCAGATCTGAGAAATGTCACTTAGATTCTTGACATAGCTAAAGAATGCCTTGTGGTTATCTTTGGAGTCCTTGGCAATTTTTCTTTCAAAGCTAGCCTTGGATGATTTTATGAGGGATCGTAGTTTCTTGCTGATACTGATCAGGGATGTCTTACCTTCTTGGGATTTTACTCTTTTTCTGCACTAGTTTCCTCCTTCTATTGTATAGCTTGTTTATGGCAGGGGTCCACCAGACTGGTTTCCTTTTCTTGGAGGAGTGAGTCTTCGTTTTGCTTGGGATAGCATGATCCATGCATTCTTGTAGGTGCCCATAGAGTGCATTAGTAAAGGATTTTGTAGCTTGGGCAGCATTATCCTTTAGCATGGGGGCTTTGAAACTTTCCACCTCAGTCTTAAGTAACGTGAAGTTTGCTTTTGAGAAGGTTTTCACGGTGGTTTCTTTGACCGGGGGTGGGGGTGGAATGTGGCTATCCAGAGTGATTCATTTATGGTCAGATATAACCAGCAAGGGGTTGACCTCCAGTGTGGAACACCACTCACCATTGTTGATGATGACCAGGTCCAATATGTTGTTGCCTCTAGTGGGGGTGTTGACCAGTTGATCCAGGGCATTTGAATTTATAAATTCTAGGAAATGTTGGGCAAGGGAGTTAGTACTTGAGTAGTTCATAGGTTCATAGGTAGGTACTAGGCTATCAGCCCTAGGGCCTATACAAGCCCAGCCAAAAAGGTACTCTGGCTTTTGCCACTCAAGAAAATTATTTTCCTGTGCCACTGTAGAGCAGAGCCACAGAAGTGATCCCCAGGGTGAATTTCCTATTTCCCATCCAATCATCAAGATTTTTCTTGAAGAGTACTAATGAGGAGCTTTGTTTGATATAGATAGGTAGTTTATTCCAGAGTATGGAAAGTCTCTGGGACAGGAATCTATCCCTTTGGCGTGTTCTGTTTATTGTGGTGACAAGGTTTAGGTCCCTAGAGGGTGTAGCTCGGAGGGATTGGGACTTCTTTAAGTGGAGCATGTCCAACAGCTCTGGGTTTGACATAACTTTGTATGTTAGGCAGAGATCACCTCTGAGTAGGCGATATGCGATGGAGTAAAGCTGGAGTTTTTTGAGACGGTCTGCATAGGGCATCTGTTTGAGGCTGGTAATCCTCTTTGTGAGGTATTTCTGCGGCCTTTCCAGTTGTTGTAGATGTCTTGTGAGTTACATACCAAAAGGGGCGTTGTACTCTATAATGGGTCTAATGAGTGATGAGTAGAGGGGAACAATGACCTCTTTTTTTCTGTATGAGAAACCTTTTGTGATGAGGTGTGCCACATAGAAGGATTTCCTGACTACTGTGGCGATGTGATTATCAAAGGAGAGACTACTGTCCACCTGTGTCCCAAGGTCTCTTATCACACTTTCAGTGTTAAGTATACTACCGCCTATGTTGTAGTTCATAAGTACAGAGTTTTTACCAAAGGGGATAACAATGCACTTTTTGGCACTGAGCTTGAGGCCATGGCTTTGACACCAGGCATCTGTCTCAGTGAGGCCCTTTTGTAGGATGTCCACATTGTTAGGAGTTTTGTTTATGGCTCAAAGTTTGCAGTCATCTGCAAACTTCGTTAGCCAAAACCCTTCTGTGTTAGCCTGTACTTCAGAGAAGTAGATACCAAACAGGAGAGGACCCAGGACTGAACCCTGTGGTACTCCACTTGTCACTGGTCTGAAGTCAGATTTGGAGTCTGCTACTTTCACAGTGTGGGTTCTGTCAGTGAGCCAGTTGGTAACCCATCTTGTGACATAGTGATTTATACCTAGTTTAGTAAGTTTATTATAATTCCAGAGTGGGGATGGTGTTGAAAGCCTTGGCAAGATCTAGATAGGCTGTGTGAACCACCTTACCCTCGTCTACGGCTTTAGTGACTGCTTCAAAGAAGTCTATCAGGTTTAGGAAACATGATCTGCCTTTTACAAACCCGAACTGGGTGAGGTCCAGAGTTTGGAGATTACTAATGTCTTTGTTTGTAAGTTCCATGATGATACGTTCCATGACCTTGCAAACCAGGCTCATCAGGCTAATGGGGCGGTAGTTCCCCAGGGTCTGTGGTGGCTCCCCCTAGTGGAGTGGGATAACCGTCACTGTGCGCCATTCAGCGGGCACAAAGCCTGAGGTGAGGCTATGATTGAACATGGTACTTAGGTGGGGTGCCAGTTCATTCTGTAGTTCGTGTAGAACACAGCCTGGGATGTTGTCTGGTCCCATGGATGCTGTGTTCTTGGCTTTGGAGAGTGTGGTTTTTACCTGTGCAGCCGTGATTACAGGAACTTTGCATTCTTCTGGTATAGAGATGGGCTCTTTAGGGGGTGAGAGGGGAGTAAAGTTAGCACTGAACCTATCTGCCAGGATGTTGGCAATATCGGTTGGCTCTGTATATTTAGTGCCATTGTGCTGTAACTCAGAGCAGATCTGAGTGTTGCCATTGAGATTCTTGACATAGCTATAGAATGTTTTGTGGTTGTCTTTAGAATCAGTGGCAATTTTTTTTTTCGTAACTAGCTTTGGAGGATTGTATCAGGGATCGCAGCTTCTTACTGAGGCTGACCAGGGAGCTCCTCCACTCATGGGATTTTACTCTCTGCAACAATTTCTTCCTTCTGTTGTACAGTTTGTTTATGGCAGGGTACCACCAGATTGGCTTCCTTTTTTTGGAGGATAGCATCTAGGTTCTGTTTGGGATAGCACGATCCATGCACTCGTGTAAGTGCTTATAAAGTGCAATTGTGTAGGATTCAGTAGTCATAACTGTATTGTCCATCTGCATGGGTGTCATGAAGTTCACCACTTCTGCCTTAAGAAGCATGAAGTTGGCTTTGGAGAAACTTTTTACCGTTCGTTTTCCCAGTTAATGTTTGGGTAATTGAAATCACCCAATATCAGGGTGTTTGGTAGGACCTTTATGTTTCCAGAAATGTGAAATGGGGGTCCTGGGACATGTTGAGTGATCTGTAGAAAGCTACAATTTGAATTGCAGATGTTCCTTGTGTTTCAATGTTACACTCATCACATTTGGGTTATCTGCTTGCAGGCCTCAGTCAGCCTGATTATTAAAGTCTTGGGTCCTGCATTGGTTTCTGTCTCATCTTCCGTGATGTCAGGTAGTCAGGGGTATAAAGCATGCAGCCGACACCATTACATCAGTTTTTCTTGCCCCAAATGTCAGGTCCCCCCCCCCCTTAATGGGAAGCAGTTAAATATATATATATATATATATATATATATATATATATATATATATATATATATATATATATATATATAAGGTTATACCGCCAACAAAAAAGCAAATACACCAAAAAGCTTTTAAGTATAGTAAAGGAGAATAGCGGTTTAGCAAAAAGAAGTCAGGGGGCTGGAGGGAGGGTAACCAGGACTGCAACAGTGAATACACTCGAACATCTACATTTATGGTAAGTGTATACAACTGTACTATGTTCTTCGTGTTTCACTGTTGCAGTCATCACATTTGGGTAGATTCCCAAAGCTAAGGATGGGAGGAGGAATTTAGATAGCATTAGGACCAGCTATAAGGCCCTGCAAGACTGCAGTGGCAAAGCCAGCTCTGGATTTAGAAAAAATTGGAAAATGGTAATGTTTGGTGAAAGTATGTACAGAACTCCAAGTAGCAGCTTCTAGGATGTCCCTGATAGGGACACTTCTGAGAAAGGCTGTAGAGGTAGATTCAGCCCTGGTTGAATGGGGTCTAATCCCTTGTGGGATAGGTTTTCCATGGTGCTTATAGCAGAAATGAATGCAATGGCCTATCCATTTAGAAATGGTTTGCTTTGAAATAGCCTTCCCCTCTGCCCCTGTAGCAAATGCCACCAGCAGTTCAGATTTCCTTAGAGATTTAGTCATGTCCAAGTAAAATCTAATCAATCAGATTGTTTCTTGCATGAAGCAGATCTGAAATATTGCAACTTTACCATGATGTCCACTCCAGTCCCTGCTGTTACCTTGCCAGAATTAGCTAGCCACTGGACTACCGGTAGTTACACAAGAAACCTGGCTAGTTCTATTCAGTCCAACAGACTCCTTGTGCCTGTCCAAGAGCACAGCTATGACACCTGGGGGTGGTTTCCCTTGATGATAAGAAGTATAGGCCCCAACACCCTTCTAAATGATAGGAAAAATTAGGGTGCTAGATAGGTTTTAGGGGAGACAACATGTCTGCTACCTTCAGAGCAATCAATTAAGTCAGAGATCAAGAAGACGACATTGAAGTTCCAGATTTCCAGGTTGACCCATACTGTGCAGAAGGTGGGTAATCATGTTATATAAAATGTGAACATGATGCTCCTGATTCAGCATCAAGGACACCAGCTGCAGGATTCATCATTAGAATGCATGCTTGGTTAAGAATTCATTCCTTGTCAGAAGTTGTTAAGGAGCAACTACTTGTTGAGCTCCTAGACAGGAACTTCCTTTTTCTCCTTCCACTCACGAGGTTTTCAGAAAGCTGAACAAATGTGGGAGGCAATGGGGGCTATCAAGTGACATTTCCATCCTAAGTGCGGCAGAAAATATCTATCCAATCAATGGCACTTTAACTGATGTTAGACACTGGAGGCCAATATGCCTTTCTGAAACTAAAGTAGCAGAAAAAAAGTATAAGCCAGGGAGAGAGACTTTTTAGCAACAGCCACACAGGGCTGTCTGAGCTACCCTGATTCTGCCCTACATTCCTCTCTCCTATTGTTTTTCTCTCTCAGCTTACCCCCTTTCCCTACTTCCCTTTAGGTCAACTGACTCGGGCAAAAATGGGGGAACACAGGTTCTGGACATCATTTCTTTAGGTTATGTAATGGAATTATATATTCTCTAATTTCATGGGCATGCCCTTGTCCCAGTAGATCAGATGGAGTTGCTTTACACTACCTAGATCACCTACTATCTCAGGGAGCCTCAGAATAGTTTTACAGATTTCTTCCTGGTCACCAAAAGTGATTGGCCATGGCACCTTATTGTGGATCTCACACAAACAAATTCTTGAAGACAGTTCAGCTGCAATCTCTCCTCCATTTATTAATGATGGTGCATTCATGGTAACTGAGCTCAAAGGCATCTATTTGTATGACAGTATATGCAGAGGGCACATGAGATTCCTCAGCTTCAGGGTAGAGGAATTCCACTTACAGTTTACATCACTAGATTTTTTTGCAAATATAATTTTTCCAAGGACGCTATGAGGATAGCAGATACTTTAAATACCTAGGATCTGTGAAATTACCTTGCTGTCATGACTATACTCAGATACCACTGCTTCCAGGGTCTTCACAAAATACCTGGCCCCAGAATGGCATTTGCAAGTATCAAGGTTATCCTTATCTAACTGTACCTAGATGACTGCCTGATATAGACTAAGTATAAAGAAAAACTGCAGGGAAAACTCCAGTTTACTTTCAAATAACTTCAAAACACATTTGATGCCGATCTACTATGTAAGGGGAAGGATCAAAAAGATATATTTAAAAGGGCAAGAGGTGAAACTGTATTGGCTCGTGTAAACATTTAAATCCAGTATTAGCAATAACAAGGCCTGAAGGAAGTATAAAGAATGCTTTAAAGTGAACATTTGCATAATGTTGCAGGTTTGCATTAATTACATGAAAAATGTGGATATGACTGCTGTCTTCTTGGTTTGGGTGATTAAGGTAAGAAGTTACCCCATTATTGACACGTGGAGTAGAGATTTACTCCTCAGAGGGGCAAACAGTGCCGTTTAGATTAGTTTATAAAATATTAAAGAAGGCCTTGACATTTTTTTAATTTCCTTTCCAGCACTTTATCTTGATCAAAATTAAATCTAACTCAGTACATAGCTTTGTGTGATTCTCAGATTATCTTTATGTGGATTAAGGTAAATAAAGGGAAATTCCCCTAGAGCATATCACAGCTTTTGAAGAGAAGATAGAAAGAGGAAGGAGTTAGGGTAAGCTCTTTGATTATGAAGGTGGAGGGCTGTTTGTGGCTGTTTGGTTACACTTATTTAAAGCCACACCTGTCTAAGAAGATCACCCTTTGTGTAAGTTACATTTCCTGTACAGACAAAGCCATTAAAATGATCTCAGTAGGCAATGACGAGCATAGCATTTACTGTCATTCATTTTGCACCTTTTTTGTGCAGTCATTAATTAAGGGTAACAACACCACATTTTTTTAAACCAAGTGAGCTAGGAAGGAAAGAAGCAGTGAAAATATTTAAAGGAAGAGTCAAGTTCCTGAATAATTTACTCATTAAAGTGGTATACATTTGAAGCTATAGGGAGACACTGGCCGTGCCTCCTTGGATATGATGGCTGCAACATGGAATTTTGGTGAGCATTTTTCATATAATCTCTTCAAACTAAACTTAATGGAAGTTTTGGGCCTGATATGAATGAGATACACCCAAACTTGGAGCTATCCTAAATAAAAACTTACAAATTTACCTCTTAATATATTTACTGCCTTAACCTGAATAATACAAATTTAGTCACCAAATAACCCTTCCCTTGACATAAATGCAGTTGTGTACAGCATGTAAGGAAAACCCAAAATACCTTCCCATCTTGCTTCTGTCCTAGTTGTGCTGAATATATTACTAGGGAGACAAATAATACAATGATTATTAACATTAGTAGTTAGAGGTTAAAGTATGTATGAAGGTTTCAACATACCAGTAGAAGCTCTGCACAATCTGTACAATTAATTTTGGGGATTTTCCAATGGAAAGTGTTAGCACTTGTCTAACTTATAAATATTGAAAATATTTTTACATAAAGTATTTGAATCAACAGCTACAGTTTTGTATGTGAGCACTAAGTACAGAATCTCCAAAAGTGAACTATAGAGAATGATGCTAGTAAACTGAAGACTATGCTTTTATAATGAAGAAATAAAAAGTAGCTGTAGTAAAGGGAGGTCTGTATGAAGTGATTTGTTTTCATTCTGTGTCTTACTGTGAGAGTGCTGGAAGAAAAAAGCTAAACTACCACTACTTAAAAAACTCTAGAGGGATTTTCTTAAATTCCTACTCAGTTCAACTCTAAGCAGTGCAGAGTAGATTATATATCAAAGTATGTCCTTTCATTTCACTGTTGCAGAATTCATTACAATAGGGATTCCCTGTCAAGGGTAGCCCGATGTCCAGCCAGTATACCAAACCCTTTAGGTTGCTTTATGGTATGCCGTATGTCACATGTATGCTACTTGCATAGTGTAGGGTATAAAGGTGACATCGGGCGTACCATCCTCAGAACTTCTTTGCATCCAGTCGAACGCCATTCCTTGATCATTGGTCTAAATGCCCGTTCTATTGCTGGTTCAACAAGCTGTTTCAGATAAGTGCCTCACTGGGCTTTTTTTATCTTATCTTTTTCTTTTGTATTGTTGCTTTTAGGGTTTCATGTTATCGAAGAAGGGTAAATGCCAGTGCGGGAGACAGAAGGATAAATGCCAGTGCAGGAGACAGATTCTCCATAAAGACCATTACAAGCAGTGCTTATTTTGTCTCAGTGCTTCCCATGACTATATGTCCTGTTCAGTGTGTCAGGTCTTTGTTCCTAAGACTCTCCATAGTTGTCTCTCTTCTTTGGCCTTGTATTTGGAGAACCAACATCTTAAGCTTTTAGCTAAAGATACGATGAAAGGAACTTCCTGCTCTGAGGGACAGCTGTCTGTGAAGAAGAAGAAGGACAAGAAATTTAGGTCAGATTCTTCTGCTGTGCAGCCTCCACTGGATGTCTCTCATGAGGCAAGTGAAAGCCTGTAGGATTGCCCAACTCTGCCATTGGATTCGTCTGCCATGAACATTTCAGAGGCTGCCATGAATCCAGCCTTACGCACATCCTTGGAGTCCTTACAGATGTACACTTCAGATGTTCAGGGGGAAATGTGGCTGATTATTCCAAGGGGTCTAGGGGTGTTCCTCAGATTTTAGTCAGAGGGTAAGTCCAAAATACTGTTATTGAATGCTGTCTGGGATCTGAGCCTTCTAAGTTTTATAAGGCAGACATCCCCCTGAAGAAAAAGCAAAAGACTAAGTATATTTCTCCAGCTCCTAAGGACCCCCAGAGTAAATGGAAGAATTTTACTCAGGGGTTGTTTAATACTTTGATGGCTTTGAAACCTCCTCATGGAGTCTCTGTTCCAGCTCCCCCCTTGGTCTTCTACTCCCTTAAAAGACCCAGGGAGCAGGATTTCTCTGAAGAACCCTCTCCTTTAGACTATAGGTCTGAGGAAGAGGAATCTACTAGTCCTGACACATCTTTTGAGGAATTTTTTTTTTGGGACACAATCTGCAGAAAGATTAGGTTTTTTAAATGGGATTGTGCCCAGGTTTCTGAGGTACAGAAGAGGTATTACAATCTCCTGCAAATGGATTCTTCTAGATCTTCTGCTGTTCCTCCTGTTTTGGCTGCTTTGTTGGATGCCTTTTTCTACTGCATCTAAGACTTCTGATTCCCAGCCCAGCCAGCTCCAAGAAACCCTATAGTTTTTATAGGGTGTTTGAAGACTGTAAATTTCTCTATAGATGTCCTTCTGATGACCCTTCTGTGATGTCTGTGGCTTCTGAAAAGCCATCTCAGTTGCTGCCTTATACTAAGTTAATTCCTTCTGATAAACATAGAAGAACTATGGAAAGGCTAGCTAAGAAGGTTTCCACCTCTGCTACCTTAGCTTTTAGGTTGTCTATCAGACCTATATGTTCAGGTATATTTTGGCTCTTCTTTCCCAGGCCTGTCAGGTAATTTCTGATCCCCCAGACTCTGAAAGGAAGACGTTTGCCCTTTCCCTGTTAGGGACCTCTTGCTAGGTGGCTCGCCATTCCAATAAGTGTAGTTATGATGCAGCAGATGCTTCTTCTAGGGCTGCTGGCTTTTTTCTGTGATGAAATATTCCTGGCTTCAGCTTCAACCTTTGTCCAATGATATTAAGGCTAAGTTGATGGATGCTCCTCTGGAGAACAAACACTTGTTTAGTGAAGCTGTTGCTGGTTTATTTTAGTCTCTTCAGGATAAGTTAAGGCATGGCAGAAACTTAAACATATTTTTATTTCTCCTCTACCTAAATTTCAGAAAAATTACCCCAATAAGCCAGCCTTTGTTCACAGGCAGTCTTGCCCTCTCCCCAAGGGTAAGAAGGGTGGGAAGTGGGCTTATCTTGCTAAAGCTACCCAGAATTCTGTGCCCTAGAAGTCTCCTTTTCCTAACAAACCAGATGCTGTCTGAGTATCCTGTTCTTCTCAGCCACATTCCTCTTTCTCTTTCTGTTTGGTTAAAGATTATGCAGGACTCCTGGGTTCTGTCCATTAACCGTCAATGATATATTTCATGGTCTGGAAATCTCTTCCCCCTTCTTTGGGAATTCCTCAGCCCCCTCAATAGCAGTTGCCCTTCTTTCTCAGGGTACTTCAGAATCTCTTGACTCAGGGAACTAGTCAGGAAGTTCCAATTTTCCCAAAGGGGGAGGGGGGATTACTCTAGAATGTTTTTGGTGCCCAGGAAAGAAGGCACTTTGAGACCTATTCCGGATGTCTTTCATCTAAACACCTTTCTGAAGGTCCCCTCGTTTCAAATGTTATCTATTCAGACCTTGTTTTCTCTTCCTCTTCCTCATGCTTATATGGTATCTCTGGACCTCAAGGATGCTTATCTTCATAGGTTCATAGGTTCATAGGTTCATACTAGGCTATCTGCCCAAGGGCATTTATAAGCCTAGCCCATAGTTATGTGGCTTTCGCCACCCCTTTAGTTTGAATAAAAACTATGCCTATCATTTTGCTGTGCCTCTGTCAAGCAGTGACGCTGAAGTAATCCCTGGGGTATATCTGCAATCTCCCATCCATTGGTCAAGATTCCTCTTGAACAAGACCAGAGAGGTGCTCTGCCTCACATGTACCGGGATTTTGTTCCACAGCATAGGGAGTCTCTGGGTGATGAATCTGTCCCTCCAGCACGTTCTATTTATAACCGTGTCAAGGTTTAAGTCTCCGCCCTTGTGGTTCTGAGGGATCTAGATTTTTGAGGTGAAGCATATTCATCAAATCTGGGTTTGACATGGCCTTATATGTCAGGCACAGGTCACCTCTGAGCAAGCGGTATGAGACTGAATAGAGCTGGAGTTCTTTCAGTCGGGCAGCATAAGACATATTTTTGAGACCCTTTATCCTTTTGGTGAGGAACTTTTGGGGCCTTTCAAGCTGCAGCAGGTGTCTGGTCAGATACATTCGAACGGGGCATTGTACTCAATCATAGGTCTAATAAGTGATGAGTACAGGGGACGATGACCTCCCTTGATCTAGATGTGAATCCCTTCATGATCAGGTGGGTGATATAGAAGGTTTTCCTAACTACTTTAGCAACATGAGTGTCAAACGAAGGCTACTGTCAACCTGGGTCCCCAGATCTCTGATGACTTTTTCTGTGCTCAGTGGATTGCCACCTATATGGTAGCTAGGGTAGCCTTGTTTTTCCCAAAGGGTATGACTATGCATTTTTGGCGTTTAACTTCAGGCCATGGCTCTGGCACCAGTTATCCATTTCTGTGAGGCCCTTCTGGAGGATATCTGTGTCAGATGTGTTTTCGACTATGGCGCCCAGTTTGCAGTCATCTGCAAACTTTGTCAGCCATAACCCTCCTGTGTTTGCTTGTACTTCAGAAAAGTAGATGCCGAACAAGAGTGGACCCAGGACTGAGCCCTGTGGGACACCACTTGTGACAGGCTTTGAGTCTGACATGGCTCCAGCAACTCTGACCCTGTGGGTTCTGTCACTTAGCCAGTTTGCAACCCATCTTGTGATGTATGGGTTTACATTCAAGCTGATGAGTTTTTCGATGATACCTGAGTGGGGTATTGTGTCGAAGGCCTTTGCCAGGTCGAGGTAGGCTGTATGGACTGCCTTTCCTCATCAATGGCCTTGGTGACTGTCTCGAAAAAGTCAACCAAGTTTAAGAGGCAGGATCTGCCTTTGACAAAGCCAAACTGAGTTGGATCCAAAGTCTGCAAGTTCCCTATGTCTTTATTTATGAGTTCCATTATGATCCTCTCCATGGCTTTGCAGATAAGGCTTGTCAAGCTAATGGGCGGTAATTTCCAGGGTCTGTGGAGGCACCGCCCTTATGAAGTGGGACCACAGTCGCCGTGCGCCACTCCTTGGGTACGTATCCTGAGGTGAGGCTAAGATTAAACAGCTGTCCTAACTGTGGGTTTAATTCCTCATTGAGTTCATGAAGCACACAGCCGGGGACACCATCCGGTCCCATGGATGCTGTGTTTTTGCCTTAGTGAGGGCAGTTCTCACCTGGGCGTTGGAGATGTTTGGGGGCTACAATCCTCTGGAATAGATATCTCTCCTTTTGGGGGAGGGGAGAAGTTTGCACTGAACCTGTCAGCCAGTATGTTGGCAATGTGTGTAGGTTCAGTAATTTTCACATCATTTTGAACTAATTCTGAGCATATCTGGGAGTTTCCTCCTAGGTTTCTAACATAGCTAAAGAAGGCCTTATGATTCTCTTTAGAGTCCTTGGCGATTTTTCTCTCAAAATTTGCCTTGGATGATTTTATGAGAGCTCTTAGTTTTTACTTATAATGATCAAAGGTGTCTTACCTTTCAAGGATTTTGCTCTATCTTGTAGTAGCTTCCTCCTTTTGTTGTAGAGCTTGTTTATGGCTGGGGTCCACCAGACTGGACGCTTGCCTTTGGTACAGAGAGTCTTAGTTTTGTTTGGGATTGCCTGATCCATGCAGTCCTGTAGGTGCTGGTAGAAGGCATTTGTAAGTGATTCAGCAGTTTGAGTAATGTTTACCACTGGCTCAGGGGCCTTAAAGGAGACCATACTAGTTTTAGAAGTGTGAAATCGGCTTTTGAGAAGTTTTTCACTGTGGTCTTTTTGTTTCAGGTGGGGGCGGGATGAGGACCTCCAGCGAGATTAGTTTATGATCTGATCTCACCAGTGAGGGGTATACTTCGGTGTTGAACATTTTGATCCCATGTTCGTGATGATGAGATCAAGTATGTTTTCTCCTCTTGTGGGGATGGTGACTAGTTGTTCCATGGCATTTGAGTTTATGAACTCCAGGAATCTTTGGGTTAGAGTGTTCGGGCTTGAGTAGTGTTCCCAGTCTATATTAGGGTAGTTAAAGTCACCTAGTATGATGGTGTTTGGAGATACATTTATCCTCCAATGTTTTCAGGAAGGCCATGTGAGGTTCCTGAGTTTGAGAGGGTGGCCTGTAACATGCTACAAATTGCAGAGCAGTCTTGCCTATGGTTAATTGCACCTGGATGGTCTCCGATGCATCATGCGTTGCCACCAACCTTGAGGTGTGGGTGTCCTTTATGAATATGGACACCCCCTCCTTTCTTGGTGTTGTCCGGATTTTGGGGCGAACGCATGATATGAGGTGAAACCTGTTAGTGCTGGGGTGCTCTCAGGAGCCTTGAACCAGGTTTCTGTCACAGCACAGACATCGATGTTCTCCATATTGAGAAGGGCCTCGAGTGCGTGCATCTTGAGATTGAGACTTCTGGCATTGAGCAGCATTACCCTTAGTTTTTTCCTTTTTGGTGTTCTAGGGTGGTAGGTTTAGAATTTGAGCCTTGCCTAAAAAGGCACTATGGGGTGGCAAGAGCCTTTGCCAATATCCGGAAGCCCAGGGTGACAGGTGCAAGCCGTCCCTTGCGAAGCGTGGCTTGTCCAGCATGTCATCCCAGGCAGACAGACATTGGATCCCCTTTGAATGACACCAGAATTTAAGCCAATTATTAAAGCTGATCATCTTATCACTGTATTGTGGCATCATTCTAGGTGAAGGTAGGATACTGCTCAAGGTCAGGGTCATACCTGCCTGGGCTACATAATCAGAGAGCTCCTCGATGTCCCTTTTCATGTAGTCCAAGGAGGTACGTCTCAGGTCGTTGACACCAGCGTGGACAATGACTGAGTCGTACTTGTACCTGCTGTTGAGAGACCTGAGTGCTTGCGTTATGTGAATATCCTGATTCATCCCCTTTTCAGGAAGTTTTTATGTTTCTCTGTTTGCTTCCTGGCATTTTCAGTTCTCTGCTTTGCCCTTTGGCCTTTCTACTGCCCCAAGGGTCTTCACCAAATGCCTCGCTCTTATGATTGCTTTTTGCAGGCTAAAGGGATCCAAGTCTTTCTCTGTTTGGAAGACCTCTTGTTTCAGGCATCCTGTCCGGAGGCCTTGTATCAAAATCTCTGTTTTGCCTTTTCCCTTCTGCAGAACCTGGGATTCACTATAAACTTCAAAAAGTTCTTTATTACTCCTTCTTAGCATCACGTCTTTCTGGGGTGCAGGATCCAGACTGTTCCTATGCTGGCATCCCAACCTCCTCCCGGGGCCCTAACTCTCATTTCCTTTTTTCCATATCTTCTTCCCCTGGTTTCAATAACAGCCAGGGAATTTCTGAGAGATCTGGGATTCATGGCTTCCACCATTCCTATGCTCCCTTTTGCCAAACTCCACATGAAAAAACTTCAGTGGTTTCTAAAGTCAGTTTGGCTTCAGCATTCTCATCTCCTTGAATTTTTAGTTCCTCTTCTTCCATGTGGAATTCAGCAGTTGACTCTCCATCCAGGGCTCCCTTTTCATCCACCTCTTCCCTCTCAGGAGCTGTTCACAGATGCTTCAGATATGGGATGGGGTGCAGCTTTCAGCTCCCTAAAGGTGAAGAGAGTCTGGTCACCTCATCAACAGAAAGAACACATCACTATCAAAGAGATAAGAGATCTTCTACTGGCTCTCCAGGCTTTTCATCCTCTCTTCAGCCCAGGACCTCTCAAGGTGTTTACAGATAATACCATAGTGATGTGGTATGTCAACAAATGTGGGGGGGGGGGGGGTAAGGTTTTATCTTATTTGGCAGTTGGCACTCCTAGTGTGGGAACTAGCTATCCAGTATCAAGTGGCACTTCAGGCAGTTTACATTCTCTCAGGTCAGAACACTGCCACAGTCTCTCTGAGCAGTTCCATAACTCAGTCATATGAATGGATGCTTCACAGAGATGTGTTTCTGGACATTTTCTACCAGAGGGGTACTCCTCAAATGGATCTTTTTGTCTCCTCTCTGAACAGGCAACTTCCTCTATTTTGTGCTAGAGTCCCAGGTCCTCTGGTTTGGAAGGTGGACACCCTGTCTTTTTCTTGGAAGGGGATGTTTCTTTATGCCTTTCCTCCCCATCCATTGATTCCAAAAGGTCTGTTCAAAATACAACAAGATGCTCCCAAAATCTTGTTGGTGACTCCCTCCTGGCTGAGACAGCATTGGTTTGCTCTTCTTCTACATTTAGTCAAGGGCAATCACCACAAGTTACATCACAGGGTGGACCTAGTCACACAAGACAAGGGATCTCTTATCCATCCCCACATGTCCACTCTTCAACTGACAGTGTGGGTGATAGTGTTTTGATCCCCTCCAGACACCTTTTTTCTGAGGACGTGCTTCAGGTCCTGCAGGAGGCCAGGAAACCCACTACTAGGAAATCTTTCTTATCCAAATGGAAGAGTTTTTCTGTTTGGTGTCTTTCTTGTAACCTGGATGCGCTTTCTGTGGATGTCCCTTTGGTTGTGTCTTATCTGTGTGAATTGCTCAATGCTAGGGTGGCTTATTCTTGTGTTAAGGCCCATGCAGCTATTTCTGCTTGTCTGCTTTATCACCTCCTTTAGCTTCTAGATTTGAGGCTAAACTATTCCTTAAAGGCATCCTTCATATTAGGCCTCCCAGGAAGCCTGTTCCTCCTCCCTAGGATCTTAATTTTGTTTTAGAAAAATTGACACAAGCTCCTTTTGAGCCTGCAGCTTCAGCTTCCTTGCAACATTGCTCTTGGAAGACTGCACTTTTGTTAGCCCTTACTTCTGTCAGATAGGTATCTGAGTTTCAAGCCCTTATAGCTTGTCCTCCTTTTTTTGGTGTTTCATAAGGACAGGGTGTCCCTTCATACTAATCCTTCTTTTATGCCCAAGATGGTGAATTAGTTGTCCCTTAATCAGTCTATTCATTTGCCCACTTTTTCCCCTTCTCTGTAATCTTCCAGTGAGAAGGTACTGCATACGTTGGATATGCATAGACAACTCAGATTTTATTTGGATAAGACTTATACTTTTCATAAATCTAGTCAGCTCTTTGTTTCCTTTCATCCTAGGTCCTTAGGATTGGCTGTGTCCAAACAAACTATTTCTTCTTGGATTTCTAAAGCCATTTCTTTTTGTTATTCCTTTCATAGTAAGAGCCTTCCTTCTTCTTATAAGGCTCACTCTGCTAGAACTGTGGCTTCTTCTAGTGCTTTTTTTCAAGGGTTTGGATATTAACTCTATTTTTGAGGCAGCTACCTGGACTTCTGTGCATACTTTTACCAAGCACTACAAGTTAGATGGAATTTTCAATGCTAGATCTGGTTTTGCTAGGGCCATCCTGCATGAGTTCCTGGAGAGCTCTGCTGGTTCTTCCTCCTCCTTCTCTTCTTCCTGAGCTTTGGCACTCTCGCTGTTGTAATGAATACTGCACCAGTGAAATGGAAGGACATAGTACAGTTGTGTAAGATCTTAGCATAATGGTAGATGTCCTTCTCTTCACTGTTGCAGTAGTCACTCCCTCCCACCTCCCCCTGGTCCTTTTCTCTTCTGGATGTACTGATTGCCTCTCTTCTCTTTGGAATGGCGTTTCTACTGGGGCTGTCATTTCTGAGGATAGTACATCCAGATGTCACCTTTATGCCATACACTAAACGAGAAGCATACATGTGATGTACGGTGTACTTTAAAGCAACTTAAAGGCTTTGGTATACTGGGCGGACAGTGGCCTGCCCTTGGCAGCGGATCCCTATTGTAATGAATACTGCAACAGTGAAGAGAAGGACATCTACTGTTATGGTAAGATCTTACACAGCTGTACTATTTGTTTGTTTTTGTTTGAGTATAAGAGCAGTAAAGACTACAATTTAAACCTGCTTAGTTAAAAATAACTTAAAAAAATCTGTCTATCTATCTATCTATCTATCTATCTATCTATCTATCTATCTATCTATCTATCATCTATCTATCTATCTATATAAAATATTCTACATATTCTTAACAAAATAGTTCTAGAAGAAATCTAGTCATGAAGTACAAGAACTTGGCTATTTTTCCTTATCAAACTTAGGTGGAAACTAATAGAAACATTTTTAAAATTACATTCAACTTCCTTTGTATCTTTAAGTTAGAGACTTCTGACTGGCTAAAAACATTTTTAATTCTATTGCCTCATATTTGAGATTCTGTATAGTTCTCATAACCAATAATGTACTAGGTACATTTGATCTCCAAGCATAAATCCTTGGTGTCCAAGCTACTCCAGTGTCATAGAGGGATAAAGCCCCGACTACGGCCCAGCTGACACAGGTTCAGTTAGGAGCACAGGCAACTAACAGAGCAGTAGGGGAGGGATGGGTATTTACATGGAAGTTCCCTGGAGAGATGGAAGTTGTCATGTGGGGAGATGTTACCCAAAGAGAGGGAAAGGTTAGTGTGCATGGTTAAGCTGCAGTGGATGCACAGCAATATGACACATGACCCCAATGCATGCCTATCTCTTGGATGAAACCATGGGGCTGCAATGGTTAGGGAGGAATAACAGTGCCCTGATGATGATGGCCAAGATTTGCAGGACATCTTTAAGTTCTGCAGTCAGACCCAGCTACTTAAAAGTAAGTCTGTGGGGAGCTATGGTTAGCTGCTAGACCCAACATGGACATGGTACACTAGGTAAGAAGGCTGTAGGGTGAAGCAGGGAGCATAAAGTGTTGAAAAATCTTTCCTTGATGTCCACACTTTGCAAAGTAGAATGCAATAGTTTCATCTGCTGCATTTTGTACATTAGATATACTGTCCATTTAACTTACTAAGAGGTGCTGGGTGATGAACTTCTCTCTCAATCTAGTTTTATTTATTTCTTGATGAAGGTTTAGATCTCGTTTATATAGTGCACTTATGGGACTGGTACATATTACAGCTAATACATTCAATGCTAGCCCTACACTACTGAACATGATAGCATGCATGCAGTCTCTTGTACCCTAAAACCTGGCAGTTTATATTCAGTACAGAAGTCTCACATTATGGTTCCTGTTCTGCAGATGTGTCTTGAAGTACGATATGCTAAGCATATGCTATCAGATCATCCTTTCTTAACTGTTATGCATTACTTTTGTTACTTTATTGCCTCCACAATGTACTAGTGGACAGGATATTCAGTGATAATGCTTGTAGCCATTGTGAGTGACCTACTTTTACTCTTTCTGGCTTCCTAGTGGTAAGGCACATCTGTGTTAAGGTTCCCAGGATGTCGTCATCTAGTACTAACACTGTGCTGAGATTGCAGAAGCTAATCTAAGACTTGCTGGCATAGTACTGTAGGATACACAAGGCAGTCAGACCAGAGTTTGTGTGTTCCTTCCAACCCCCCCCCCCCGGTTAGGCTGTACTACCTTTTGCAAGGAGGGTGGTGCTTGTAAGTCCTGGTGTAAATTTAAGTGTACACATCCAACTATCAAAGGTATAATTGAAGAATTAAAAGTATTCACATTGCTTGACATGCTGGGGGAGTTTATTCCAGAGTAAAGAGAGGTGCTGGGTGATGAACCTCTCTCTCAATCTATTTTTATTTATTTCTTGATGAAGCTTTAGATCTCTGGTTCTATTGTTGGTGAAAATTTAAATTAAGATGTCTGTGCTGCTGCTGGTGCCTTGTAGCTGCTAGCTGGTACCTTGTTAAAATAAAAGTCTGATTAATGCACTGAACTTTGCAGACTATTAACCTTTCCAGCACTATATATTAACTGTGCACAGTTACTCATAAAATAACTTGTCTATGCAACAGACAACATGTACAATACTGTATTTTACAGCTATTAATGTCTCAGATTAAGCTTTTCAAACAGCATGGATGATCTCCAGTATACAGACATAACATCTATTCAGTCACTGTTCTTTTTATACTTTTTATGAAAGCAGTCTTTTGATGTTGATATAATGCAGTCTGTTGTTAAGCTACTTTGTGTTCTGTTTCACAATGAATTATGTGACAGTCTAGGGAGCTGTTCCTGTTCCTGTTTCCAACCCAGTAGGGAGTTTTTCATTTCTTGCACCTGGGTCTCAGGAATTAAGGAGTTATCCTTATCAGCATTTCCTTAAAGTTGTATCAAGCACAAAGATGTTTTGTATTACATGCACAGTTGGATGCCTTCAGCTAAGAGCAGTTTAACTTACTATATTTTTCTACATATATTCTAGCAAACAGAAGTGTACATAAATCTAACAAACAGAAGTGTACATGTACTGTTATATTTACTACACATATATTTTAATAAACAAAAGTATATATGCACTTTTATAAATGTCTAAATATATACCTAACAGTTCTCCCTGTTTGTTTTAAAACACACAAACAGTTTACATTGGTATATATTCTTTTGTCAAATCATAGTTTTTTATTATGGTTTACAGAGAACACATTGGAAAACAAAACCTTTAGTTTTCTTTTGATACACAAAGTTAAAACACAATTTCATATGGTTAACACAATGATAAACATTACTACTAGAATTGGATGAATTATTGAATATAACAATTTTTTTCTTTGGAAGACCATTCTGTGAAAATGTCTCAACAGTTATGAGATTTATTGGCTTTAGTTTTTTCTGCGAGCTTAATTAGCTTATTTTTACAATTACAGAATTCAGTTCATGACTTAAGATTATTTTATTACCCTTTTGCAATTGTTCAATTAGTGATTTAGTTTCTGTTAGAAAAATATGTATTAATGTGTGTATTAGCAATATGCTTAGTGCATTTAGAGCTTGAAAAGGGTTAACACATTTATTCTATTTCATACTGCATAAATCTGTACAAACTGCACTTGCTTTCTGACCTTGTATTGTTAGCTAAAATCTTGCTTGTGCCTTGGAAATTTACTGAGAAACAGGTGATTTCTGCTTGCATTAGGAAAATAATGAATAGAACAATACTACTTGTATGAAACTTAGACAAGAAGTTCTGCTGTGCTATGAGAAAATACACAGCTGTAGAAGTTACAGATAATTAGTACAAAGCCTGCTTGAAAATATGAACTGCAATCAGCATTTGCTTGTATCTGAATTAGAAAAGTACCTTGAAATGTAACACTGTACAATAGACGCTTGTAAACAGATTAATGGTCACCAAGGCCAGGTTGTTTTTCTCAAAAGTTTATCACAAATCTAGTCATGTCAACAGAAAATCTGAGTAACATCTGCTGTAGAACAATATTGAAAGTTGTGTTTGATTACATCAGCTTAGAAGGCCATGTCTTGTAAAATAGTATAAGAATGAACATACTTCCTGTTAGTAGTTAGACAAATCCTTGTATTTGCATGTTTTTGTCTCCTTGCGGCAAGTCAATTAAAAGTGCCTTAACTGAACCTTACGTGTATTGGTCTTTGAAGTTTTTTTCCTTTGACAGATTGGTCCTTCGGACTGGAAACCCTCACTTCGCCTCAGATCAGACAGGCCAGGTTGCTTGAAACTGTACAGGGAAGAAACCACATCGGTTCTTCTTATTTGAAAAGCCCTCCAACTGAATTGTCATACAAAAGAGGCCAGCCACTTTCTGATCTGCGACTGAAGGACGGGTTTACTCGAACCAGGTGATCAGTCATAAAGGCTCAGGTAAGGTGAATCTACCTCCTTTTTCTGTTTTAGATCAGGGACTAGATTTGTATTTGTTCTGTTAAGACTTTATTTATAAGTCAGGGACAGAAAGATCACTGTCTTGTCATAGATCAGGGAAACAGAGCAGGTAGGCAGTCATTCTGAAGAGACTATAAAAACATCCATGGTACCACGTTAAAAATAAGGAGTTACATAACAATTAAAAGAGTAGGACAAAATGGGTAATAATTGTACAAAAAGGTCCCAAAATCCGCCATTAACCGAAGACGCGAAATACATGTAGTCACAGCATGCTGATAATATTAAATACTACGCAAAATGGGTTAATAAGTATGAATTTGATGGTAAACTAGAAAAATCCTCACTTGTCAAACTTGTCAAACAGCTTAAAACTGATTCTAGAGGTCGGGTAAAAAAGCAACGTCAGTTAGGAATTCCTCAGGCACACAGGTGGATTGAGGAAGTTAACCAAAGGGAACAAAAGAGTAATAATTCAAAAGCAATGTTTTTAGATAAGGAGGTCAATAACTTAGTAATAGCGTCGGCCCCTCCGCCTCCCTTACCAGAATATGAGGCAAGTGAACAAGTTAGTCCACCCCTGCGATATCCTGCTGTCACTATAAGTAGAGACACTACAAAAGCGAAACCGTTTATTAGAGATCCCGTCGAGACCAGGTCTCGAACACGGGCAGGAAACTCAAAAGGGGACATTGAGTTATATCAAATGGGTAGAAATTCACGATTTATGAGTGAAGAAGAAATATGCCCACTTATAGAAGTGCCTAATCCTCAGGCAGGGCAAGAAGGTCAGGACCCAACTATTCTAGTGTATAGACCCTGGACTCCAGAAGACATCCGGAAAGCCACTGAGGGAATTCCCCATCCAAAAGTTAATTTTTGAAAGTTCTTAGAAGATTTGCAAGGAATGAGGCTGAGTTATAATTTAAAGGGAGAAGAGGTAGAAAAAGTAGTCAGACAAATTGTGGGACCAGATTGGCACATGATTAGTGGCGACTGGAATCCCCGTGACATTGCGCTCATGCCCCTCCCACATAGCAGCGCAGAGTTAGACAACAGAGTGAAAGGTCTTACAGACCGAATCTCTGAGAAATGGAAGCCTAGGGCAGACTGGACTTGCATTAATCAATGCATCCAACAGGAAGGTGAAGCTATTGACCGATATTATGCCAGACTATTAGAATGTTTTAATAACCATTGTGGAATGCAGGTTCCTGAAGATCAGACACACGATTCCCCATACGAGCAGCAGTTAAAGAATGCATTTTTGAAAGGCAGTATTGCACCCATAAGCAGTTTTATTACAAACACATGGTAGATCATCATACAAGCAGGTTACAGTCATTGCTTGAATATGCTAGGCATGCCAAAAGGCATTTTAATAGCAAAAAGAAAGAGAAAGCCCAAGTATTTTCTGTAGAAGATGGAGCAGAAGTATATGTATTACAGTCCAGGAAAAAGGGCAAGAGAAATGCCCAGGGAAACAAACAATCTGATCAACGATCAGAGGACTTTGAAGGGCAAAAGAAAAGGGGTGAATGTTTTAAATGCGGTAAGAAAGGACACTTGGCAAGGGATTGCAAGAAAAACAAGAAGGCAACCACGGAGGATAAGTAGGGTGAGGACTGACTATATGATAGTCAGGAATCACTAGAAGGGGATAGCAGAGAAAGGACAAATGAGTATGTGATAGAGGGAGTAGAGAATGTGACAGAAGAAATAGAGGAAGTGCAAGAAGTCACGGATAGTGAAGAAAATGAAATATTGGATTTGGCTTTATTGAGCTTAGAGCTCTATTTAGCAAACACAAAACCAGAAGTTACACTCCTGGTAGAAGGGAGGGAAGTCAGATTCTTGTGTGACTCAGGGGCATCACGGACCCTGGTACATCCCTCCAAACTGCCAGAGAATTCAGAGTCACCTGATTACATATTAGTGAAAGCAGCTAATGGACAGCTGTATCGGGAGCCCCTCTCCCATAATATTGTAATAACTGATCCTGTTTCAGGATTGCCCCAGAAAAGTAAAATTGTTGTATCTGCAAAATGCCCAGTGAACCTCTTGGGCAGAGACCTTATGCAGCTATTTGGTATAGCAGTAGTTCCGACTATGCAGGGTATGGAAGCACAGTGACAAATTGATACCTTTGCAGTGCAATCGGAGGGTGAAATGTTTTATTGGTAGAGCCAGGACTTGGTTATGACTGGTCCAGGGGCGGTGACCGAAGAGTTGATGAACGTAGCCATCAGCAAGTTCCCCTACCTTGACATTGATAAACACATTTGTTGCACTGTACTCTGTATTATTGTAATACACCAGGACCTGATAAGGAATATGAGCAAGAATTGTTTGAAAATTGTGCAAACAGATTGATATTACGTAATCTGTACTGGGACACAGAAGGGAACAGTGTAGCCAGCTGTTCATTGCCCCAGGAGTTCTTTGCACTCTATAAATCTAATCGATTACCACATGTTAGCTTAACTAAGGACAAGAATGTAAAATGGGTAGACTTAGGAGAAAAAGTCACGAGATGGGAAAAATAGACAGAGTTAGAACTGTCAGAACAAGGAATACAAATGCAGAAGCTGAATTGGATAACTCAGACCCACCCAGCTGTACACTTGCAGTCTAGCAGGGACAGCTGATTGGCACTCCTATTGAAGGAGGAAGAGAATGCCTTACAGAATATACCAGAAAATCTCTGGTCAACAGGAAAATCAGATGTAGGACTTATTCGTACAGCAGGACCAGTTACTATTACGCCAAAGTCAGCATTTAGACCACAAAAGAGACAGTATCCCTTAAGAAAAGATGCAGCGGTAGGAATCAAACCTATTATAGCAGCTTTACTTAAGGAAGGGGTGCTGGTGGAATCTCCTGATTCACCATGTAACACACCCTTATTTCCTGTTAAGAAAGCAAATGGAGAGTGGCGTATGGTCCAAGATTTACAAGCTGTAAATGATGCCGTAATACCAAGGGCACCTACAGTGCCAGACCCACACACCCTGTTGAATGATTTAAAACCTCAACAGAAATATTTTTCTGTGGTAGATAACAGCAATGCATTCTTTTCGATACCGATACACCCTGACAGCCAGCATTGGTTTGCATTCACATTTCAGGGGAAAAGGTATACATATACGCGACTACCACAGGGGTATTGTGAAAGTCCAACAATATTCTCACAAGAAATGGCAAGCAACTTGGAGGGATTTACCCCACCAAGAGGTAGTCAAATTTTGCTTTATGTTGATGATATCCTGCTGGCGTCCCCCACCCAGCAAGATTGTAAAGAAGATACCATAGCGCTATTACAATTTTTAGCCACTGAAGGACATAAAGTAAACAAAAATAAACTGCAGCTTTGGAAAAAACAAGTTAAATACCTAGGATATGTAATATCCAAGGAAGTTAGGACATTAGATGAGGACAGAAAAATAGCGATTTTGCAAGCACCAAAACCCACTACTAAGAAGGAAATGATGTTTTTTCTGGGTACGACTAATTTTTGTCGGAGTTGGATTCCAAACTATGCCTTGGAATCTGCACCGTTGACTAACCTGATTTATAAAAAGCCTATGGCAGCACAGGATATATTACAATGGACACCAGAAGCAGAATCTGCTTTCTGCAAACTGAAACAGTTAATAGCATTCTCATTAGTTTTTGGATTACCAAACTATCATAAACATTTTTTCCAAACTGTAGATTGTAAGCAAGGTTATATGACATCAGTGTTAACACAGCAGCATGGGGACAAGCAATGCCCTATTGCTTATTATTCATCACAACTGGACCCAGTGGCATGGTCTTTACCTCACTGTGTACAAGCAGTAGTTGCAGCTGCAATGGCAGTACAGGCTTCGGCCTCAGTAGTGTTGTTCCACCCTCTCATATTGAGAGTGCCTCATGCAGTCACAATTATTTTACTACAAGAGAAGGTAGCATATTTTTCCCCTGCTAGGCATCTTTCCTGTATGACTATATTGTTGAGCCAACCTCATATGACAATTGAACGATGTACGACTTTGAACCCTTCTACCTTGCTCCCAACCCCTGCAGATGGCACACCACACAGCTGCCTGCAGATCATTGAGCAAAAGACACTGCCTAGAAAAGATCTTACGGATGTTCCCTTGGATGATGCCGAGGTGACATACTACGTGGACGGCTCATGCAAAAGGGGTCCTGCAGGACAGAACCTAGTAGGATATGCAGTAGTTTCTGACACAGACATTATAGAAGTGAAATCTTTACCACATAGTTTATCTGCACAGGCAGCAGAATTGATTGCCTTGACGCAGGCATGTACCTTAGCAAAGAGTAAATGTGTGAACATTTTTACTGACAGCCAGTATGCTTTTTCTACTGTACATGCTTTTGCGCATCAGTGGAAAAATCGAGGAATGATAACATCTATTGGCAAACCAATCAATCATGCACAGTTTATTTTAGATAATTTAGAATCTATTCAGTTACCTCAGAAAGTAGCTATTTGTAAATGCACAGCTCATACCAAGCAACAGGACAGGATTTCAAAAGGTAATGCGAGAGCTGATACAGCTGCAAAGCAGGCAGCTTCAGAAGTATTTCTTTTGAATGAGGAACTACAACCCTCTGAGATTTTAGACTTAGAAATGTTAAAGACAATGCAAACACTTACTACACAAACTGAAAAACAAAGATGGGTAAAACGAGGAGCAATTCTCGAAAAGGGGCTGTACATCTCTAAAGAAGGAAAACCGATATTGCCGTCTAATTTGTTTAGATATGCAGCTTTGTTGAGCCATGGGTAGTGCCATGTCTCAACAGGGGGGATGGTACAGCTGGTGAACCAAGTGTTCACGACGTACGGATTTACAAACTACTCTAAAAAATTTTGTTCGTTATGCCACATCTGTAATAAACATCATGCACAAGGGGCATTAAAGCCCAAACAAGGGAGTTTCCCTACACCACCGTATCCGTTTCATACTATCTGTATGGATTTCATAGAGTTGAATAAATGTGAAAATAAAAAGTATTTCTTGTCATTGTAGATATGTTTTCCAGATGGGTGGAAGCCTTTCCGACTAAAAATCCAGATGCTACGACTGTGGCCAAAGTTCTTGTTAAAGAAATCATCCCTAGATTCGGCATTCCAGAAAGGATCTACAGTGACAATGGCACACACTTCGTAAATCAGACCATACAGCAGTTAAGTAGACATTTTGGTATTTCTCTAAAAAATCATTGTGCGTATCACCCACAATCAGCAGGGCGAGTAGAGAGGCATAATGGGATTTTAAAGAGTAAGCTAAGAAAATTAATAACAGAAACACAGAGAAACTGGGTGTACTGTCTTCCCCTGGCACTGTTGAGCATGAGAACTGTTCCGAATGCAAAAGGATTGACTTATTTTGAAAAACTCTTTGGAAGGGCGTACTATATACCTCAGTGGAAATCTCTCATGCCCGCAGACCAGGAAGCTGACAGTACATTAGCTGAGTATATGCGAAACCTCTTAAATTCTAAACATTTGCTGCAGTTAAATTCTGTTTCAGATAAAGAACGAACCAGACCATCAGAAGTGGCAGTGCCCCCTGGAGCGTGGATCTGGCTGAAGATAGTTAAGAAGAAGAATTGGGCATCTCCGAAGTGGGAAGGTCCATATCAAGTGCTTTTGTCAACACTCACTGCAGTCAAAATCGTGGAGCGTGCCTCCTGGATCCACCTGATGCACTGTAAATTAGTTAAAAACTTTAAACTGGGCAAAAATCTTGTTACATGCCAAGAGCAAATATGATAGAGTCCAGAAGAAACATCAATGCAGAACAACCCTTTCCTCAGAAGTATTGCATAATCATCCTGTTAACTGCATTAGTGACAATAATCTTTTTGTTTTGGCCTTTTCTTTTCCCAGCCACACAGACTGAACTGAATAAACGTGAAGCGTTACTCATAAACTGGCATCCAAACTTAACACTTACCAGGCAATTAAATATGTGTAAGCTGAGACTTTCAATGTTTCGAATTTCTGGATTTGCACAGCTTTACCGACAGCATACGGGGGTTATTAATGACTACAGTCCCCCTAGGGGTCAATGAGACCTGGGAGAACTTGATTTATGATACCTCAACCATTACAGCACAAGATAAAATAGCATTGAACTTGTCTGTTCCACAAAAGGGAACCGTGTGTTTTTATAAAAATGATACTGTTCAGGTGGGTTGGAGCAATTGCAATGTGACTGTTCCTTATAAATGTTACACTAAAAGTAACAATGTAGATCGTTATTGTAATACAAACTATGATTCATTTCTTGGATTGATGCACAAAACACGAAGTAAAACATAATTCTGTTCTTTATAAACAGCTGTCTACAATTGATAGAAAAATGTTTCATGCAGGGTGAGTGTATATTCATAGCAAGGTTACTACTAAAGCAGAGGACTGTTATTTTGTGTGTGGCAGAAAGGCATACAAATGGTTACCTGAGAATTGGTCCAGCAGTTGTTTTTTGGGTTACCTGGTTCCGGCCATACGACACACTGCAGTTTTGCCTCATGGAAAAATTTGAAATGTCCGAGAAGTCATCAAGAAAACTGAAAATCCAGTGGGACAAATCGATGCGCGTTGGAAAGACCATCACTCTCTAGGTAAAGGACTGACACACATGGACTTGAGTGATAGCGTTATATCATGGGCAGGCATATTACCAGCATATGGAGTAGTGAAATTGATCTGAGAGCTGAGAAAACTGTCGAAACTTCTTGAAGTAATGAGTAATGCAACTTTTTCCACTCTTGAATTGGTGACTGATGAACTGAATGCTATGAGAACTGTAGTGCTCCAAAGACGCATGGCTCTCGTCTTCACCCTAGCGGTGAGAGGTGGTACGTGCGCTTTAATCCAAGAAGAATGCTGTTCATATATTCCTGACCATAAACACGAGATAGACAATCATCTTGAGGTAATTCAGCAAGTGTCGGCCATGACCAAACCAGGCCCAAACCCACTGATGGACTTTTTCCAGAAGTGGTTTGGGGGGTGGGGTACCATCCTAATGAACATCCTGATTGCCATTTGTGTAGGTATGCTCCTACTGGGAGTATGTGTTTGTTGTGGTATCCCCTGCATGAAAAGACTGATTAAAGACCTTATAGACATTTCAGTTTCTGAAACCTTATATCAAAGTACTGAGTTTGAAGAACTGTTAAAAGACTAAAAATGCTTTCATAAGTTTAAACTGAATGACTCTCTTAACTGCAAATCCTGAGTGGAAGAGGTTAGGAGAAGAAAACAAACTGTTTATGCTTATTTTGAAAGTAGAATAAAAGTATTAATAGGGGGAAAATGTTAGAAAGATATGTATTAATGTGTGTATTAGCAATATGCTTAGTGTATTTAGAGCTTGAAAAGGGTTAACACATTTATTATATTTCATACTGCATAAATCTGTACAAACTGCAGTTGCTTTCTGACCTTGTATTGTTATCTAAAATCTTGCTTGTGCCTTGGAAATTTACTGAGAAGCAGGTGATTTCTGCTTGCATTAGGAAAATAATGAATAGAACAATACTACTTGTATGAAACTTAGACAAGAAGTTCCGCTGTGCTATGAGAAAATACACAGCTGTAGAAGTTACAGATAATTAGTACAAAGCCTGCTTGAAAATATGAACTGCAATCAGCATTTGCTTGTATCTGAATTAGAAAAGTACCTTGAAATATAATACTGTACAATAGATGCTTGTAAATGGATTAATGGTCGCCAAGGCCAGGTTGTTTTTCTCAAAAGTTTATCACAAATCTAGTCATGTCAGAAGAAAATCTTAGTAACATCTGCTGCAGAACAATACTGAAAGTTGTGTTTGATTACGTCAGCTTAGAAGGCCATGTCTTGTAAAATAGTATAAGAATGAACATACTTCCTGTTAGTAGTTAGACAAATCCTTGTATTTGCATGTTTTTGTCTCCTTGCGGCAAGTCAATTAAAAGTGCCTTAACTGAACCTTACGTGTATTGGTCTTTGAAGTTTTTTCCTTTGACAGTTTCATTTATGACTCTATACAGTGATTTTAGTGAAAATCCTACATTAATCATTGACAACACTTGTGAAATCCATTGCAAAGGCATTACAGCCTTGTTTTCTGGAGTAAACACATATGTGTTATCATGCCATACTAAATGGGTAAGGTTGTTGAGACAACCTATGAAAGGATGTTGTTTAGTAAATGCTAAACTTTGATTTGTTACAATACATACAAATGAACTGAGGAGCAATTTCTGTGAACAGTTTAAAACTTGATGGCAAAATTGTTTATTTACACAGATTTACAGAGTGTTGTAGAAAACATGGTTTATACACTGAAGAATGCTGTTTACTAATTAAACCATTTGTTGTACAGCATACACCAAGCATATTTATTATTTACTATCAGTTTTACTTGTACAGAATATTTTTGCATTTCTACATACATGGACTGTAATGTAACTTTAGTCCAGTTTACAAACTTAGTGACATTACTATTAAACCCTAATCTGCTAATCATTAAAACATTGTAGAAGTGTCTTTTGAAAATTAACATGCTCTTTTTGTAATGCCCATATAGTAGGTAGATATACAATTTGTGAAATATCCTGACCTGTCAGTTTTAATCTGTTTACTAGTATTCCTATCTCAGTTTAATTTAATGCCCCTAGTCCTGTACCCACACCCCCTAAAAGAGTATCATACCAAACCCTCCATCTTCTACAGCCAGTAGTATGAGGAGGAAATGTGATATTAAAATGTACTACTGTTTATTTTGGTAGTTATGCCCCGCTACTGTACATGATGATAGCACCCTGATTATTTGATCAAACTTGGCTGTGGGATTATTATAGGTTCATAGGCAAGTACTAGGCTAATGGCCCTGGAGCCAATGCAAGACTAGCCCAATAGTGTTCCCAGTCATCTGGCTTATCAGATGTTAGTTCCCTGTGCCCCTATATAGCAATGCAATTGAAGTGATCCCCAGGGTAAATTAAAAGTTCTGATAAAAAAGCAAGGATGTCTTCCAATGATTACTAAGTCATTAATGCAGACCAGTATGTTTTGTACCTTTATTTTAGTCCCTTCTGCAGTACTGTTTACACAGTCAGTGTAAAATTGAAAAAGTACAATTTCCCTCTGTAATATGCAGAATTTTATTGCAGTGTTGTTTTGTAAAGATATATTTGCTTCATGCTGTGACAGCTGTATATATGCTTGCCCTCTGGTTGTTTTTCAAACAGTGACACTCTGGTCTAAGGAAAGATTTCAAACATGACATTTTTGTCCTTCTGGACAAAATAAATTACCTTGAGTTCTGTTTGTAGTATCATTTACCCAGTACAACTTTATATCAGTAACATTAATCTTATATGCTTTTTCTGCTGGGGTGTCTGCTACTCCTGGCTGGCTCATCGCTTAAAAATTAAATGCAGATATCTGTGCTGCTGCTGGTGCTTTGTAGCTGCTAGCTGTGCCTTGTTAAAATAAAAGTCTGATTAATGCACTGGACTTTGCAGACTATTAACGTTTCCAGCACTATATATTAACTTTCTGCAGTTACTCATAAAACAACTTGTCTATGCAGCAGATGATACATACAATACTGTACAGTTTACAGCTTTTAATGTCTCAGATTAAGCTTTTCAAACAGCACGGATGATCTCAAGTATACAGAGCTAACGAAATTAGATCTAGCATTATTCAGTCACTGTTCTTTTTATACTTTTTTATGAAAGCAGTCTTTAAATGTGGATGTAATGCAGTCTGTTCTTAAGCTACTTTGTGTTCTGTTTCAAGGTGAATTATGTGACAATCTAGTGAGTTGTTCCTGTTCCTGTTTCCAACCCGGTAGGGAGCCATTCATTTCTTGCACCTGGGTCTCAGGAATTAAGGAATTATCCTTTATCTGCATTTCCTTGAAGTTATACCAGACACAAAGATGTTTTGTAATACATACACAGCTGGATGCTTTCAGCTAAGTGCAGTTTAACTGACTATATTTTCCTACATATATTCTAGCAAACAGAAGTGTACATGCATTTAACTAGCTATAATTTTCTACATATATTCTAGCAAACAGAAGTGTACATAAATCTAACTAACAAGCAGAAGTGTACATGCACTGTTATATTTACTACACATATATTCTAATAAACAAAAGTATATATGCACTGTTATAAATGTCTAAATATATATCTAACAGTTGGCAGCACAATTTGTTTTGTCAAGGGAGACAAGATCAAGAATAACTGTCTCTCAAAGGGTGCAATAAGCTAAGCATAGGTCTCCCCTGAAGGACCTGTACAATACTGAGTAGAAGGCTAAGATTCCAATCTCTTCCGAAAGCTAATGTTGACGTCCTTAAAGATGACTGTGTTTCTAACTGAGATAATTAAAGTTCTGAGGGCAAAGGTGACCAGATTTTTGTCAGATATTACTAACATGGGATCAACCATGGGATGGCGTATACAGGGGTCAAGGTTGTGTGTACTACTTCAAGACTGTTTATGCCCCTGGTTGGTTTGAGAACAAGTTGATCCAGGACATTTTTGTTTAGCCAGTCCAAGAAAGATTGAACATACCCAATGTTGGAAGTGTGGGAGCTCCAGTCACTGGAAAGATAGTTGAAGCCACAATGAATTAAAGAGCCATTGCTTATTGGGATATCCCTATGAATGCCAGAAATTTATCATGGCCAGCAGGAGCCACATAGAGTGAATGCGGGCTGAGATGGAAAACATATTTCCCTAAGGTAAGTTGTATTTCAGTAAGCTCACTATAGGTCTCTGGTATCATTTTGAAAGGGATATTTTCCCTGATGTACACCAGCATTCCATCACCATCACCATTGGGTCTGAAAGTGTGGTGGGCACAAAATCCAGGTACAGAAGTGCTCTCTAAAGATTTGAACCATGTCTGGGACACAACACATAAATGGACATGTTCTAAGTGCAGAAGTGCCTTGAGGTCAGGCAATTTATTGTTAAGCCTCCTGGTATTGAGTAAAGCCACCTTTATATCATCTAGTTTGGGACTGGAAATGTTTTATTAGGTGGAGAAGTTCATTAAATGAATTCTGCTTAAAAAGTCACAATGGAAGCAACACATGCTTTGGCCATTATGTGGAAACATTTGAATGAAAAATGTAGACTGTTTTGCATAGCAAGTTGGACTGTTGATCATTTTGTCCCAGAATGGTACATTCTGTCTCTCATGGTTGAGGAAAAAAATAAATATTCTGGTAATCTCCAGGTTATTTGTCCTTAAAATGTAAAGACTAAAAACTTCATGAGACTGTATGGCTAGGCTTCTTAAGATCTTGTAAATACCTATGAATCTATAAACCAGCTGTCTTTTCCTTTTATCTAGGCATCAGTCTAGGTGAAGGGAGGCTTCCACCCCAAACCAATGTTGTATTCTTAGCTGACGCCATGTGCTCCAACACATCCTTCTGCATGGTCTTCTGGGGTTTTCATAGCAGGTCATTTAACTCCAACATTGACTACAATCATGTCATAGTCATACTTGTAGTAGTGGGTGCCTTAGTTATGCCCCTTGGCTCCTGGGAGATAGCTGACTTTCACCCCGTCCTTGTCAAGCCCAGGGAGAGTGGAATGTATGTGCCTAACAACAGTCACCAATAGATGGGATATTTCTGTCACAGCTGTATCATCTGGTGCTGTTATACCCTCCTGAATGTATCCAAACAATACTCAGAAATGCACAATTCATTCTCAGTATTGTTCTTATGGTTGTGTGTCTCTGGGTAGTAGTGGTATTGGTTTCTTCTGTAGAGTTTTAACTGTGCATCTTTCTAAAATGCTCTTCTGTATTTCTGAATTGTAGCCATGCACTCTGCCTGTTTGTTGTACAATATGTTGCTAGCAACAAACATTTCCACATACTACATGCTTCTAACAATGTATTAGGTATTACAGTACCTTTTCTATTTGTGTTGTCCCTTGCAAGTCACATATATGACTGTCTCTTACATTTACAGTATGTTTTTAACATAATACGCTAGGACTTCATATTTTAGAAATATAAATTTAATGTAATTCGTGTCCAGTACAAACTCAAGCATTGAAAGTTTTAGGGTGAGTTTTTGTTTAGATTACCTGAGTTTAGATCAGTGAAAAAAGTATATGAAAAAAAATCCCTTAACCTCTCAGGAAGAAGAGAAATACAAAGAACAAATGCCTTAACTGTGCCCTTTATTTCTGTGATAAACATAGCACCTTTGTGAATCCTGCCAAGGTATCATTCTAACCAGTATTTCATGAAAATAAAATATTTCTGGTGGATCTTTATTCATTGGTTTGCCATAAAAATCTGCTCATTCTGAAGGTTGTAAATATCAGACAACCTGTACAAATACAATGTATTTAAACTGGTAGAACAAACTATTGCCATTAGGGAAAAAAAGAAACATTAACAACATATGAGGACAATTATGTCTTTTTTGTTCATTTCAATAGTCTGAATATGCTAGTAGTCCTAAGTAGCAGAAATAGTATTAACAAACTGTTTCACCCTGTGCTGTGCAACTGAACTGCTAAGTTGATGAAATACATGTTATTTCTAGGTTGTCTTTTGAATTGTGTACTTTTTTTATTAGACTAGGCTGTTGAACAGTGAACAAGATAATAGAAATCCTTGTTTGAAAATTTTAAGCCCGATTTGTGTGTACATTGTGGTAGCATCAATGTGTACCATTCCTAGAATAATCCAGTACTGTCATGTACTGTGGCTGTAATGTACACATTTTCCTTTTGTTTTAGATATTTAGCAAGCTGTTCCATCATTCTGGTGTTTCTTTTAGACTTGCCTTTTCTGTTCTGCCTGTTTTTACTCTACTACAATTACCGTGAAGATGAACCGAGAATATTAATCATGCTCGGATCGACATCCCATGAAAAAATATTACAGAGTGAGTTAATCCAATTGGAAACAATTAAATTCATGTCAGATCACCTGTAATTGATAGCTAGATGCTTGCTTTATCACACAGTGCTGACTAATGGGGTGAAAAGGTCAAATAGAATTAAAGAGGGCAGGAAAAGATTTTTTTCTGCTCATCTGGAACTGTTGAGAAAACATATAATCCAATCAAAATTCACACATTGACAATTACAGTATTGTTAGGATTGGTATGTTTATTTGAAGATATTTAAATGATTGGGGGAAAAAGCACTAAAAAGCAATGTGTTTCCATCTGCTGTTCATTCATTCATTTGTTCACTACAGTACTTGTGATTTCTTTAATTTTGTTTCCTAAATAACATCAGAAGTATTTAATAATAAAATAGGTTGCATGCTAATGCCCTTTGTGTGCATTTATGCACATGTGTGCGTGCGTGTCTGATCTGTCAGAAGTTTGAGATTCAATATAATTTCAGTGCAATTAATACAGTTGCATGGAAAGGTGTTTTTTTTTTATTTATTCATTAATTAATCTATGTATTTATTTATTTATTTTGCAGAAGCCAAGCCGCCCTGCATATGTGACATGGGGGCTGCACATCCCACACCCCTAGTACTTAAGTATACTAACTCTGAAACAGCTGTACCTTGGTGAAGGGGGAATTTTCCAAAGTACAGTTATATTGAACTTATGTATTCTCTCCAGCCACACTTAAGTTTTCACTCTTGCAAAGAACACACAGCCTTCTCAAAATTAGAATGAGAACCTGTGTGTGTGTGTGTGTGTGTGTGTGTGTGTGTGTGTGTGTGTGTGTGTGTGTGTGTGTGTGTGTATATATATATATATATATATATATATATATATATATATGTGTGTGTGTGTGTGTGTGTGTGTGTGTGTGTTAATCTCTAAAACCTTATATATTAGTTTTCTAAAATATCTTGTCTTTCTATATTTTTAAAATATTTTAAAGCTAAAAATGTATAGTTCATTTGCTAATTTTGCATTTGTATGATACACTTGTGACAAATTCTGCATCTTTGGGTAAACTTGACCTAGAGCAAAATAATTTTCATATAAATGGCTGAAACAGTTCAATCACCTAAGCATTTTTTTTGTCAAAATGTTTGAGTTTGGAATAACATCAATGCCTCATTGCTAAGGGAAAACACTACTTGCAATCTACAAACTAAATAAGTACTGTTTTAAGATTGTAGCATATCAGAGTAAGTTATATTTTCTGTGAGAGAGTGTCTTGGTAATTGGTTTAGCCATATTTGCCAGTACACAGTTTGTTGTGATTCTTTTCCAAATACTTTATTGTTCTGTATTTTGGAAAGGAAGAAATACAGTACTTAAATTAGACTGTGTGGTTCGCTAAGTTTCTAAGATGAAAAAAACCCAGCACACTGCAACATACTGTTAGCATGTGTTTTTCTGTGTTGAGGAAAAAAATTAAAACCACAACTTATCAACAGTGAAGAGACAACAATGCATATTATTATTATTTTTCACAGTTAAGATGATAGCTGTTTGGAAAACTCTATTTTAAAATGAAAAATACAGTTGTCTATATGTTGTGCTTTTCTAACACCACTACAGTGTTGTATAGATGGTAGATGGTACAGTCCAAGTAATGCTCATTTCAGGGTGTAGAAGGGGGAAAGACGTTTTGCACATACATGGAGGGATATGATCAGGTCTCTTCATATGGAAGTGAATTTCCTGGCATCCATGTCTTAAACACACAATAACATGGTTATGATCTGTGAGACCTGATCATAACTCTTTGTAGTGCATGGAGTTTTATCTTCTCTATATACTACCAGTTACAAAAAAAAAAATGAGTGCTGTAAGTGAAGGAAAAAATTAGGGACAGTTTTGGAATCCCATTCTTATTTAGCGAAATAAGTTACTTATAGACTGACATCTGTAAAGTTCAGGGGACAAAATAAAAAATATGTGTCAAGATGTTCAGGCACACTTGAGAGTAAATCAACATCCGTTGTCTAAAACTAGACTGTAACAGTGCTTAGGGTGTGTGTAATAAATGTTACATACCTCTGGAAGCATTGTTATGGTGAGATCTCACACTACTGAAGCACATAATAGGATGATCTTTTTTCCAATTTTGGGGCGTAATCATGGCACTGCATGCATTGCACATCATTTTCATCCTTGCAGAGGCATAGGAAATTATGTCACACTTTAGTTGATAAACAAATGAAATTAACTAAATAATTTAGCACAAACTCCATCATGACTGAACACCTAGGTACCATGGAGAAAAGGACCCCAACAACTTTGGCCGTACTTTTTAAAGAGATATGACCAGCAAGGGCATAGACAGACATATACCATAAATTCTGTGACATATACTTTTTTAATGTATTTATTTATTTTATGCTATGGGTTATGCTAAAATTATGCCTAAGTATTCAGAGATAGTGAGCTATCTCGTACATGGGCTTCGTATTATGTATGTACATAGAAATGTGTGGCACTTAATTCAAAGACATGAAGACACACAGATGTTAGTAAAGCATATTTGATATGGCTAGCACTGCATGCAATGACTCATGTCTGTTTTTTGGTTGTTAACTAAATACCACTAGTATGTTTTCATTCCCCAAAGTACTTTCATTTTACAAAATATATTCTGCTGCTTGGGGGATCTTTCACAAGAGGGCTTTCTCTTAGAAATCATTTCCTTTTAAAAGTCAATTACTTATGAATAAATTAAACCCCCAAAGGATAGCTTTATGGCTATAAACTTCTGGAAAGTTCTGGAACTCGTATTTAACACCATTTTTTCTTCAACATATGTTAACTCTTATTGTATTTTCTTCTTTGTTTATTGGATGGAGAAAAACATCAGGATATAAAATAATGGGTATTTTTTACACCCTCTAGTGAGCTACAGTGTTTATTGACTTTTTCTTTTATATTCATTTTTGGTCCTCATGCTTTGACTATATTGCACTTTTACAATCACAGAGCCCTTACTGCATCTCTTCCTGTCAGGCTGCATTCTGTCTAGCTCCAGCACCACATAGAATACTCAGGTTCTGGTCTGAGCATGCCCCCGTAGTGTGGTGGCATTAGCATTCCAGCATTTTGTTTGCTGCTGCCACTGCACGGTCACTTTGCTGTGCATAATCCACATAGGTATCTTGCACAGGTGTGTTGTGTGGCTTGTACTGCATACTATCACAGTGCAGCTGAGGATGGTGTCTATAAATCCTAGCCAACATTTTTAATAGGGCATGGAATACTTACTATAGTCATGTTTTATGAAATTATATATATTTGAAAAGTTGCTTTGTTTGCTGAATGCCTAGTTAGCTCTTTTTTTGCCAGGAAATACACTGTCACGGCTATTGTTTGCATCAGGATGATGCCACCACCAGCATTTCATCTTGTAACAAAGTTATCTTGCTTTTCTATTTGGTAAAGTTGAAGCAGGGTGCAGTACATGCAAGCATTGTTTCCACATTATCTTGCAAACTTCAGTTGGGCAATTTACTTTTGAAGGCTACTTATTTGGGTTACATTTCAGGGCATGATAGGAGACATTATGTGCACTGCAATGCTTGGGCATCCAGATGCAGACCTGAAGCTTGCAGCCTCTAATATTTGCAATTCCTTGCTGCAGTAATGCAGCACCTTTTGCCCAGACCTGTATATAAAGTACTATCAAGGGTCATGGTGCAAGTGATGCACGCAGCATATGGAGTGCAATTTACATGTTTGCTGGGCATACAGTATGGAGATATTTAGATGGTTACATTTCTTAGACACAAGCTTGGTGTGTATTTTCAAAATCTGACCATTGAATTGTAATGGGAAGTCCATGCTGTACTGCTTGAGCTAATACAGACTATGCTGAGGTGAGGCTCAGACTTTCTAGACTTTAACAGCATGTTTGACACAGTGCCTCCAGAAGAAGTTACTAAGCAAATCAGCACAGGTGTAGCCTGCAGAGTAATTGATTTGTTTAGTAATACTAAAAGACTAGAACACAGAGGCTAGTTCCTAGTACAGGACTGCTTCAGCTTCTGTGCCACGTGTAGTTATTTTCAGTACCATTATACCATTAATGCTGTTGGTACTATTAGTACAAAAGAAAGTCTGGAAGTAAAAATATGCCTGTTCTCAGAGAACATGAAGCTTTACACAAATCCTGTTATGTCTTGTGGTCAGATGTATAAATATCTCAATTTGTTTATTAATTTGTGACATGGGTAATCACACTTAATTCACAAGAGGTGCTGATGTCCCCAACAGAAGCTATGAAGACAGATGGGAGAAATCTACACAAGCAGTTTAGAAAGACAGTAAATATAAATGTGTGGTATAATATCAGGTAAGCAGCTTATTAAATAATTGAGCAAGAAGTCATACGTATTGCATGACATGTCCAAAACATTGAATCATTAATATGTGATATACACTAGCTCAAAATTAACAACATGGTAATGCTTACAAAAAAAGGTATGATTTGATTAAATACGGGGAAGGTGCAGACAGATTCAAGCTGATTTCTAAGATTATTGAGGTGCAGTAGCTCTCCTATGTCTCTTATTGGGATGCTAATTCCAGAAATGCACAGATAAAGGTTAATGAGGACAAAGGTGAAAATTATTCTAGCATCTTCATTCTGAATGTCAGAACAGGAGTCTGATTATCCGAAAGCACAGAAGTAATGTGTACATTGATTGATTAACCTACTATCTTATTTCTGAGAATCCCACAATGAATACATGATGAGGACTTGAAATCTTTGAAAGCTGTCCATGACTGTCTACAGTGGGATATTCTAAAAACTGATACATGAGGTATAGCTGGTTATAATGCAGCCTGTATAGAGCAGGGAACACCTCTTTGCAGAAATAACATTGCAGTGCTGCTGTTGGCAGGCTGATCTAGCAATCCTTGCTGCTTTTCTACAACAGAGTTACACATTTAAAGAGACAGATGTTGGGCAACAGTGTAAGCCATTTTTGGTAATGATGTAATTTGGTGAGACTACAAAAATATGAGTGTTGATAATAATACCCCGGTCTTTAGCATAATGTGAGGCATTCTTTGAGGGATATCTAGTTTACTCTTCTCTTTGGTTAATAGCTATTCACATGGCAAGATATATGTCCAAGTACTGTCCCTCACACACTGCCATACTAAAGTACTTGAGGAGATAGGTACCTTTAGAAGCAGAGTGAAGCAGTCTCCTCAGGCCTTCAGCATATAGTCAGGCATACAATAGGACCATGACCACCATTACAAACCTTGAGATCATGACCACCATTACAAACCTTAAGATGACTTTCAAGCTTAAGAGGGAACCATGATCATTTCCTAAAGCATTGGTGCCTAAGAGGATTACCTTGCTTTTAACACTCTTCAGACAGCAATACACATTTACTGACAAAGTCTGCTGATTTATTTCCTTATCGGATGCTAGACAACACCACTGTTTATCTTTTCAAAGAACAAAAGGACGATCTCTCACTGGATGCACCACCTTGCTACTTAACACACCCATTTTTTAAGATGATACATTTGGAATGTTGCCCTTTTCTATTACATAAACAGATAACAACTTAGCACTGTTTCATGAGTCCTACAGATGAAAAGCTCTTTGCCTAGGGTGGCCCACATTTACACATCCAGTAGTGGAAATGGCATTTAGAAGGACTGCACTCACACCTGCAAGATGAAACACAGAACCAGTAAACATATGGAATGAACAACATCTAGTTTCTTCAAGAAACAGCTCAAACAGATCCTAACAGACTCATATGAATGCAAGTGTTTTAAAGAAAATGGTTAATCTGTCCTAAGTCAGAATCCTCATAATTCTCTGTTAAAATATTACAATGCAGTTTTAAATTCAGTTCATTACTGCATTCATCACTAACTGTGCATTTTATTTAATATTTAACTTGCATCTGTTATTGCAGTGTTTATAATTACTTAAGCATATAGTGTTCATTTATCTTGTATCTTGCTTTATATGCCTCTGCCCTGGGTTTTGTTTGAAAATGGTCCTAGGAGCAGTTCAATTACCTGATTAATTAATTAGTAATTTATTAATTAATAATGGTATGGATTTATTCATTTATTTAAAAAAAATCAGTTGAACCTTCTGGAAATATTTGTACAATCCAGATTAGAGTTATACAGGACAAAATCATATGCATTTTGGTAAGACTTGCTTTTTCCACAGATACCACAGATCATTAATGAGAATATTTTAAGAGCAGAGAGCCAAGTACAGATCTTGTACCCCAGAACAAACTGAGGCAGGGCAAGCGTGTCAGTTCTTACAACAAATTGTCTGTGAATATTCAGAGGGTAACACTAGAGCTATGAGCAGTTGTTCTAATCTGCCTAATGGGTCTTTACTGTTCTCAGGACATAGAAGTTTGTGTCAAAGGTTTGCAGAAGTCATTCATGGAATTGATAACTGCATTTTGTTTTGTACTTTGACCAAGGCTTAATCACTTTCTAGTTGAGTAAAAACATAGGCTGTCTTGACAATGTGACAAAGATTTTCATCTCTTTTGATTCTTAAACCAAAACAAAATAAAATACAATCCTCAGGTATTTCATCTAAGCAACAGTAATTTTGATCATTAATTCTTAGTATTATGAGCCTCCACCACTGTGAGGAAAATCATCCTAGTGTTCTTCAAAAAGTAATGTGGCCAATCTTGTGATTATCTGTACAATCAATCAGAGTACCTTAGGTGCATGAATGCCAGGACTAAAGAATGTTTCTGGATAGTTGAATTTTTAAGAATGAACACAATTCTGTGTTTGAAATGTCTGCAGACTTAAAGGTGGGAAAATGATCAATGAATTCTTCACGGTCTGTTGAAGCTTTCTCAGACTAATATGCCAACTAGGCTGAGGCAAAGTATTCAAAGAACCACTGAGCATCTGTGGAGGATTCTCTGGAAGACAGGATGCTTGAGTGAGACATGCATGTGAAATGGAAACCTTTAAATAGAAAGTTTAATCAGTTCCAGAAATTTCTGTGATTCTCTAGCAACACGGATTGGAGATGTTTAAGAAAGTCATTTAAACTGATGTACAGATATGTTTACATCATTAAGATATGAGACAAAAGAAACTGCCACAACAGAAATAACACATGAGATCGCTGTTGTTGAGTTTGGTCTTTACATCTTTATGGACCCTTTTATAACTGTATTCTTTTAGTTTCCATTTGCCTACTGTTAACTCTACCCAGGTTAAAAATATAAAATAAAATAAATAAAAATAAATCTATCATGGCTTCTTGTGACATGCAATTCATTCCTGCCCACAGTTCTGCTTATGTAAAAACATAAGCTTGCAGATGTTTGGCAATATGTTGACAACAGATTCATTGGTGGACTTACTTGGCCACTTAGCATTAAATTCAAATGCCATTACAAAAGTTACTTTACTGTAGATCTTTATTAATTTTCAGAAGGAATCCAGCACACTGAGAAGGATTACCTTGTTTTTAAGTTACTTGAGTTTTACTGACACATTATCTCCCTGCTTTATTAACCTGTAGTGCTACATGGTGCAGTGATGTGTGTAGGTTTGCAGTGTTCCCTATGGACTCCGAGACTGCAGTGTGTCAATGAAATAACGAAACAGTTTATTTATTTTTAAGACTCACTCTCTGAGTTGGAAATCATAAAGGTAAGTTGTGTATTTAGGAGGGTAAAGCATCTCACACTGTTTATGCAGAGGGCCTTGACCCACTAAAAAAGCCTGCTTTCATGTTTTGCTAGTGTAGTTTATACAAAATTAGCTGGTTCTGAGTACATTTGTTTAGGTTTTTTTTGTACTTGTGTTACTAGTGTTCTGCAATTACTCATACAGTTGTAAGTAGGGATGATGGATTTTGATCTGTCAGTAGTCTACTTTCAAGAACCCTATTCAGGAGTGAAAAATGTTTTCAATTAATAGTGGCTAAGTATCATTCAATTTTACAATGACAACAAGTGTCTCACACTATGGAGTGACTTATTTTGAAAGGCTATTGTTCAGTGTCTGTCCTTCTTACTCACTAGCATGCTATATCTCCATTTAGTGACATACCTAATTGAAGTACACAAAAAGGAGCTCTAACTTTAAGTTAATAGTGTTAACTCCAAAAACAGGAAGGCTGGTTTGGTTGAGTGCTGGGCAGTGTGTGTCTGGAAAGTTCAGTTTCTCCACTAAGTGATGAATAAACCAGATTCCATTACAAATCAATGACTACATACCAGTAGCCCTCATGTCCACCATTATGAAATACTTTGGAAGTTTAGTCAAAAAAACACCTGACAGCAAGCCTTCCAGTGGCACTAGATCCACTTCAGTTCACATATTGTGCCAATCTCTCCACAGTGGATGCCATTTCAGTTGCACTGCATCTCTCATTGGCATACCTTGAGAACAAGGACAGCTATGTTAGAATGCTGTTTATTGACCTCAGTTCAGCATTTAATACTGTTATCCCACAACAGCTAATCGAAAAACTTGTTCACCTGGGTATGAACGCCCATATGTACCTCTGGATCCTGACTTCTTGACTGAAAGACCTCAAAAGGTATGTGTGGGCAATAACTCTTTGAAAGGCATCACAATCAACACAGAAGTACCTCAAGGGTGTGTGTTGAGTCCACTACTCTTTACTAACCCACAACTGTAAAGCTATATTCAACACCAACCACATCATCAAGTTTGCAGATGACAGTGCAGTTGTGGGCCTCATCAGTAAATGAAATAAAAAGACTATAGGGAGGAAGTGAGCACACTGATTGACTGGTGTGCCAAGTACAACCTTGACCTTAATGTCAACAAAACAATGGAGATCATAATGGACTTCAGGAAAATACAAACAGCTTATTCTCCTGTCATGATTAATGGTGAGATGGTGGAAAGAGTAAAGAGCACAAAATTCCTGGGAGTTCACTTTGAAAAGGATTTATCTTGGTCAGTAAACACTAGTCATATAGTAAAGAAGGCTCATTAACATCTGCATTTCCTGAAGAGACTGAGGAAAGTGAGTCTACCACCCCCTATCCTCTCCACCTTATATAGGGGCACCATAGAAAGTATCCTAATGTGTAACTTTTCAGTGTGGTATGAGAGCTGCTCAGTTTCAGACCAAAAAGCCCTACAAAGGGTAGTAAAAGTGGCAGAGAGGATAAGGAGCTACAAACTTCCAGCACTACAGGAGTTATACACAATACTATGTCACAACAGAGCTACAAAAATAATCAAGGATCCTACACACCCTGCTTGTGAACTGTTCACATGCTTGTCATCCGGTAGAAGATACCGCAGCATGTGCTGTAAAATGTCTAGGTTCAGAAACAGCTTTTTCCCTCAGGTGGTGAGACTTTTGAACTCTGGCAATAATTTCAGGGAAGCCAGACACTGACAAGATATGGGACAACCAACTCTTTTGGTGCAAATAAATGAGAAAAGTTCATATTCTAAACATAAACAATACATAGATGGCAGTGAATGCGCAATATTATACTAACTAAATCCTCTTATTCATGTGAGACTCACACAGTGCAATAGGAACTTGTGCAATAAGAAATCATTAAGCTTCTGAAAATTATAGATAAAGTAAACTGTGGTAATATGTAGTAGAATAACCTATCTAATGTGAAATGATAAACGTATGTCCATTGTAAGTGTTATTTTATGTATGTATATTTTTTTCTTAATTCGAGTTTGATGCATGCAATTTTGTTTAGATTGCACTTGTGTAGGGTAAATGACAATAAAGTTTACTTTGACTTTTGGCTTTGAAATCAACATTTCCAGGCAATGTAGAAATTATTTTGTTTGAATTTCAGGGAGCTTTTTTGCCTTTGTTATGGATGTTTACATTGACACATTTAATGCTTTTGGTTGTAACCCTGTGTCCTGTCTTGCAGAAAAATGTATCTATAGCTGTCATATAATTTTTGTTTACGACTTGGTTATTGACTATAAATGGTCCCTGGGCCAGCTCTGCTACATTTTGAAGACAGATGCTAGGGATGGTTAGCTATCACTACATGGCTGGAGCAGCATTAACTAAGTACACTGGCATTTGCACATCTTGTGGCAATGGACCCACGAAGCAAGGTTCATGGCTACCCTCTTTCTAATGAAAGAACACTCTAGGAAAGGGACCTGCTAGTGTGTGTGTGTGTGTGTGTGTGTGTGTGTGTGTGTGTGTGTGTGTGTGCGTGTGTGTGTGTGTGTGTGTGTGTGTGTGTGTGTGTCAAAGAAAGGAAGTAACAAAGAGACTTAACAACAGATAAATAACTGAACAAAAGATATTCATCTTGGCAGACATCAGTGGACTTAAGCAAAAAGTAAACACAACATTAATGTACATAAGATTAAACTTTTAAATGAACCAATAAGATATGGCTCTTTAGTTTAGTAATATACCTTCAGTGATTTCCCTTGCATATAGTCTTCTTTTAAAATAGTACACTCAGCAGGATTAAGCAGTCTGCAAATTAACAGATATAAAATATCCAAGAGTGTTAGAGAAAAACACAAACTTGTGACAGTTTTATTTAAAATAAAATAATTGCATAATGAAAAATCAAGCTGAGTTTAGTCAATGGGAGGAGGAGAAGTTATTTGATAGTGTAAAGTGACCTGCAAGTGGTTATATTAAATAGGACAAAGAATGAAAAGAATTGTGTATGTGTTTGCTTACTTTTTGCAAAATGACAGCCTGCCAATTTTTCTACTCATAAATGCTTTTTTTGTTGAGTTTTTAAACATTGTCACCTCTGTAGAAGCAAAAACAATAACAAAACTCAAGAATAAATAGGCCAGGTATAAAGCAATTCTTATGCTGGGTATAGTTAAAAAGAAATAACTGTTTAAGTTGGATCCATTGCTTACTAGAAGGGAAAAATGTGCAAACTGGTCTTTGTATGCTGTCAGAATCCATGTTTCATGTTACATTTATGTTTCTGTAATACTTATGCATTATGGAGTGGAGATATACGAATCAAACCATTGTCAACAAAATTATGAAATAATTTGTAGGTTATTAGTTCAAAATCAATTAGCATTTCTGTAGAGTATGTTTTTGCACTGGAAAGTACACAGGAATGCACCCATGTTGGAGTGAACTTCTGATAACTCCATTTTTAAGCGCAACCTGGATAACTGGATGAGAAACAGAAAATATACCCCTGGGATTCCACCCGTATCCCTGCTGGACAGGGGCATCAAGTGCTGATTTGTCTAAACATGGGTTAAACTCTTGGCTAGGCTTATAAAGGCCTTAGGGCCAATAGCCTAGTAACCTCCTATGATCCTATGTGTCCTAGTGGTTATATGTATTCTGAAAATAAAGACTGAAGAATGTGATATGGATTTTCAGGTTTAAGGGTATGTTACATCTGATTTTTAGGCTTAAGGACTTTTACAGTGTTTGGAGTCATTTTTCGTAATCAGTGCGTAGACATCAGACTCGGCTCATGATATACACCGAATGTGTATAGGTTCATGGCTGTCAGTGCTATTTTTGTACTTGGGGTCACTTCCCATTTCTTCTTCTCAGGGACAGATTAAGCAGCGTACCACTTGCATTCAGGTATCATTTTTTTCATCACACAAAAGCAAGGGTCAAACTATTACTTGTAGGATCTCCTCAGATTTTTCATTGCCTTAGTGTAGTTATTGCTAAGGTATATAGCTGAATATGAAGCCTGCTGCTCAAAGGAGGAGGAGGAAAGGCTGGCAACCATAGTGCAAGCTGTTTATCAGTGATCTTAAGATCTCCATGACTAGAAGAAAGTGCTAGACTATCCTGTAGTCTACAGTGAAGACCTAAGAATATACACATGGAAGTCATTGGAAAAATGATGACTTAGAGAATCAGAACTACTCTAAGAAAGTGTAGCTGATAAGGTTGCCAGAGAGAAAGGAAGGCCTAAAACCAATGTGATTCATGCAACAGGAGCTAATTCAACTTCTGAACTTGTCAGTCCCTTGTGAAAAGAGCCAACAGATTTACCCTCATTGTTCATTTAAGCAACATATATGGACTTAAACTGTTGGATTACAATATTAGGGAGGCTGAGGTTAGGGTAGGGTAGGGAAAAACTTTAGTCCAGTATGTTTTGTTAGACTAGTGCCTGATTATGGCAAAAGCCTATTCCTTAAAGGAAGAGCACATGTTTCTGCTGTCAGATACAACTCATGTTACCAGTATCTCTTTGCTTTCATATGGAAGGCCAGTCACTAGTATTCAAAATCCCATCAGAAGCTGAAGCCCATCTGATAACTTGATGGCCAGATACCCTGTAAGTAGGAGAAGCAGCAGAAGTATAACTTAACCAAAATCTATCGCTAGGGTTAAGAGATCGCCTTACTGCTGCTGTGTAGAGATGAAGCCTTGCCTATGGTCCAGATGGCCTAAGCTTGAGTAACAGGTTAGGCAGCAGAAGATAGGCAATTCTGCCATGTGAGGCTTTACTCTGTAGCATATCACCTACTCCGAGGTGATCTCTGCCTAACATATAAAGCTATGTCAAACCCAGAGCTGTTGGACATGCTACACCTAAAGAAATCCCAATCCCTCTGAGCTACACACTCCAGGGACCTAAACCTTGTCACCACAATAAACAGGACACTCTGGAGGGATAGATTCCTGTCCCAGAGACTTCCTATACTCTGGAACAAGCTACACATCTATGTCAAGCAAAGTTCTTCCATTAGCACTCTTCAAGAAAAATCTTGATGAATGAATGGGAAATAGGAAATACACCTCAGGGATCATTTCTGTGTCTCTGATGGACAGTGGCACAGGAAAATAACTTTCTTGGAACCTTGCTGGTTAGGCTTACGTAGGCCCTTGGGCCGATAGCCTAGTACCTACCTATGAACCTATGAGTGTACCAGGCAGATTTCTCATGGAAACCTGGTAGAGGCTGCAACATGTAGAGATAGCCAAACTGGGTGTGTGAGAAGGAGAGAGGAGGCATGGTCATTCTACAAGCCTGGGGCAAGCACACCCTCAAATCACTTTTTATAGCTTATCCACTTTAACCTCATACTTGTGATGTCAGCATGCTGTGAGAGGGAGTAGGTCTAGGTAAAAGTTCACTGAACCACTGTATGACAATGCACTGCCTGGCCCACTCTGTTCCACAGTGCTTGGCAGCAGCAACCCAATTGACTCCTGTGCATGGCATTTGGTGTCCGTCTTTGCTGGACATCTCTGAGCAGAGAGAGTCTTTTCTGATATTGAGAGAGAGAGCCTTCTGGTGTAGGTAACATTGGGGAATCTATATAATGGTGTGGGTGATGTAGAAATTGGGATTCTAGGAACATGCCTAAAGAAGACAGGGCCCTGCTGCAATGAATGGTTGTGGATCCCTAGAACACAAGTGGATATGGGATAAAAATATTCTGCCTAACTACCATACTGTCATCTCAAAAAACAGCTATGGCCCATTTGAACTTGATTCCTGTATCTGATAAGTTCCAGCTCTTGGCATATGCTCCTTAAGAAGTCTCCACGGATAACTCTAGTTTGTTCCACCTAATCCATCAGTGTGAGAAACTAAACACATTGAGCTGTTAGTCTAGAAATTGGAATTGATTAAAACTGCTACAAGAGCAACTAAGGGTCATTGTAAGAAGCAGTGGCGGCTGGTGACTTCAAATCAAAGGGGGGCTGCAGGAGACAGCTGAATGGGTGGGGCCAACATGAAGGGGTGTGGCCAACTAAAAGGGATAGAGCTATAGTGCAGTTGGATCAATGCTGGACATGCTTACTAATTTACATGAAATAAATGCTCAGTCACTATGGTGCATGCTGAATACTCTACACAGCACACATTGTTACATGTATATACAGGTTGGTTTGAACACTTACCTCTGCGGTATGCTGCAAACAGTACTTCGTACTCTGTTTCTGCACCTGAGGAGAAGCTGTGGTCTGGTCTGGAACACATCAGGTCATACTGGATTTCTTTTTTCCCCCCTTTTTCATGGAGGCTCAAAAGGGACAATTTAAAGTTTCCCAAGCAAATACTATTCACGTGACCCCACCTGGTTCCAAATAAGTGCTTGTAGTCTTCTCTTTCAGCTGTTCCCATTAGGGTTGTTACAGCAGATCATCTGTTTCCATTTCTTCCTGTCCTCTGCATCTTGCTCTATCACACCAACCACCCGCATGTCCTCTCTCACCACATCCATAAACCTTACGAGGCCTTCCTCTTTTCTTCCCTGGCAGCTCCATCCTTAGCATCCTTTTCCTCAATATACCCAGCATCCCTCCTCAGGCACATGTCCAAATCAACACAATCTCTCCTTTGGGTATGCCTTCCCCCTCTTCTCCTTCAGCCAACAGTAGCCCAATTTCTGCCAGCTCCCTGTTGGCTAACAGTACTGGTGGTGGTCATTGTTAACCCGGGCCTCGACCAATCCCGGTATGGAAATCTGTATTGTTGTCCGCATATGTCATTTGGCAGAGGTTATATTGGATGCCCTTCCTGATGTAACCCTCCCCATTTATCTGGGATTGGGACCGGCACGAAGAAATGCACTGGCGTGTGCATCCCTAGTGGCTGGGTTACATAAGTGCTTGTAGTATAGTACCAAATAAGTGCCTCTATTGTGTTCCTCTGTGTATTTTTCAGGTTTGTTACTTATAGATAAAGTCCATTCGTCTGTCTTTATTTTGTGCAAACAAATCAATAACTCTGTGGTTGAAGTTAGTTATACTCCGCGTTAACTCCTTTCCTATGGAAATCATAGCCAATGCATTCAATCTTTCTTGCCCCATTGTACTACAAATAAATGTTTTAATTCTTTTCAATGTTGAGAAACACCTTTCTGCCTCAGCAGTTGACATTGGTGTGGTGGCTATAATTAACAACACATTGTAAATCTGTGAAAACACACTGGTTAAGGAGTTGTCCACCATGAATTTTAAAATCTGGACTGCACTGCCAGTTGCTGCAAAGTCTTCACATTGATACACCACTCCAAATTCTGTTCTAAGTTGTCCCCTCAACAGGAATGGGTAGTTGTCTATTGTTGCTGTGAATAGATTTTCTGGAAACTCTCTTATGTATGTTGAAAACTTTTCAGGCAGAAGTAACTGAGAAGCTTGAAGATGGCCAGTTTGTTGTAATTGTGATGTTGCCTGGAACTTTATGATATCACACACTTCCTTTGCAGCAATTAATAAATGTCTCATGCAGTGGTTGGGAAGCTGATGGCCCTCGTCTATGTCTTGACAGGATGTTCTCTGTCTGTAGATACTGTTCTGCAATGCCATCGATACTCGATCTGACACCGTCACTTTCATTAAAAAATGTATGCACATCCTTTTCAACAGCGGTTGCTTCTGTGGTACATCACAGAAGTTGCCTGTACAGAATGTCAACATGGGGCATTATACGATGGAAAACAGCAAGCCAAAATTAAATTCATCATCTTCAACTGTTCTCAGTAGCCCATTTGCTTCCTGTACAGTTGCTGCAGCAGATGTAGGACACTTGTACAAATAAAGAAAACACTCCGACAGCGACTCCAAGTTCTCATACACTGCATTTACAGTACAGATGTTAAAATTCCACCGTGTTCCTGACACTCTTGGCATGTGTAGTGATACTATACTATCCAGAGCAGCTTGTCTTTGAACTGAACGACTAAAAAAGGCTGGAATTCCACCAAGTGTTAAAAAAAATGTCCTTGCTTCAGTATTCTGTTGTGTGGCTCTTTACATTACCAGATTAAGTTGGTGGGCATAGCAGTGTACATAGTAGGCATATCTAAACTCTCCTCTTATGATGGCCTGTACCCCATGCTGAACACCACTCATAACAGATGCACCATCATAACTCTGAGCAATCACTTTTTCATGCTGGTCTCCCACTACTTCCTTCAACTGTTGTTTTATTACACCAGCAATATGTCCTGCTGTCTGTCCAGGTGTTGTAAAGTATCCCCAAAAATGTTCCAACACCTGTCCATTGACAACGTAACGGAACACAACAGCAATTTGCCATAGCCCAGCAACATCAGTGGTTTCATCTGCAATTACTGCTACAAATTTTGCAGTACGAATCTCCTTTTTTATTTCTTCTCTGCATATTGTTAGCATGCAGTCCAGGAGTTCATTTTGAATGTTTTTTGATGTTCCTTTAAAAACAGTTGAAGTTCTCAAGTGTTCAGCCAACTTCTGATCAATCTTGCAGCTGAAGTCTACCAGTCTCCGGAACATTCCTGCACTCAGTGACTCTTCAGACTCATCATGGCCTCTTAAAGCAACTTCTTCTTCAGCACACAGCTTGATGCAGTCTATTATAAGTGATAGAACATGACGGTTTTCTTCCACTTTCTTGTTGTGTCTTTCTACTGATAACTGGTATCCACTACTTAACTGAGACCTGATATCCACAGTTCCCAACACTGCTAGACTCATTTGGTTGTCAAAATGTTTAGCAGACTGTTCATGCTTTCTGGACTTTTCTTCCATTCTCTTCAGGTCATTCATACCCTTTGATGTCCAGGCATCCTCTCCACCGAACAACAAACATGGGAAGCAGTACAAGCTGTTTGTTTCCTCACAACCACAGATCCAGGTGTGTTTGTCATACACTGACCTGCTGAAGCTGCGTGTGTATGTTCTTGACCTACTTGTACCTGGAGACTCCATCTTCAGATCAGGTATGGGTCTTCCAGTCCTCTTGATTCTTAACTTTTCATTCAGAGTTAAGTCTTTAAAATTAATAGATTTCAGATAGGCCACTGTAACACTCTGCTCACTCATTCTGGTTATCATAGTTGTTGTAACTCTGAAATGAAGATATTGCAGAAATGGTTTAAGTGCCACTGTTGTATACATGTTAAAGTACAGCTTCAGAAAGAGCACTCACATTGACAGTCTGCCACAGCCATGACCTACCAACTATCTGGCTTGGCCCTGCCAGGATTTAAAAGACTATATTAAAGCATTTGTGGTGCACACACTGTCACAGCTTACATTCTGTAATAATTCTGGCTTTGCAGGACTAAAAATAAAATAGGGGCAGTCATTTAATTGCCCACCACCTCTACAGTTTCTGCTTTGATCCTTCCAGCATCAAAATACATGTGCTGCACAGAGACAATAGTCACAGCCTGTATGCATATTGCTTACTCCCTCAGATGCATTAGTTTTGCAAAGCCAGAATTACAACAGTAAAAGGCCAGTTATTTCTTTCTCACACTGACATGATAGTCCCCCATCCCAATAGGCTACCAGATGTACTTGGCTTGAACCTCTGAAATCAGAAAGCAAAACAGTAATGTAATTGCATCTTTTACATAAACATTATTTTATTATTTATTTAACATTTGTTGACCGGGAATGTCCGACTAGGTTCCACAGAGCCTGTTTTCAGCAGAGGCCCGGGGAGAAATGCTCCAGATGCATGTCTTTGGAATGTGGGAGGAAACCGGAGTACCCGGAGGAAACCCACGCGAACACAGGGAGAACATGCAAACTCCGCACAGAAGGCACCCCAGCCGAGAATCGAACCGGAGAACCTCTTGCTGTGAGGTGACAGTGTTAACCACTGCACCACTGTGCCGCCCATTATCCACAGGTCAGCACTTGTACTCAATCCATCTCACTCCATCCAGCTGCAGTCTTAACAGTTAGTAGTGGGGTCAATCATTTAATTTAATTTCCAAACAGCCCCCCCCCCCATTTAGTTCAGCAAAGCCAGAATTACACCAAAACTACAGTGCCAAACATTTCATCCGCCAACAGCCATTATATCAATTGCCAGCCTAAAATATCTGCTGACCCTGCCTGGATTAAAATGAAAATATTAATGGCTGGATTAATTTAGTCTGTTGCATAGAAACAGCAGTTACAGGCTTGCACAACAGCTGACTTCACCCAAATAAACAGTTATCTTGCAAAGCCATAATTTAGACAGTAAACAAGGCCAGTCACCTCAATGAATTCACAAACACCCCCCATTACCTAAGTAAAGTTGCTGCTTTTTACCTGTCAGGATTAAAATACAAATAACAGTAACAGCTGTGTTGCATACTTACAAGCTGTGACTAATGCTTCTGTCAACAAGTACATTTCATGTATTTTACTTTTATTTACTTGAGTTTCCACAATGCAACACTGTTTTATAAAACAAAAATCCCTTGTCATTGTCAACAATGTCCAGGAAGAAAAACTCAACATATTAAATAAACATTCAGTATAGAGAATGAATAGATATGAAACATACGGGTTCCTATCAGCTGACCGAAGATGCAGGTTAGCGAATGCGACTTGGTCAAGCTGTAAACGCCGAAACGGCAAAATATCGAAGCGGCATGTAAGCGAATTCTTTCCCTGGGAAAGAATTCACTTGGCTGCTTCGGTAGTTTTCCGTTTTCGGCACTGTAATGCGGTCTTGGAGTTGGTATATTTAAGTAGGGGGGGTGTGGGGAGCACAGCCCACCACATTGGGGGGTGTGGGTGGCGAAGCCCCCCACTTAATATCATGTATTAAAGTATTTTCTTTTTTTTTTTTTTTTTTTTTGTTGGAACAGCGATTTGTTCTGACAGTTCAGTTTTGTAAGCTTTCACTTACATGGGGTCAATTAATCATCTTTTGCTAACCTAAGCATTTGGTGATCTAATATAGACCCGAAACATACATGAACTACTCAAGCTTGCTAATTATTGTACATTCATCTTAAAGTACAGACATTATACTTTTGCAAAGCTAGACTTAAAACAGTAAGCATCAGGGCCATTTGTTCCAGTCACACACAGCCCCAACCACAGTATATGACTTGATCTTGTCAGGTTAAAGGCACAAAAAAAAAAAAAGACACTGTCATGAAGGTGAGTATACACCCCCCACCCCACATAAAGCATAGAAAGATTTCAGAACTTGTGGTCGATCTTACTTCAGTGAAATCGACATTACTCTTGCAAAGCAAAACAGAACTGCAGCTATTCATGTAATATCATGTAATTATAATAATGTAGTATCATGTAATAGGTAATCCAATGTAACTAATGTCTGTTTATTTTAACTGTGGAGCTTTTCTCCCCGGGCCTCCACTGAAAATGGACCTACGTCCAGTCGGACACTCCCAGTCAACAAATATAAATAAATAAATAAAATAAATAAATTCACACAGGCATTGCACCCCAGTCCAACTCACTGCCTACCCAGAGAAACTGCTGTCAGCCTACATTGTTTAAGTAAAATAAATCTCCATGGTTACATTATTGTATTTCTTTCACATCTCAATAGCCAAGAACTTGCACATGATCTTACACTCACTGCCACCACCTAGTTAAGTGAGTGTGTGTGTGTGTGTGTGTGTGTGTGTGTGTGTGTGTGTGTGTGTGTGTGTGTGTGTGTGTGTGTGTGTGTGTGTGTGTGTGTGTGTTTGGGGGGGTGTAGACATGTAGTGTTTAATGCTAGTGATTTCTGTGGATGTAAACTACAGGCTATTATTTCAGAGATCAATTTCTGGCACACAAATGATACAAAATGTCACAACAGATATACAAAATGCCCCAACAGACATACAAAATACCATCATACTGTAACCATTGTCATAGCCAAGCACTCAAATGCAGTAATTTCCTTATTTCTATGCACAAAATATTTTAAGCAATTATGTAATTTTCCAGAAAAGGAGGATGCATATGGAGCAAAACCAAAAAGCTTAAGCAAATCTAATTTAGAGTACCAGTCCCGGACCAATAAACAACAGAAATGATATTCCAGGCATTCCATTTTACATGTACTGAGTCTGATTCTGAAGTACCACAGATACTGATTTAACAACACAATGTATGTGTCCGGTACGCTGCCTGCTTATTTATTTTTAGATTATTGTAATGTAAGCCCAAGCATTCTACCCTAGCTAAAAATGTTAATCTTATGTTTTTCATTTTCTTATAATTTTAGGTGCCCACAGACAATACTGCCAAAAAATGGAACTGTAGTGGTCGTGCTGATGACACTCCCTGAAATGCTACTACACTCAGCCCTCGTGTTCTGGGAAAAATGTTGAGTACAACAAATAAGAAAAATATATTAATAAAAGTTTATTTCTTTTAAATATACACACACAAACACACGCACACTAATCCTTCTCTTTATGGTCTTAAACACATTCAGGCCCTTTGTTAAGAAGAAGAACATCAACAGCTCTTTTAAATAAATGTGTCACGACTGCTTACTGCTGCTGTTATCTAGGAAGGTACAGTAAATATGATCACAACAAAGTACACTAAAGGAAACATGGAACATTAATCCTCAGTGTAGGTGTGTACCTCGCCCTGTCATAAAACTTTTATAATCAGTCCTGTCTTCCTGCTGGGATCAGCAAGGTATTCATCATCTGTACTGCGGTGGTAGTGCTGCGGTAGCGTTGTCTCCTCATAGTTAGACGTTGCACGTTCGATTCTCAGTTAGAGCATCTTCTGTGTGTCGACATGCATGAATGGGCCTTCCTTCGTTGAAGGTTGTGTGTTAGACCCGGCAAGCCAGCACATAAAAATCTACTGCCAATCATTAGCGGACCAGAGTTCCGCTGTGGCGACCCCTAACCAGGAAAAGCTGAAAGACCTAAGCCTAAGACATTTGTCTCCAACTTTTGTTCAAGAGTGTGAAATCATTTTATGACTTAAAAAGCCATTTTTAAATAAAAATAACAAAATCGCCACAGGGGCATTCTACCGTAGTCACTACTGTCTCTCACTTGCTGAACTGGGCTGGCTTGAAATCCCTCACCTCCTTCAATGGTATCAACTATCACTCACCCATAAACTAGTAAACCATCCACTAAATGTCCCATCCCTCCAGAATCTACTCCAACCCTATTACACCACCAGACCACTAAGATCCAGCAACAAAAATCATTTGCAGATCATTAAAGCCAATAACTCTGCTGGTGAAGCACTATTCTCTTGTGCTATAGCCAAATTATGGAACTCCCTCCCACCCACAATTACCTCTGTACCATCATGCACCCACTTCAAAACTTTACTAAAAGCGCACCTAAAAACATGCTGGCTATGCCCTTGCAACTCCCACTCTAATATCACCCACCCCATCCAACCACTACCTTTCTTTCCACCCCACTAACTACCTTGAGTATAGCAAGCTCAGATGCTCATAAGCCTAGTACTTTTTATACAGCAGAAACTTCTTATTGTAACATTTGTTAATGTCTGTTATGTACTTCACAGATAAAGATTCTAGTTGTCTACTGATGTACTATGTTCTTCATCTGTAAATATGTTTGTAATTAATTGCTATGTTAAATTGTTAATCACTATGTAATCCAATGTAACTACTGTCTGTTTATTTTAACCGTGGAGCTTTTCTCCCCGGGCCTCCACTGAAAATGGACCTACGTCCAGTCGGACACTCCCGATCAACAAATGTAAATAAATAAATTAATTAATTTGGGCTGCTATTTTGGGCTGGGAATAGAATCCACAGCCTTCTGATCTTCCAGCATCAAATAAGGGTAGTTACCTATTTATCCAGCTCTTAACACTGTGTATAATCTCTTACAGAAAGGATGGAGAGTACACAAGAGATAAAAGTTGGCGCCATCTGAAGTGGGTCTTGCCTGAAAATGGCCCAAATTAATGTTTATCTAAATAACCTCAGTATTGTTTTGGCAGATGTAGCCTGACGCTAGCATGACTCACTCATTACAGCCGAGTGATGTCTCCAGGCGTTTCTGCAGTTGCCTCCTACTGCTCCTCTAGGCGTCAGATATTGCCTGTTCAAATTTGCATTAATAATTCCAAAACCATGATACATACAAGGTATCAGAATATTTTATCTTGAAGCATACATGTTGGCAAACACAACTGCATTGTTATATGACCTCTGTCAGTGACTATTTGTTAGTACTGTAAGGTGATAACTTAATTTTTTAAAGGCTGAAGCCACACCCACTAGGAGTTAAAGGTACACACTCAAAACAGCTCTCCTGGAGGGAATGCGTTTTGCAGTATATAGTTAATTATTCACTCCGTGTCTTCTTTATTCTTCCGTGTCTTCCTGTTAGGAGTTGTGTTATACTATGTGTTAAGAACTTTGGCTTTATCTTTCATTAGGTAGAAATTATTTTAAGAAAATATAAGTCAATATATTTTCCTGATTTGGAGATTTTCCCCCAGTTCTGTGTTTGCTTTGTCCCTAATTCTGGACATAAAAGTTTAAATGTTTTAAGTGTGGTACTTTTCAGATGCATTTAAATGCGCTGATAAAATGGTATTTTCTATATTTATCCAAATGGCTTTTTTCCAGACATTAAAAAGAAACTCTTAAAAGTAGCTGGACACAAAGTATGTGTTTTCAGCTGATACATATATATATATATATATATACCGTGGATATAAAAAGTGAACACACCCCTGGTACAGTGCTAGGTTTTTGTGATCTAAAAAAATGTGACCACAATAAATCATTTCAAAACGTTTCCCACCTTTAATGTGAACTATTCAACTGAAAAACAAACAAATCTGTTAGGGGAAAATATAAAAAATAAATCATTCCAATAAACTGGTTGCATAAGTGTGCACACCACACCAAAGAGGGTCCTTGTCGGCAGAAACCACACAAATTAATCCTGAACGCGTTTATTAAAATTCCACAGAGCGTTTTTGCCACTGAACACTGTGGCTTCATCAGAGGCAATAAAAAACAGTCGGACAATACTCCGTTTAAATCCTGTAAACCAGGAAATGACATTTTCTAACTTCCTGACTGCAACAACAAGTTTAAGAAACTTTCTTTTATAAACTTATTAGCTTCAAAACAAAAATGTATACCGCAGGACATTGAACCTTAAAAAATCTTTAACAGGAGGTACTAAACAATTACTAAAATGTATATATTTAAAACATATACTAAAAATGCAGGACCACAAAAATAATTACAGATAGATGAACTTTTACCTAAATATTATGACAGAACAAAAAAGGTACAGTTTTAACCCTATACATACAGTTTAGTGTAAGACATACTTCGGTAAATTAAACATAAATATGTGTAATTAATACACTGAAGATCCAGTTAAGTTGTGTGGAAAAACACCATAATTAGAGGTGGCCCTTTTTCACTAATTTTGGAAAACCGGGAGCTGGAATGGCAGCTACGTTTAGATGCCTTTAGACATCCTGGTCTTAATAGTAACTGTAACATAGCTCCTGTACTAAAATTGAAGAGCTATCTTAGATAGGGTATAGCCTATCTTGTCATATATTTTATGTTAGTGTTAGTCCCTCTGAGTAGCTATTGATGTATTGTTTCAGTTGGTTCAAACACTGTTTACATCAGGTAGTAATTATGGTGTTTTTCCACACAACTTAACTGGATCTTCAGTGTATTAATTACACATATTTATGTTTAATTTACCGAAGTATGTCTTACACTAAACTGCATGTATAGGGTTAAAACTGTACCTTTTTTTTTTTTTGTTCTGTCATAATATTTAGGTAAAAGTTCATCTATCTGTAATTATTTTTGTGGTCCTGCATTTTTAGTATATGTTTTAAATATATACATTTTAGTAATTGTTTAGTACCTCCTGTTAAAGATTTTTTAAGGTTCAATGTCCTGCGGTATACATTTTTGTTTTGAAGCTAATAAGTTTATAAAAGAAAGTTTCTTAAACTTGTTGTTGCAGTCAGGAAGTTAGAAAATGTCTTTAAACGGAGTATTGTCCGACTGTTTTTTATTGCCTCTGATGAAGCCACAGTGTTCAGTGGCGAAAACGCTCTGTGGAATTTTAATAAACGCGTTCAGGATTAATTTGTGTGGCTTCTGCCGACAAGGACCCTCTTTGGTGTTGTGTAGTTTATCTTTTTGCTTCATTAGTTTTGTAAGTGTGCACACCCTTAAACTAATACTTTGTGGAAGCACCTTTTGATTTAATTACAGCATTCAGTCTTCTTGGGTACACACCTGCCATCAATTAAAGATGCTGTAACAAGGACTGCTAGTACTTAATACATCAACAAAATCAACAGGACTCACTTGATTTTACATGAAGGAATAACTGATTGCTATAGTAGCTGAAGTTAGATATCCTATTCATATGAGCCTAAACTAAGCATTGTGGTCTCACTATAACAATAGTTTGATTTCAGAAAAAAATATAGTTTTAGTCTGGTGGTAGGGGGACATATGCATCATAAATGAGGCATGTTGCTTGCTATACTGAGACCTCATTTACAAAAAGGACTTGCTTTTTCTAGAGAAAAGGAAGCTGTAAACCTGTAGCTACACAACACACAGACATAACTAAAGAAACTAAAAACTACCACGCTAGCCCCTGACTGCTACCTCTGAATTCATAAAAGCAGCTGCCATCTGAATAGCTTGTTCATACTTCTAACTCAGAAACAATCTTACATCACTCCAACCCACAAAGGAGGACCAGATTACCAAATCTCAAATTACAGACTTGTTGAAATCCTCTCCCACATTAAAATACTCAAAAATGCATCAACATACAACTTCTCAACCACTTAAAAACAAAATAACCTATTCTCCCAGTACCAACATATGTTTTGAGCAGGCCACAGTTCTGATAGCAGTGCTGTCATTTCTAAATACTATACATGCAACATTAAATAAGCATAAACTAAGTACAGTGATCTACTTAGATCACTCAAAAGCCTTTGATATCCTGAGGTTAAAAAACTAGATACTGGTGGTGCTACTCTCAAATGGTTCAACAGCTGCCTCACTGACAGATCACAAACTGTAGAATGGAAGGATTCCTTTTCAACCTTTATCTCAAAAACAGGAGTCTCACAGGGTTCCTTCCTTGGCACTTACTATTTTAATTTAATATTTCTGACTTGAAAATAACCAGTTCTAGATAAAAAATAAAACAGACTGTACAGTTTTAGCAAACCATTATTAAAACAGCCCTAATTGATGCAGATGATAAAGCTGCCTTCCTGACTGTCTCAAAATTATTGGGGGATTCAGTGTCACATCAGTTTGGTTCAATAATAGACATCTCTGCTTATTTATCCAAAGGACAAAAATAAGAACTCTTTCAACTCTAACGGTAGGATGCAGGCAAACTGCCAGTCCAATTCTCCCGGAGACAGTGTTTATGTTTACTAGATCCACACCAGTCTACATACAGCAATGAATCTCAAGTTCTAAAAGTAATTCAGAGTGAAACCGTTATTTTCATTCAGCATTCAGCATCCAATGGGGTGCATGATGTATAAGCATGCTAAACTAACAGGCAAAGATACTCCACATCCACAAATAGCCATAATCACAAACAACCAACTATTAAATAGGTTACCAAAAAGGTAGTGTCCAATGAAACAAACTAAAACAAAACGAATCACGCTAATACCAATTCCGGAATGAAAAATGGCCACATGAAGTCCGAAGAGAAGATAACTCACCTGATTAATAATCAAGTGAGTTATCTTTGGACTTCATTGTGTGGCCGTTTTTCATTCCGGAATTGGTATTACTAAATGAAGACCATTAAGAATAAAATACTAAAGTTACTTCAGCTGCTCTGTTAATAGGTACAACTTAGAATTAAAATCACCATAATACAGACAAACGTTTTGACTGCTTAGGGAGTATTACAGTACAGTTTTATCACTGATATGCTATATCTAGTTTGAGAGTTCTTATCTTGAGTAAGCTACATTTTGTTCAATATAAAATAGCCTAAATTATTGAGTCCACAACTGTACATAGGATAGCTGATGATTTTTCACTCTTTAGACAAAAGGCCCACATCTTTACATACAACTTGCCATTTTGAAGCAAAATGGGAAGTAGATCAAGAAGTAGCTAGTTACAGAAATGTCAGACCATGAAGCAGCTAGTTACAGAAATGTTGCATTAGCACAGGACAGATATTTCAGATGAGGCAAGTTCAGGTTCAGAGGTGAGCAATTTGCTATCAATCTAGCATTCAGGGCTATTAAACTATAGTCCAGCTAACTGCCAGACCTATGCCATTGAAACAGGTTAAGAAATTCTCAAATTACATTTGCTCCAAAGTGTAACACATACATTTTACATTAGGTATCCTAAACATGCGTTTTGTGCAATGGGATGCCTTAAATTTAAGGTGCAATACTTCACATTTGTAATAAAAAAAGGCAATACAAGAACATTTTTAAATATGAGGGGATATAGACAAAACCAAGTTCAATATTAACTAAAGCACTACTAAAATTAAGGAATTTTACAATTTTTTGGAGACATACGTCTTTAAATGGGAAATTGGGGTAAAACAGCAGAATAGCTTCTTAATATCTGAAATATCACTTGTATTTAAACAGAGAATAAGGCTATAGATTAGCAGCATTTGAAAATAAACAGAAGGTAGATAGAGTATAACAGGAGAAAGGCTTATAAAATGAGACTATTCTTCATACTATTGATGTATTAAACAAAATATATAACTTACAAGAATAATTTTAGCACAAGCAGGGAACAGTTTAACAATTTCATTGTTATCAACACCTCACAGGCATTTGCCAATAGCATTCTATGAGAGATTCACAGCAGACAAAAGTTTTGCTTTATAGCTTCTGTTCACTTGTGAAAAAAAGTTTAATACAGTCTCCCAAAAGAAGCAACTACCACACAATATGAAAAACTTCCCAAGGCCTTAGAAGACAGAGTATAGGGAAGTGTTATACTAAGCTTTTGCATCAGTATCAAGATACCAAATAAATCTGCCTTTGAGAATTTGAGTAGAGCGAGTGTCAGGCATGGCATTGGTAGGTAGCAAAGTGAAATCAGAACCTTGCCTAATCTGGCTGTGGTAATTACTTCACCTATTCTGGATAATTAAACCTGAGAACCACCTCATCATATAGTAAAAGTTTTGAAAATCAACTTATGTTGCCGAGACCAAAATATTTTAAAGGTTACATTCTCAAGAAATTCAAATAAAATGTTAGAAATTCTATTAGCTGAAATAAAAATAAATTCTATTAGAATTAGTTGAGTTAATAGTTGGACAGCATCTGACTCCATCATGCCTGCATTTACTAGCAGAAAGGAATTAGCAAGTTTTCTCTGGACAAAGTATTCTGTTCTTTATATGTCTATATACATACACACACAATGTGTTTGTGGCAAGTACATGCATGCACTCATGATTTTTTTAATTTTTAAGACAACTGCTAACACAGAATTTCAGTTTTAACTAAGAAGTACGTAAGTTCATAATAAAATTAGAAGTTATGATACATCTTACAAAAGAATGTAACAGTCTAGTACTCCTCCAGAAATGTCACCTTACGTTTTACTCTGAGATACTATTCAGTTTGTTAGCTGCATGAAGTAATACTGCCACTCGTGGGTTAAAGCACTGTTTACTGAAACTATTGTTGACCTACTGATCCCTCAGTTACCCTTTTCTGTTCTGCTGTGCATACTTAGTGTAGAAAAAACAGTGTGTGTGTTACTAGGTTAAAAGCAGAGTGTCTCAGCTAAGTTATGTGCCTCTGAAAGCCATTCTTTTTTGGTCCTTTCAAGACACTTGAAACAATAGCTGCTGCAGCATATATACATTCTTTCATGCCTGCTATACTCTCTTAAAGATTCAGTGCGCTATTCTGCAGAGATTGGTATCTGACCTGTCCTCAACAATATGGACAGAAGTAAAGGCTTCACTACCTGTGATAAAGGACCAAAATGGTTGGGTTCAAATTGCTGAAACACAACTGTTTAAATCTATTTTATCTTGGACTGAGGATTGGATGCTTATTCAATGCAGAACAAATACAATACAAATGCAAATGCTTAATTTGTTAATTGTGGGTGGCTTGTAACTTGTAAGTGTACTTGATATTTTTTTTTGATTGATGATGCATCAGTCTTTCATAAAGGAAGCACTTGTAGACTTAGAAAACCTCCAACTTAGTGAGCCAGGAACTATTTCTTAACGAGCTTAAGGATGTGCACTCATGGAAGATCTTTTATGGGTTTAACCACAAACTGCTATGCAGAGTCTTCATTTTGTTGTTGCAGCAAAAAAAAAAAAGCTCTCTCTGACTGCAGTGCAAGCCCTTAAGAAAATGACAACGCCGGTATAATCCACTGAATTCAACGGTCCCAAACTCCCAACGCAACCTCTAAACAAGACAAGCACAGTACTACTGTGCTAGTGCTACTGATTGTTTCTTGCTCTCTTTTTTGAGAAGAGAGCGAGAACCAATCAGTAGCAATTAAGCCATCCACGTCACGTATGTGCCTGCGGACGTGGCAGTCCGAACCCCCTTCTAATTTACGATGCGGTTAAACCAAATAGACTTCTGGGCATCACACTGATGCTTTTTCTTTAATCTGGACTGCCTTTTACAGCAATCAGATAGTACTAGATACCTTCCTTGTTAAAAAAAAAAAAAAAAATGGAACTCGACGAGCATGCGCAGTTCGAGTTCCGGGAGTTTGCGGACATATCATACTGTGTTTGTTCTTTGTTGTGTAGGTTAAAACACAAAATAAATGGGAAATATATATATTTTTTATGGCAAATGTCAACTTTTTCCTGGGAGGGCTGCAGTCCTGCAGTCCGATAGCACGAGCCGCCACTGAAGTGAGCAGTAATAAAGAGGTCTGATTTAGTTAACTTCATTAAATCTGAGAGCTATTTGTCTAAATTTACTGCATGCAAGGTAACGTCAGTGCACATTAATTATCTTTTATAACTTATTAAAAAGCCACCATTGTTTATTGCTTAGTACATGGGAAGGTGCATGAACTGATGTACATCAAAAAGCAGGTGCACTTTAATCCTGCTGCCTTTTACATGTCTGTACTTTTGCATGACTTTGCATGACTTCATCATTATTTACTTGCTCTAAGATGTACTTTTTAGAAAGCTGAGTTATTGCTTTGTGACTTTAAAAAGATTTAGCCCTAGCTGAAGGAGTTGCTGGTCCCCTACGCACATCAGCAAGCAACAGTATGACAGTTGTCAGCAATCTTAACCCCCCCCCCATACTGAATCTCACTAATCACCCCACACTAAAGAAGGAACCAAACATCCTCAAGCATCTCCTTGCACCTGGCTGCAAACTTGATTTAAATTAAAACCCATAGGCTATGGTTTAAAGTATGTAAAGTATTGAACAGTTCTTATGGTGAACTGTTATAATGATAGTGGCATGCACACCTGCAGAGGGAAGTAGCCTGTTTTTTTATCCCCTTATTCAGTAGTAGTATTTCCCCTCAGAGCTATAATTTAGACAGACTATTTGAATAACTGTAGTCTTCTATTCCTACTAGCTAAGCCCAGTCTAGTACTAGACACCTGCAATTAACATCAGAGTTTAAAAAATGAGATAAAAAGACTTAAGTGCCATAACAGGAAGATTCACAGACTAATCTGGCTGACCTCTACTCAAATAAAATATTGCCCAGTTATAAAACATACAGAACAAGATTAAAATCAACACTTATGCTACATATTATCTGTCCAGAGAATTAAGTATAAGAAAGTGGTTAATATCAAAGAAATAACCTGCTCACAGATTTTTTTTTGTGACCTCCTCTTCTGACGTGGCTCTTCCTACTCAGTTCACCCTCGCTTCACTTGGGCTCACTCTGCTCCCCTACCCTACATCCAGTGCCCACCCATCCCCACTATCCCTATCTTTATACCTAACCACAAAACACACCCTATCAAAACAACCACACTAACTCATTAAACTCAGCCAATAGCAATTTACACTCAAGTATGTTATTTCAACATATATCTCTACTTTGTCTCTTCTTCTTAACTTACCATGCTATCTCTTATTACAAACATCACAAACAACTACTCCTCACTAACCCTTTCAGTACTCTACTCAGCACCAAATATATTAAATTAGTAATATCACCTTCCCTCTACAATAGCTCTCACACAGACCTGTTTAAACTCAAATACACTGACCTACATGCAACACATGGCACTAATTTTAAATTTACCAGATGAATACACAAAGTAACACACATATTTCTGACTAAAGTCAAATACCATAAACTATGTGGGTACGTGCATCTCAATCCAGGTCCTCAATTGCACACTTCTCCCACACCTCCAACTACAATAGCTCTCGACATCAGCAACCTAACATGTAACAGCTCTGACCTCCTACTTTTAAACATGAACCCGTACTAAACAAGGTTCATGAATTCCACACAGCGCTTGCTCTATACTCTCCAGACACCATAGTTATAACTGAAACATGGTTCAAACCTCACATAAAAATACTGAAATCCTACCCCCAGCCTACAATTTATACATACGTTACAGAACACATGAACGAGATGGTAGCATAGCCATAGTATACAAGAACACACACAAATTGGAATGCCTATTAAATGATCCCCTAGACCTCACTAACTCATAAATATATTAATTTCACTGCTCTACCTAAACTCCAAAAAGAACATTGTAATTATAGCCACCTAGATCTCCCCAGGTAATACCCTTTTAACTATCAAGAACCTTCTCAGTTGGACCGCCTCTACTTTTAACCAGGAAACTATTATCACAGGATACTTTAACTTAGACTGGACTTCCTGCTCCTCTGAAAACCCTAGCAACTTTATTAACTTTTATGGTTTCTCTCAATTAATACTTTCACCAACAAGAATAGATAAACATAGCATAAACATAGCAAAAAGCAGTCCATCCTTCACTGGACACTAACAAATAGGCCTTCCCAAGGTTACCTCACTGAGTGCTTTCCCAGATAGTCTGAATGACCACCATCCCACCTACCTATTTAGAAAACAGACCTGCCCTCATAAAAATATTATATTTAAACTGGCTCGCAACAACAAAAAAATCTCTCTTGAAGACTTCAATTCACTTCTAACACAATGCAACTGGTCCCCTGTAAAACACCTTCACCCAGATTCAGCAGTCGAATACTTTAACAATACCCTCTTAAATTTACTAAATACACAAGCACCCCTTAGAAGAATCAGGGTTAAAGCAAGGAAACTTCTATGGCTAACTAAGGATACCATGTAAATCCTCAAACAGAGAGACAGAGCCTAGCATCATTATCAACAAAGCAAAAAAAAAACAATCTTCCTATGAAACATATCAGCGACTTAGAAACCATACCAAGAAACAAATCAAAAAGAGTAAAAAAAGCCTACTAAATGAACTCTCTAACCTGCTAACCATCTCAGTTGGAGTGCCACAAGGCTCAGTCCTTGGCCCACTACTCTTCTCCATATTTACCAACAAATTCTCAACTGCCACCCAACTAACCACCATTATACAATATGCTGATGATTCTACCCATATCTGCTCAGATCCATCCATCTCTACCATAACTCCTAGGCAGAACCCTAAAAGCCTTTACAGATATAGACAAATATCTGTCAGACAACCAATTGATACTCAACTCCAACAACACAAAACTAATGCTATTTTACAATACCAAACCACATAACATACCCCCCTTTCACCATTTACTTCTCCGACAAAACTAAAATCTAATCTGTAGATCACACCAAACTCCTTAGGGTAACTATAGACAACCACCTAAAATTTGACAAACACATAGTGCTATCTATCAAAAAAGTCCACATAAAGCTTGGAATGGGTTCGGACGCCTAGGCAGTGAGGCATTTCCTTGTGATACATTTGGTTGGGGACACATGGCTGAAGTGACATTCGGCTGCAGAGGAATATGGCTGTTGCAAATTCCCAGTGGGCAAACAGAAGCACACACTGTCATGCCCACAGATTTAACAACCAAGTGCATTGGGGGTGGAAGAGGTAATGAGTGTTCTGTTCAGTGTACAGTACATGTTTATGTAACTACAACATGTATGCATACCAGCATGGAGGAAAAACTGCATGCCACTGTAGTCACATTTATGTTCCAGTATGCATTTCAGGTAATGTACCCTAGACACTCTGAATAAGGCAGTGATCCACACATACCAATTATAATGGCACTGCCATTGTGACCTGCATTTTACTGCCACTGACATGCCCACTGGCCAGCCTGCTGCTGATGCCTGCTATACTGCCTTTTGTCTCATGTTGTCTTGGGGGCTGTGGACATTATTTCCTCCTTGTGCATTTGGTTATTGAAGTTATGATCATGGCACAGCATTCTTCTCTTTGCCCAAAGGGAATTAGCCATAGCCATATCTATCTGCAGTTGAATGTCACCTCAGCCATGTGTCCCCAGCCAAATGTACCACAGGGAAATGTCTTGCTGCCCAGGTGCCTAAACCTCCTTGGAACACTTTACAGATCTGAACCTTACCTTAGAAAAACACCCAACACTTCATAGCCAGGTCCCACCCCCTCTCTGTCCTTCTCTATGCCTCACCCATTTTTACCAACCTCCGAAAATCTGATTTAAACAAATGTGAGTATTAAAACAACAAAATAGCTACATTTGCTACGAGTCACCCCTACAGATCTCACCACTGCACTGCCCTTCATGAACTAAACTGGATCAACCTACCTAATCTACTGTCCATGAACCAACTAGCTATTGTCATTCTGTAGTTCATAAACCCAATAACTGCCACTCTCAAAACCTTCATTCAAGATAACTCTAGAGCACTCAGATCTTCTGACAAACTCCTTCTAAAAGTCATTAAGGCTAACAATAGCTCTGGGGATTCCCTCTTCTCTAACCAGATAGCTAAAAAGTGAAATGCCATTCCCCAACACATTAGTTGCACCACTAATACTTCCAATTTCAAGCTACTTCTTAGGGAACACCTAACAAACAACTGGCTATGCTCCTGTACTACACCAGGCTGACTGCTCTAAGACCTTTCTCCCCCTGCACGTATTATAGTGACTCTATACTCATACACCCCTACACACACTCTGCTTCCAGTCACTGCTCTTTACTTCCCCTTTCTCATAAACGACCACAGGTGTTACTACTTCACTTTCTTCTAAACTACCCGATATAGACTGTTAAGTGAAACAAGTCTTTTATTCTAGGATTGTAATAATGTAATGTTTTTTGAAAAAATACTGTGAGACCTCATATTTCTGTACATAGTATTGACTTTTTTCATGTTGACATGTTGAGCTGTATTATGTGTTCCACCCTGTAACTTTCATTATTAATGTACACTGCTGTTTACTCTATCATTATACATTAGCTACTGCTGTAAAGAGTCGTGATATACTTGTACTGAAAACAGGCTACTTTTGCCCATTTGGACTTTCCTGGTAAACAAATGTAAAATAAAATAAATAAAATAAAACATTGCATGACTTGACACTTAGGGCTTCCTTCTCCGAATAGATACTTTCTTGAGGCCAACGTTTTTTCAGCTTGCTCTAACAGTATTGCAGATGACTGTATTTGCTTTTAATATGTTGTATGCAAACAAGCAGAACTTTTATGATAATTCTTAGCTAATCTTTTATGACTAGGTTAGCTAATATGTTAACAGGAACATTTGACTAGATTTCTGTAATGCTGGATTGGGGAGGAATGACAACTTACTGTATGACCTCCTGTCATTGGCAATACAGATCTTGCAGTGGCAGGTACTTGTGCCCCCTGCTTATGCCAACCTGAAGGATGGTATAATGTTTTTCGTTTTCATCTCACTCTATCGAACATTCCATAGTGTAATGTTTTGTACCTATTGGTGGGTGGGTAGGTGCAGTTACCATCCCATTTAGCACCATTGTTGCAGAGTATTTATATTTTGGGAAGTACAGTGGAGAAAGTTAAATTTAACATGACAGTAGCTGTTTGAATTATCACTGCTGAAGTAGCCTTAGCTATATGGGTTATATCCTGCCAAGGATATAACAGCTAGCCAGCTTCCAAAGCTTTAGGGCACCTTCCATGTACCCAAACTGTCAAGTGGCTCAAGCTGAGCTAACTAAAAGCCAGGTTTTGATGTGAAGCCCTTCAGAGCTTTCCTGCTAGTAGAGAGAGGGAAGCTGAGCCCACAAAGGACAAGACTAGGAATAACAAAAAATAAATGTCCACACCATGGCCTGAAAAACACACCAAAAAACAAGGGAGGTGATGGGAGGGAGTCACTACTGCAGCAGTGGTCATTCGAACATCTACTGTTATGGTAAGTTCAGCTTACACAACTGTACTATATTCTTTATAATGAGCACTGCTACAGTAGCCTTAGTTATATGGGTAGATTACCATAGTTAACATTTGGAAGGTGGAAGGAGAAGTCTTCTGAAGTCCCTGGGGAATGATCCTAGTAAAGCATGATCTGGACCTAGAGAAGGAATCCAGTGTATAGTGCTTTGCAAAAGTATGTGCAGAGGACTAAGCAGCAGCTTCTAGAATACTTCTAGAATCCAACTCTTTCCAAAAAGCAATAGAAGAAGCCTAGGGCCTAGTACAGTGGGCCTTGACCTTGCCTGGAATAGATCTGACATGGTGAGTATAACAAAAGGTAATAGCCTTAGACAACTATATGGAAAAAGTCTGGTTTGATACCCGTTGTCCCTTCTTCTTACCTTCACAAGAACTGAACAATTGATCTGATGATCTGAAAGATTTAGTTCTGTCAAGATAATACCGGAGTTGTCTGTGGACATCAATGGTATGGAATATCCTTTCTCCCTCATATTTAGGTTCAGGAGAGAAAAGGTGGAGAGGGATAGTTGGGCTTAAAGTAAACTGAAATAACAGTTTAGGCATAAAAGAAGGATTAGTTCTCTGTCCTTGTGGAAAATGAGGTAGACATCACTCACCATAAAAGCTTGTAACGCAGATATGCTTCTTGCAGAAGCGAGAGCAATGAATAAAGCTGTTTTCCATGTTAAGAACCTCAAGTTAGCCAGATTAGCTGGTTTAAATTGTGCAAGTGTTAGTTTCTATAACACAAAATTAAAATCCCAAGGTCTCTTTTGTAAACCCCCTTTCAAAAATATTTTGACATGCGACTGGCTTGATAGAGGAGGATCCATGGGAAGACATGCTGAAATGGCTGATAAATGAACCTTGATAGAGGAATAAGAGAGGCCATAGGATATTAACTCACACAAATATTGTAAAACCAGAAAACAACTAGCCCTGAATGGGTGCTAGTTATGTTGTTGGCACCAACTACAAAAAACTTTTCCATTTGCTAACATGATTTTCTAGTAACACGCATTTTTGCCTCCATTAATACCTGCTGCACATCCTCATTGAACAGGTGCCTAAAAGGAATTAAGACCCTATCACCCAGGCAGTCAGTTTAAGATGATTGGTGTTAGGATGTATCAAGCACCCTTGTCTTGCATCAGTAGATCCATTCTTTAAGAAAGCTTGTGCTAATTCCCCTGGCCATTTCCAAAGAAGGGAGATCCATGGTTACCTGGGTCAGAATGGAGTCACCAAAATGATCTTGGGAGATTCCTTCTGTATTATCAGAAGTACTCTGGATATTACTGGAAAGGGTAGAATGGCATACAGGAACATTCCCATCCAAAGAAAAGAAAAGGCGTCTGTCTTCAAAGCCTTCTTTCACGGAGAAAAATGGAGATTCAGACTTTCTGGAAGAGAAAAAGTGCTAGGGTGGGAGAGGGTCACAAGGTCTCTTGAATAGTCATTCAGACTTCTTGGAATGTGTTTGGTTTTGGGAGATTTTGGTACCACATTGTCACTTCTTAAACATCTGCTTACCTGAATTTTGTTGAGACTATTCATTCTGTTTTGCTGAAATTGGAAAAGGAGAAAGAAAACCCCTTGGACAATTTGGAAAAGGAGGGCTGAAAAACGATAGCGATTTCCTGGATCAGCTTGCCTGCTTTCATCACAAGTTTTGATCACCTCTGCAGCAAAGGATACAAACACCAAATCTCTATCCAAGGGACAATTTAAAATCTAATTTTTAACATCATCTGGAAGGTTCTGAGAATGCAGCCAAGCAAACCTCCTTAAAACAGTACTAGTGGCCACAGCCCTAGACAAAGTATCAGCAAAGTCATACACACACCGCAAACAATGAGTAGACCTCTGCAACAGAAGAAACTAAGTTATTTAAAGCAGATTTTTTCTTCACAAGATTAAACTGTAGATAAAATATTCCTCATACTTTCACAATATGTCAGAGTAAGCTTTAACATACGAGACTGACAATTTAAAATTCTGAAATTTAAAGTTGCAGAAGTATACACTTTTTCCCGTACCCATCAATAATTTTTCCATCTTATTAGAAAGAGTAGGATTGGAATTAACTAAATGCTTAGCAGCACAGGAGTCAACCAAGGCTATAGCTGCTGGGTCAGGTTTGGGAATAGTGTATAAATACTTAAAAGACTGAGGAACTTTATACATCCTGTCTGCCTTTTTGGGACAGTTGGCTGGCCATCAGGAAAACTGCAGGCAGTAAGATACTCATCCTCTAAAGCAGACAGGACTGAAGGAATCAGGGTTGCCACCTTTTAACAAGGGCAAAGTGGGACATGGGGGTGTGGTCAACATGATAGGGGTGTGGCCAACACGACACTGGCCACACCCCCACCACGACATCACCAGAGTTGTTAAAGGAGATGCAGTATTAGTTATGGATGCAACATTGTGACATTACAGCATACTGAAAACTCAAACCATTTAAATGAAGTGAACTATTACTGCACACACACTAATCGGTTGTAACAATAAACTTTAAAGGAATTAAAAACACACTACTCATTAAACAGACACTTGTTTATTTAAAAGTAAAATTCATAAACCATCCATTGCTATTCAGAAAGAAAACTTAAAAATCTACATACCACATACAAGCCAAGTATAAAATTAAGACTGTCAATTAAAGCTAAAGCAAAGAACACAACTACATACCCTAGTACAAATTAATGCTAAACAAAGAAAAACACAAAATTACGTACAATAAATCACTTTTTTTAAAAGTGTATTTTGAATTTGATTTTATGGCTTGAAGAAGGGCCCGATTTGAAATAATATTTGAGTAAAAGTCACAACATTTCATCCGGTAATTTACACTCATCATGAGTTCAGCTTTTAACAAGTCCACACTACATCGGTTTCGCACATCTGTCCATTTACCTTTCACCAGTGAAAAAACTCTTTCTGCAAATGCGTTTGAGGGTGGTATAGATAAAACCCAAGCAATTACCGGATAGAGTGTAGTCAGTTCAGGCCCTTCTTTGAAAAGCTTCAGCCACTTCTCTCCTGGGGTCAAGCTTGTGTTACATAACTGTTTGAGAGAGGGCCTAATTGCCAAGTAGTCCCTAAAAAGATAATCTTCATCTACATCCTGCAGACTCAGGGCAGTGGTCACATTCAGCAAATCACTGAAGGCAAAGGGCTCATTTAAAGATAATTTAGATAGTGTAAACAAGTAGTTGCTTTCAGTATAATCAAACCACTGCTCCAGGTATTTCACTGCTGTCTCCAAGAAAACAATAAAGTCTCTTTTCAGTTTGTTAGCAGAAGTGCTGTCTAATGTGCTCATAAGTGCCCTAAGTTTCCCTCCAAAGAAAGCACCTTCAGCTCTTGCCTGCAGTTTTTGCTTGAGAGAGACCATTACACAATAAGTTTCCATGGCAGTAAGTGCTGATTTTTCTAATGTACTTATGTGTTCATTAAAATCGACAAGAACAGCACAGAGAAAGTGCAGATAGTACTGGGGCAGTGTAGGCAATTCATTCTCACCATGCTCGTTACCTGAAAAGTACGACCATATCTGCCGGGGGTCTCCTCTTCTCCCTGAGAGAGGAAATAGGACTGGAGCACTGGGAGATTTTTCACTACTCTTTCAATGGCTGGGAGTAGTGACAGCCACCTTGTTGGCACATGTCTTAACAGACTCTCAAATTCCATGCCACAAAACTCAAAGAAGTCTTTCAAGTCTCTGGTCCTTGTGGCAGAACCAGAAAAGTGGCTGAAAAGTCTCATTACAAATGCTTCCACATCGTATGGTAGTTTTGCTGCAGCTTTTGGCTGCATTGTGAATAATATGGGCAAGACAGTTAGCTTTCTGGAGTGATGGGCACTTTTCTTTTAATCTGGTATACACACCAGATTTCTTCCCATAGTTCACACTGGCATTATCAGCCCCATAAGCTGAAATATGGTTCCAGGGCAAGGAATGCCTTTCCATAATGTTGGAAATTTGCTGTGAAATAGCCTGTGCAGATTCGTCAGGGTCTTCATAGAAGTCCAAAAGGCCATTCACCACCCCTTCTTCTTTAGAAAAATACCTCACAACAAGGGGAAATAATTTTATGTTCCCCTTGTTGGAAGCATCTGATGAAATTGCAAATGAAGTACCTGGTTTTGAAGGTCATGCAGGAGGCATTCCAATGAGTGTGGCCCCAAAACATTTTCAACTATGGCTTCAGCCTTGGTTCTGCCACAAGATAGTTTCTTTGCAGTGTCTGAGTCACTGTACAACTGGCTGGCCAACTTTACTGCACAGTCCAAGCTGTTATATGAAATATTGTGCTTAACAGCATGGAAAACCTCAGAGGCTTCTGCTGCAATGATTCTAAGTTCTGGTCCCTCAAGGTTTGCATTCCTTGCCCACTTTGTCATCAGGTGAGTGGATTTAGCTTGAAGAATGGCAGTCTTATGTTGTTCAGTTGCCTCATGTCGCGACATCATTTCTTCCACCGTGGGTCACTAGAAATTCTCTCTTGCAGTACCTGCAGAATGCTTTGACATCAGTGCATCTCGATCCAGTCAAATTCTGTTTTCCAAACGTCCTGCCACTTGCACATTCTCTTTCTGCTGGTTGACTGTGATGAAGCTGCTGCTCTCTTCATGCTTGAATCTGTACTTACCTGATATGCAACATATTGACCAACACTGTTAGTAGGGTTCAGTAACATATTGCTGCACAGCACAAATGAACTGGCTTAATTGGCACAAAAAACTGGCTCGAAAAACATTGGCATGCGAAAGAACTGGCTCGAAAAACATTGGCATGCGAAAGAACTGGCTCGAAAAACATTGGCATGCGAAAGAACTGGCTCGAAAAACATTGGCATGCGAAAGAACTGGCTCGAAAAACATTGACACACGAACTGTCTTGAAAAACATTGGCACATGAAAGAGCTGGCTTGAAAAACATTGGCATGTGAAAGAACTGGCTCGAAAAACATTGGCATGTGAAAGAACTGGCTCGAAAAACATTGGCATGTGAAAGAACTGGCTCGAAAAACATTGGCATGTGAAAGAACTGGCTCGAAAAACATTGGCATGTGAAAGAACTGTCTCGAAAAACATTGGCATGCGAAAGAACTGGCTCGAAAAACATTGGCATGCGAAAGAACTGGCTCAAAAAACATTGGCACACGAACTGTCTTGAAAAACATTGGTACATGAAAGAGCTGGCTTGAAAAACATTGGCATGTGAAAGAACTGGCTCGAAAAACATTGGCATGTGAAAGAACTGGCTCAAAAAACATTGGCATGTGAAAGAACTGGCTCAAAAAACATTGGCATGCGAAAGAACTGGCTCGAAAAACATTGGCACACGAACTGTCTTGAAAAACATTGGCACATGAGAGCTGGCTTGAAAAACATTGGCATGTGAAAGAACTGGCTCGAAAAACATTGGCATGTGAAAGAACTGGCTCGAAAAACATTGGCATGTGAAAGAACTGGCTCGAAAAACATTGGCATGCGAAAGAACTGGCTCGAAAAACATTGGCACACGAACTGTCTTGAAAAACATTGGCACATGAAAGAGCTGGCTCAAAAAACATTGGCATGTGAAAGAACTGGCTCAAAAAACATTGGCATGCGAAATAGAGGAATGGAGCAAAAAAGAGTTTACAAACAGTTTAAGGTCAAATAGTAAATGAGGTAATGTAGGGGGCATTTTGGCCATTGAAGACTAACATTAACACAGCTTGTAGAAAATGAAATGCATTATTTTACCACTGAACATGCCCACCACACCCCACAAGACAAAAACGTTAACCATATTCACTGCACCAAAAACAGTAAAATGAATGACAATGCACAGTGGATACCATAGACCTAATTTAGCTTTTGACCACAGCAGTTAAGAAATGTATGGCACTAATTTACACAGCGCAATGATCTATTAATAAACATGCCCAACAGCAGCACTGGTCATAATCTGATTATAATGAAAACAGTAAATAAGTATGTTGAAGACATCACTAAAACACAAAATAAAAACTTTGCTACTTAGACGCAAACTACCCTGTAACATGGTTTAGCACAATCTGAAATACATTGCATTAACTTCAGAGCATCCATCCACAAAAAAATAAAAATAAATGGGAAGTCCAAACATTTTAACTTTTAAAAATACTTCTTGCAAGAGAAGTAACAAACTACAATGTACAGCAGACTCCATGGGCTCCTTTTACCTCAAAACATAGCAATTAATCCAGCACAGCAATGCAATAAACAGGCCCAAGTAAAAGTAACACACCCATATTCACATTACAAGCAAAACAGTACATTTTAACCTTATTAAAAATGCATAATAAATTAAATGCACACATTTACAAGTATAAATGAAAACAATCTTGAAACAGCTTTGGCAAATTGGCAACGTGTACCTACTAGAATAATAAATGAATTACATTAACTGTTAACATTCCCCCTCAAAAGGTAAACTTGTACCACAGACATGGACTTGCAGGAACAGGAAAAGTTACCTAAACAGTATATCGTAACTTCCTGAAAACAGCATTATAGTGCATATTTCCATACAAAAAAAGTACAAACTATGCTCAAACAATTCCTATATGCATACAGACAATACCCAGAAAAAGCTACGACAATAGAAATGCATCACACTAAGTTTATATTTCACTGCCCCCCAACAGAAACAAACAACTTCTATACACAGTTCAGCCTTTTAAAAGTAATGCTTCCAAATCATACCCCCAAGCATAATAACAATTACATATACATTCAGGTTTTATCTCTTTAAAACTACTACACAAAAATATTAAACTAACTACTACAGATTTAAATATTGCATACTGCACCCACCATCTGCCTTTAAACATTAAAAAAATTAAACCACAATATATTCCCATTTTAAACTAGTACAAAAGTCTCAAAATAACCACTGCACAGATTTAAATACTACATACTACATCCCCATCTACCCCTAAACATTAAAAACTTAAATAAAGCACACTATTCCCATTTTAAATAACTAAAGCCACAAAATGCAATTATCTACTTACCACTCAGTTATTGCTGGGCTGGCTGGCTCCCTTGCTGGCTGGGCTGGGCTGGCTTCCTTGCTGGCTGGCTGGCTGGGCTGGCTCCCTTGCTGGCTGGCTGGGCTGGCTCCCTTGCTGGCTGGCTGGCTCCCTTGCTGGCTGGCTGGGCTGACTCCCTTGCTGGCTGGGCTGACTCCCTTGCTGGCTGGCTGGCTGGGCTGACTCCCTTGCTGGCTGGCTGGGCTGACTCCCTTGCTGGCTGGGCTGACTCCCTTGCTGGCTGGCTGGCTGGGCTGACTCCCTTGCTGGCTGGCTGGGCTGACTCCCTTCCTTGCTGGCTGGCTGGCTGGGCTGGCTCCCTTGCTGGCTGGCTGGCTGGGCTGGCTCCCTTGCTGGCTGGCTGGCTGGGCTGACTCCCTTGCTGGCTGGCTGGGCTGACTCCCTTGCTGGCTGGGCTGACTCCCTTGCTGGCTGGCTGGCTGGGCTGACTCCCTTGCTGGCTGGCTGGGCTGACTCCCTTCCTTGCTGGCTGGCTGGCTGGCTGGGCTGGCTCCCTTGCTGGCTTGGCTTCAATGCTGGCTTCAAGTTCAATGCTGGCGAAAAATTCAGATCTTTTGTCCGGGCTGCTATAGAGCTTAGTGCTCTACAGCTGCGACCTTTATGGGGCTCTTCACAAGAAGTTCCCGCCCCCTACAAATAGCTGCAGCCAATTACTGTGCTGCATTACCACCCGGACCTAGCAGAGAATCCCTCTAACTGCAGGTCCGGGTGGTGACGTAGCCGCATTGCCGTGGAAAAACCGGAAGTATTTTCGGCTTTTCCGCGGCAATTTTAAAATGCAAGCGCAAAGGGGAAAAAACGGGACTTTTAAAGTCCCACGCTTGGTGAGTGCGGGAAGCGGGATGAGAGCACTCAAACCGTGAGTGTCCCGCTGACAACGGGACGGGTGGCAACCGTAGAAGGAATGGATATAGGTTTTGAAAAATCCTTCTGTAACAATTCATAGTATTTTTGAGGGACTGAGAAACTTCACTATTCTCCCACTGGAAACACTGGGATATTCTAGCAATAGTCTCAGAGAAAGGCCCCCCCCCCCCCCACACAGGGAGAATCAGAAAGTGAGCTCTTTGAGTCTGAATTAGAAATCTAAGGATAAAACCCTGAACCCACCTCTGCATCTTCCTGTTCAGATTCAGAATCTTGAATCTCTTTGGGAAAGGCGGCATCTGTCTTTCTTTTACCAGAAATTACTCTACAAGAAGGATCAGTAAACTGAATCAAACCTTGAGCCAGTCCCCATATACTACTCCTATCCAAAGAAATATGAAGAGAAGTAGATACATGCTTGGTTTTCTGTTTCTGTCTGACAGGAAAAATGGGGGCAACTGTGTTACTAATGGCAGCCTCTGCTTCCCCAGCGATAGGTACAGCATTCTGACACAACAGAGAAACCTTTTCTGTTCCCTCTCTCAGGACAGACAACAGTGGTTCTTCCTTGCCCACTTTAAGCCTTCCTGTGTGTTTCCCAACTTGGACTGACCAGACTACTTTACTACTGCCACTTCAATAGCAGTCCCAGTCTTCTTAATGGAAAAACACCCTTTAGTTAGCCAAAAGTGAAAATGTACCAACTAGCTACAACAAGTAATTTCCATTTTAAGCCCCTGTGTGTTTGCAACTTAGATATGTCCAGCTAACATTCTACTCCCACTAGAACTGCAGCCCCAGTCTTCTTAAGGTAAAAACACACTTTAGTTAGCTAAAAGTGAAAGGTATCAAAAGCAAATCATGCAACTATCTACAACAAGTAATTCTCACTTAAGCCTACCTATGTATATCCCAGCTCAGACAGACCAGGCTACATTTATTCTGCCACTAGAATTGCAGTCCCAGTCTTCTTAATGTAAAACATACTTTACTTAGTCACAAGTGAAAAGATACCAAAAACAAATCTAACAACTATCTACAAGTAATTGCAAGGTGATTCAAAAGTAGACAAGCCAGCAATGAGGAACACACAGACACTTCAAGGCAATTTTAAAGTAACCTAACAGTCTAAGGAGGGACCTTCCCAGTTTCTTCTATCAGTAACCAGTAAGATGATCAGAGGAGATAAAACTGGGAGGAGCTTCTAGGGCCAAGTATACAGAAAATGAGACTGGGAGGAGCTTCCATGGCAGAAAATACAGTAAGGGCAGGCAACTCAAAAGCCTTCAAGTATAAAAGCACAAGTATAAAGTGGTTGGGTGAGGAACCAAATTTAGGGGAGAGCTAGCAAAAATGCAAAAAAAAAAATGAAGGCCCAGTCAGAATACATAGGCCCAGCACAGAAACCAAAAAGCGCTGTAGACTATAAAAATGCTTTAGATAAATAGCTTTAATTTCAGATAAAGAGCAAGCACAGCACACAAAACTGATGTAAAAGGTAACATAAATGCAATATTATAAATGTAGTTTAAATGTATTTATTTATTTTATTTTACATTTCTTTACTGGGAAAGTCTGACTGAGATAATATCCCATTTTCAGTGGAGGCAGGGGGAAAAAGCTCTACATTTACATAATATGGTTACAGTTTAACAAAGTTATTACAAAGCCTAATACAGAACGACATTTAAAGGCTCACTGCTGTTTTTCTGCTGTGATAAACATTTCTGCAGTTTTTTTTCTACCTAAGTAGTGTGGGTAGTTGTAGAATTGTCCATATTCAGGCTTGTGTTTTGGGCCTAGTTGTTTGTTTGTAGAGGCTGTGTGTCTGAGCACATGTTCCAGGCCATTGGTTTAGCCAAAGCCATTCTTGCATTTCAGTGAGAGGGGAGTGTTTATGGTCATCGGCTGATTGGGGTTGCCTGGACTATGGCTTGGAGTAAGCACCTCATTGGTTCTTTTGAACTTTTTTGAAAGTTGTTTCAGGTTTCAACTTTCTGTTACTTAAGAAGTTAACTTGTGAGTGTTTCTGCCATTTCACACTGAGCTAATCGGAGGAAGGGCACTGAGCAAATCCTGATCTGCAGTATATAATATTAAGTATCCTGTTTTTTGCTTATTTTTACGAGTTATTTATTGCACTTTTATTGTCTGCTGGATACTTTTCTAGCTAGTTTCACTGTGTATGAGGTATTAACTGGACATTTTCTACATTTGTTAGGCACCTATTTGGGTTTGTTTGTTCTGATTTTTGTCTCCCACCTTATTGGTATCCTGCTCTTATACTTGGTTGTTTTGCAGTTGCCCGCTTCCATTGTAAATTTGATCTGGGGCACTCCTCCCAGTTTAATGTCATTAACTCATTCTACTTAATACAGGGAGAACATCTGAGAAGGCCAACCCACTTAGTTCTTAACCTTGAGTTATCTGCTCCTCCTTACTCCCTTTCCACTTTACAAAAAAAAATCTAAGCTTGTTTCCTGCCTTTTCTGTAATAGTCTAGTCCAGATACAGATTTGCTGTATCCAGGACTGTTTGTAAGCTTCTGAGCCCCCACCACTTAGCTAGGGTTAAACTATTCCCGGTGTCATAAAGTCCGCTCTTCAAATTTTCCCTTAGAACTAGCCAGTTTTTTAGTTTTAGCACTCAGATCTGTTTCTTTGAGGTCAGCAGTTGTTCAAAACTCATTGTAAGCACTAAATAAACTACAAATTACTACAGCACTCAACTTTCCTCACTTGTCTAGAGGAAAACAGGTTTAGTACTTAATAAATAAGTACCTATCCAGGCATGTCTAAGTGTCAGCTCCCGGTGTTTTCTCCTGTCTATCTGATGAATCTGGGCATCTTGGGGCAATGCAGCAATTGCCTCATGTACACAGACAACCCTCTCCTCCTACCACCCAACACTACAGCCTGTGAAATATGCACTTATATAGCCAAACTGGAAGCAAAGCTCTCTTCACCCAAGACTGGACTAGACAGTCAAGAGGAGAGGGTAAACACTTGCACCACACCACACTCATCACATAGTCCTTCAAAACCTACACCACCAAAACACACATAGAAACACTAAACACACACCTACATTCATGGAGGCTCTCAATAAAAATCTGCCCAAGCAACAGGGACCTCCAAAACAGAAATACAATCAACCTCCGCACCCCAACACAACCCAAATGACACATAGCCCACAAACTCAGTGTGCCACTCAACCACAGCCCATAAAGCATAACAACGTACCCAACACTCTAGTCATGGGTGACTCTATAGTCAGGCACACTGATGTTCCACTCACCAGGCTAAACAACAAGAAAGTTACTGCCTGTTGGGTGCTAGGATCTGCCACATAATGCATGCACTCAGGTCACTCCCACAACAAGTACAAATATGACTCCGTCATTGCCCAGGTTGGTGTGAATGACCTGAGATGTACCTCCCTGGACTACATGAAAAGAGACAAAGAGGAGCTGTCTGATCTTGTAGCCCAGTCAGGTATGACCCTAACCCTGAGTAGCATCCTGCCATCACCCAGAATGATACCACAGTACAAGGACAAAATGATTGACTTCAACAATTGGCTAAGCTACTGGGGTCATTCTAAGGGGATCCAGTATCTGTCTGCCTGTGATAACATGATTGACAGACCACAATACTTTGCCAGAGATGGCCTGCACCTGTTGCCCTTGGGATTCCGGATACTGGCTAAGGCTCTTGCCACCCCTATAGTGCCTTTTTTAGGCAAGGTTCAAATGATAAACTCACCACCGTAACAGATACAATCAAGCAAAATCTGAGGGTAATGCTACTCAATGCTAGAAGTCTAAACCTCAAAATGCACTCACTCATGGCACTCCTTAAAATGGAGAACATTGACATCTGTGCAGTGACAGAGACCTGGTTCAAGGCTCCAGAGAGTACCCCTGCATTACCAGGCTATAGTTCATACTACACCTTTCGGCCACCTAACCTGGACCGAAACACTAAAGGCAGATGTGTGGTATGAATTATAGCCTGGTAATGCAGGTGTGGTATGAATTATAGCCTGGTAATGCAGGGTACACCTCCAGGCTATTTGCTCAGCATAATGCATCCAAGATTATCCAAGTGCTACTAACTCTGGGCAAGACCGCAATCCAAATTGTAGCTTGCTACAGATTCCCCACCATGCTCCAGAATTCCCACTCCTCATTTCTTGATACACTGGAAAATATTAGGGTACAACCTAACGGGTCTATATTAGCACAATTAAAACTTCATTGTGCAAATCCCATTTGAGTGACACCTAAAGCGCGAATATCGCAAATATTGCAAGAATGAACAGAGATCATCATACGGAATTCTTCCCTTGATTTTAATGGAGTGCGATTGTGGAGTTAGTATATTTAAGTAGCAGGAGTGGGGGGGGGTGCAGGGGGACTTGCCCCTCTGCATAAAACAGTTAGTGACAGTTTTCAGGTTGAAGGAGATTGGAGACTGTAAAGTGGTGGCAGGGGAAAGTGTAGTTAGGCAGCATAGGATGGTGGTTTGTAGGATGATATTGGTGATCAAGAAGAGGAGGAGTGTGAGTGCAGCACCAAGGATCAAATGGTGGAAATTGAAAAAGGGTAATTGTGAGGTGGAGTTCAGGGAAGAGTTAAGACAGGCACTGGGTGGCAGTGAAGAGTTACCGAATAGCTGGGTAACTATAGCAGTGCTAGTAAGGAAGATGGCTAGAAAGGTGCTTGGTTTGACATCTGGAAAGAGGAAGGAGGACAAGGAGACCTGGTGGTGGAATGAAGAAGTACAGGAGAGTATACAGAGAAAGAAGTTGGTGAGGAAGAAGTGGGATTGTCAGAGAGATGAAGAAAGTAGACAAGAGTACAAGGAGATGAGGTGCATGGCAAAGAGAGAGGTGGCGAAGGCTAAGGATAAGGCATATGAAGAGGTGTATGAAAGGCTGGACACTAAGGAGGGAGAAAAGGACCTGTACCAATTGGCTAGACAGAGGTACTGAGCTAGTAAAGATGTGCAGCAGTTAAGGGTGATAAAGGATAATGAGGGAAACATACAAGCGAAGAGAGTGTGTTGAGCAGATGGAAAGAGTACTTTGAGGGGCTGATTAATGAAGAGAATGAGAGGGAGAGAGGGTTGGATGATGTGCGGATAGTGAATCATGAAGTGCAGTGGATTAGCAAGGAAGAAGTAAGGATAGCTATGAAGAGGATGAAGAATGAAAAGGCTGTTGGTCCAGATGACATACCTGTGGAAGCATGGAGGCGTTTAGGTGAAATGACAGTGGAGTTTTAACTAGATTGTTTAATGAAATCTTGGAAAGTAAAGATGCCTGAGGAATGGAGAAAAAGTGTTTTGGTACCAATTTTTAAGAATATGGGTGATGTGCAGAGCTGTAGTAACTACAGAGGGATTAAACTGATCGGTCACAGCATGAAGTTATGCAAAAGAGTAGTGGAAGCTAGGTTAAGAAGGGAGGTGATGATTAGTGATCAGCAGTATGGTTTCATGCCAGGAAAGAGAACTACAGATGCAATGTTTGCTCTGAGAGTGTTGATGGAGAAGTACAGAGAAGGTCAGAAGGAGCTGCATTGTGTCTTTGTGGACTTAGAGAAAGCATATGACAGGACGCCTAGAGAGGAGTTGTGGTATTGTATGAGGAAGTCGGGAGTGACAGATTAGTATGCAAGAGTGGTACAGGATATGTAGGAGGGTAGTGTGACAGCGGTGAGGTCTGCAGTGGGAGTGACGGATGCATTTAAGGTGGAGGTGGGATTACATCAAGGATCAGCTCTGAGCCCTTTCTTATTTGCAACGGTGATGGACAGGTTGACAGATGAGATCAGACAGGAGTCTACGTGGACTATGATGTTTGCAGATGACATTGTGATCTGTAGTGAGAGTAGGATACAGGTTGAGGAGACCCTCGAGAGGTGGAGATATGCTCTAGAGAGTAGAGGAATGAAGGTCAGCAGGACTAAGACAGAATATATGTGTGTGAATGAGAGGGAGGATAGAGGAATGGTGAGGATACAGGGAGTAGAGCTGGTGAAGGTGGATGAGTTTAAATACTTGGGATTAACAGTTTAGAGTAATGGTGAGTGTGGAAGAGAGGTGAAGAAGAGAGTACAGGCAGGATGGAGTAAGTGGAGAAGAGTGTCAGGAGTGATTTGTTACAAATGAGTACCAGTAAGAGTGAAAGGGTTGGTCTACAAGAGGGTAGTGAGACCAGCTATGTTATATGGGTTGGAGACAGTGGCATTGACAAAAAGGCAGGAGTCAGAGCTGGACGTGGCAGAGTTAAAGATGTTAAGATTTGCACTGGGTGTGACGAGGGTGGACAGGATTAGGAATGAGTATATTAGAAGGTCAGCCCAGGTTGGAAGGTTTGGAGACAAAGCCAGAGAGGCAAGATTATGTTGGTTTGGACATGTGCTGAGGAGGGATGCAGAGTATATTGCGAAAAAGATGCTAAGGATGAAGCTGCCAGATAAAAGGAAAAGAGGAAGGCCTAAGATAAGGTTTAATGATGTGGTGAGAGAGGACATGCAGGTGGTTGGTGTGACAGAGCAAGATGCAGAGGACAGGAAGAAATGGAAACAGATGATCTGCTGTGGCGACCCCTAATGGGAGCAGCTGAAAGAAGAAGAAGGAGAAGTTTTTTTATTTCTCAGTTTCGAAATTTGCAATGTTCATGCCTTAGGTGTCACTCAAACGTGTTTCACACAATGATGTTTTCGTTGTGCTAATTTAGACCGAAACTGAACACCCTAATAATGGGTGATTTCAACTACCCCACCATTAACTGGGAAAACTACTCATGTACCAACTCTTTTGCTCAACGTTTTCTGGAATTCATAAATTCCAGTGCCTTGGATCAACTTATCCACACCCCAACAGGGGCAGCAATATCCAAGACCTGGTCGTTACCAACATGGGCAACTGGTGTTCCTCACCAGTGGTCAATTCCTCGTTGGTCAGAACCAACCACAAGCTAATCACCCTAGACATCCACATCCCACCCCCACTCCCCCATTAGGGAAACCACTATAAAACATTTCTTCAAAGCCAACTTCATGCTTCTTAAGACAGAAGTGGCAAACTTCACAACACCCATGCAGACGGACAATAGAGGTCCGACTGCTGAATCCTACACAAATGCACTTTATAAGCACTTACATGAGTGCATGGATCATGCGATGCCTAACAGAACCAAGATGCTCTCCTCCAAAAAACGGAAGCCAATCTGGTGGTCTCCTGCCATAAACAAACTCTACAACAGAAGAAAGAAACTGTTGCAAAAAAGAGTAAAATCCCATGATTGGAGGAACTCCCTGGTCAGCTTCAGTAAAAAGCTGAGATCCCTCATAAAATCCTCCAAAGCAAGTTCCGAAAACAAAATTGCCACTGATTCTAAAGACAACCACAAAGCATTCTATAGCTATGTCAAGAATTTCAATGGCAGCACTCAGATCTGCTCTGAGTTACAGCACAATGGCACTAAATATGCAGAACCAACTGATATTGCCAGCACCCTGGCAAATAGGTTCAGTGCTAACGTTAACCCCCTCTCACCCCCTAAAGGGCCCATCTCTATACCAGAAAAATGCAAAGTTCCTGTAATCTTGGCTGCACAGGAAAAACCACACTCTCCAAAGCCAAGAACACAGCATCCATGGGACCTGACAACATCCCAAGCTGCGTTCTACATGAACTACAGAATAAACTGGCACTCCACCGAAGTACCATGTTCAGTCATAGCCTCACCTCAGGCTTTCTGCCCACTGAATGGCGCACAGTGATGGTTATCCCACTCCACAAAGGGGGAGACACCATGGACCATGGGCACTACCACCCCATTAGCCTGACGAGCCTGGTTTGCAAGGCTATGGAACATATCATCATGGAACTTATAAACAATGACATTGGTAATCTCCAAAATCCAGACCCCACCCAGTTATTAAAAGGCAGATCATGTCTCCTAAACCTGATAGACTTTGAAGCAGTAACCAAAGCCTTAGATGAGGGTAAGGTGGTTCACACAGCCTATCTAGATCTCGCCAAAGCTTTCAACACCATCCCCCACTCTGGAATTATAGATAAACTCACTAAACTAGGTATAAATCCCTATGTCACAAGATGGGTTGCCAACTGGCTCACTGACAGAACCCACACTGTGAAAGTAGCAGACTCCAAATCTGACTTCATACCAGTGACAAGTGGAGTACCACATGGTTCAGTCCTGGGTCCACTCCTGTTTGGTATCTACTTCTCAGAAGTACAGACTAACAAAGAAGGTCTTTGGCTAATGAAGTTCACAGATGACTGCAAACTAGGAGCCATAACTGAAACTCCTAACGATGTGGACATCCTACAAAACAGCTTCACTGAGACAGATGCCTGGTGTCAATGCCATGGCCTCAAGCTCAATGCCAAAAAGTGCATTGTCATCCCTTTTGGTAAAAACTCTGTACCCATGAGCTACCATAAAGGCGGTAGACTACTTAACACCGAAAGTATGATAAGAGACCTTGGGTTACAGGTGGAAAGTAGTCTCTCCTTTGATAATCACATCACCACAGTAGTCAGGAAATCCTTTTACGTGGCACACCTCATCACAAAAGGTTTCTCATCCAGGAAAAAAGAGGTCATTGTTCCTCTCTACTCATCACTCATTAGACCCATTATAGAGTACAACGCCCCTTTTGGTATGTACTTCACAAGACATCTACAGCAACTAGAAAGGCCACAGAAATACCTCACAAAGAGGATTACTGGCCTCAAACAGATGCCCTATGCAGACCGTCTCAAAAAACTGCAGCTTTACTCCGTCACATATCGCCTACTCAGAGGCGATCTCTGCCTAACATGCAAAGCTATGTCAAACCCAGAGCTGTTGGACATGCTCCACTTAAAGAACTCCCAATCCATCCGAGCTACATGCTCTAGGGGCCTAAACCTTGTCACCACAATAAACAGAACATGCTGGAGGAACAGATTCCTGTCCCAGAGACTTCCCATACTCTTGAACAAACTACCTAGCTATATCAAACAAAGCATTAGCACTCTTCAAGAAAAATCTTGATGATTGGATGGGAGATAGGAAATTCACCCATCCAATCATCAAGATTAGATGGGAGATAGGAATTTCACCCCGGGATCACTGCTGTGGCTCTGCCCGACAGGGACACAGGAAAATTATTTTCTTGGGTGGCGAAATCCAGGGTACCTTTTTGGCTAGGCTTATATAGGCCCTAGGGCCAATAACCTAGTACCTACCTATGAACCTCTGAATATTAACTAAGTACACATTCAGCTTTAGTTCATGCAGTGTGAACCTATACTTAGCTGTAATAAGAGGATAAAGAACATTGTCATTTTTAGATACATAGTTTGAGTGGAAAGTTTGAACAGAAGATTTGTGGGGTTTATATATGATGAGAAGATGTTGTTCATTAGATCAAAGTAGTCTATTAGGGTGATAGGAATGGAGAATAGGAGTAAAAGCAGGGCAGTCATTGGCTTTGTGAATAATGTTGTGTGTGGAGATAAGCTGCACGTAATGTAAGTGATGATGCGGTTGAGCCAATTCAAAGCCTTAAGGGCAATACAGTTGAGGTTGCGCTATTGTTTGCTGGTGGCAGATTTTTGAACCTTATTATAGCATGTCTCCAGCATATTTTTAACTGTAGCCTGAAGCTTGGCTAGGATGAGTGAACTGTATAAGAGAGATGGGAGAAAGTAGGTAGTGGCAAGAGTGGTTCTGGCTGTGTTGCTAATGAAGTTTTTATGCTTGTAGTGCATTCCTAATTTTTGGCGAGTCTTTTTTATGTTATTTTGAACATGCCAGTCAAATTTAAGGTTATCATCTACAATCACTCCAAGAAGGTTTGTACGGGAGACTGCTTCAAGTTCAGTTTTGTTTAATGAAAAGATTTTGAAATTTGCTTTATCAGACATGTGTTGTTTGGGGAAAAAATAACAGTAACTTTGTTTTTTAGGGTTGAGTAGTAGCTGGACATTATGGACCCATTTCTCAACTGACAAAAAAGCTTCTTGTATGATATGAAGGAAGTGAGGCAAGTTATTAAATGCACATGTAACTGTAGAATTGAGGCTTGACCTAAGGAGGTATGGTGGTTATTGTTAAAGATATTAAAGAGGAGGAGACCAAGAATAGAGCCTTGCGGTACAGAAGTGGAGACTTGCAGGTACGGAGAGCATTTTCACAGAATGGAGCCTGTCAGTTAAATAGCTATTGAAGCACAGTAATGAAGAAGTGAACAGTCCAAGTTGAGACAGTTTATACAAGAGTTTAGGGTGAAAAACTGTACTGAAAATTTTTGGCAGGTCAAGGAATAAGAAGAAAACAAGTTTGCCCAGATCCCTGTATTTGTTTATGGTGTCAGTGAATGATAGGAGGGCAATAGTGTTGGCAGAAAGCCACGTTGGGTGGATGTTAAGAACTGTTCTTGTAGAAGATGGTGGAAGAGATGCTTATGAATACATCTTTTACGAATTTTGAAAGAGGTGATAATATTGTAATAGGCTGAAAGTTAGAGATAACAGCCTAGGATTTTTTCCACAGTGAGGGTTCATAGGATTCATATATTGATCTGTCGGGTCTATATTAGAACACTGAACTTTCAAAATTTTGAGTGTTCTAATATTGAACCCTATGAATTGAAAATTTAAAACATCGAACATACAGAACAGCGAATTTTTTCCTAGGGAAAAAATTTGCTGTTTCAAAACACATACACACAACACAAGCACACCAAACAAACAGCAATCCACACACATACACCTCAACTCTTACACCTAACCCTACACTAAACTATACATACACCACTAACTATCCACTTACCTTAACCCAAACCCTAACCCTAAGGTCCGTCACTTTCGCACAGTCACCTCACCCGTGCCCTAACCCTAACTCACCTAACCCGCCCTAACACTCACGTCCACACAATCGCACACTTACCTGACCCGCTCCCTAACCCTAACTCAACTAACCCACTCTAACCCACATGTCCACACAATTGCACACTTACCTGAACCTGACCCATAACTTTCCACCACAGCGCTGATAATTCCAAAGCAACAGAAACGGATAACCGAATTCTTTCCCTAGGAAAAAAATTGTTTTTCTGTTTCTTCGATATTTTCAGCGTTAGCTGAAAACGGGTCAATATTAGAACACTCGAAATTTTGAAAGTTTGGTGTTCTAATATAGACCCGATCTGTCAATAAGGGTAGAGACCAGCTATGCTATGGCACTGGCAGATATCGTTACAATGAATATAGAGGGTAAATTGGGTTCAAATGAGGGTGTGCGGGGGGTGAGTAAAGGAATGTATTTCTCTGGATGCAAAATGCAGTTTAAGTACTTTGTTTTCAAGCTTCCAACAGTCCCAAGTTAACAAGCTACTTCCTGTGGTGTAGGGATTGATTGCTAATGTAGCTCAAGACACCTCCTCCTTTATCCCTGGGTGTGCGGCTGATAGTCTAAATGTGTGGAAGGCATTGTAGGCTTACACTGCCAGAGTACTTTCTGTGGCTTTAAACTATGCCTTGGTAATGGCACAGATGTTATTCTCCACAGTGAGGAAAGCTTGTAGGGTGTGGAGTTTCTTGTTAAGGCTCCCAGCATTCAGCAGTCACACCTTTAGGTTCCTTTGGGCTTTATTTTCTCCGTTGGTAGGTTTATCACTTTGGCATTCCCTAAAAAAGACAATACGGGGTGGATATAATTTTAGTGAAAATCAGGAAGCCTGTGGTAGAAAAGTGCAGGCCATCTTTCGCAAAGCAACATCATCTGTTGAACATGTTCTTACAGGCTAATAGATATTGAATCCTCTTGGATGACTCCAGAAACTAAGTCAGTTGTTAATGTTAATCACTTTTTATTCATACTGTAGCATTATCCTTAGTGAATGTAGAATGCTGCTCAATGCAAGGCACACACCAGTCTGAGACACATATTCAGAGAGGCTCATAATGTTTCTCTTTCCATAATGTCTCTCTTCATATAATCAGTTTCAGGTAATTTACACCCACATGGACTATGATAGAATCATACTGGTACCTTATGTACATGTATAACTTGGTGAATCCTGGCTCCAACTAAGCTATTGACCATAATCTTCTCCTTGTCCAGTTTGGTAAGGGGGGCATTTGTTTGTTGTACGATGGAGTCCCCTATGACAGGTGTCTTGGGTAAATTGTTTGCTTGCCTTATGGGCTTTGTTTTCAGGGGTCTGTTGGGTGTGGGCTTATGTGTGGTGTTTGGTGTTGCTTTCGGTGTATGCTTTAGAAACTGCTGATGATAGGCAATGTTGTTTGCAGAATTAGGGTGTCTTTGAGGTTTGGGAAGATTGCTTTTTTAGTGCCTCAGCATAAGATTATCTATGTGAGTGGACACTATGTGTGGTGGGTGTAGTGTGCATTTTCTTGACAACCTTGTTTGTATGTGAGATTTTTATCTGCAAGGAAATTGTGTATGTACATCTCTCACATACTGTGTTGGCTTCTTTAAGGATTAAATGGCTGTCAGTGAATACGAGACAATTGCTACTTTGTCTCACAGTATCCATATCTACCAAGATGGCTACAGAGACATTTGGAAATTGCATATCTATGTTGTCTAGGCTTGTATTAGAGTGGGCTGTTAGGGTTTGAGGACTGAGTTTTAAAGAAGTATTCTAGGGTAGCCTCTAGGGTTAGGGACTAGAGTTGAGTAGTGCTAGGATATGTCATTAGTTAGTGCTAGAATATGGTATTAGTGCTATATGATGTGCAAGATAACTGTTCTGATCTTAACTTTGTGAAAAATGTCACTAAATGTCAGGTTACAGTCTCTGTGCTAGTTTTATAGGTTACCATCTGTGTGTTTCAACTCAGATAGACCAGCCCGCCACCTACTACAACTAGATGGAATATCCCAGTCCTCCTAACGTAAAAGCATGAAAAAGATTGCTTGAGAGCGTATGTTATTATAAAACAACTTTAACCAACTAAAACCAAAGAATGACATAGACTGTAAACTTAAAAACTCAACAAACTACTAGAATGGCAGCCAGAGGAGATCAAGCTGCAATAGCTAAGCACTTTCATTCTATTTTAACCAACTAGCTAGACAAGGCAATTTCAAGTCAATCAGACCAATGGCAAAACAGTTTGAGTAGAAGTAGTAATTTCAGGCTTAAATACATAAAAATGCACAAATAAAACAAGAAATCAATATTCAATCACTAAAAGAGCTTCTGTAAGTGTGATTTTTAAATACTTGTGAATATTTATTTTGGATGCATTTTAGGATCATCTAGGACATACTGGGTGGTCCTTTGGCTGCATGCTGCATACTTGATGGTCTTGTCAGACTATCTGTGTATCTGGTGGGCTTAACTTCAGATTTAAACAGGGTGGTTATTAAGCCCTCCTTATTTAAGCCAGTATTTGGAAGTTCTTTTGATTTACACGCTTTATTCAGTTATACCACTGACATCTTGCATCATTCTTCTAAACTCATCTTGCCAGTAGTTTAACTGTTATGACCAAAAATAAATCCTTTGGTTTAGTGTTGTATACTTTATCTTTTGACTGTTGGGGTACACACAGTTTATGGTGACATGACTGTTTTGCAGACTATCAAGGTTCTGTTTACAGTGTAGCCATACTACTACAAACCAAATAACATTACAGACAGGGAAGGAGCCTTGAATTCCACACCAGTGCTGCCAACATGATGAGTAAACAGTGATTATGGAGCCCAAATTCACACTGTTACCACCTAAAGATGCATATAAGAATGTGATTTGCCTTAAGAGCTTATAACAAAGATGCACCACTGCTTGGAGTATGACCAAGACCTGCTCGCTCAAATAAGATGTGCACTGTTGGCTCCAGAACAAGGACACACTATGCAGGACTTTGGGTCACCTCAGTTTGAGCCAAGTGCCATCTAGTGCCAGCTTAAGAGCACTAACTGAGACTTAACTAAACTGTTTTTTCATATGCGTGCACACTACCAGTATTTCCAAGGAGAGGCTACTAATACATCATTGACAATACTCCTTATCTATTATTCACAGTATTCTGTCAGTAATTAGATGGCTAATGTGATGCACAGACCTCCGTTACTTATCACTGTTTTATTGAAAAAAAAAAACATTATTTTATGATAGGACATGGCCAGTTTATCTCTTCAAAAGAGCAGAGTGCAGCAGTCACATCAATGCTATGAAGACATCTTTCATTAGAAAAATTAAGGCATCAGCCAGAATCTTTATCAACTGAACAAATGAAGACTCTTTTAAGTTTTGAAAGATCAGATTTCATATCTAAAACAGCATCGCAGTTGCACAAGGAAAAAAAAAAATAAAATGTTTCATATGGATGGACTGTTGACAGAAATCTCCACCTGCACCTGTTCCTTTCTGATTAGTAACTTCACATACAACAAAATTTGTATCTGGTACTTAGCCAAACACTATGAACACCTAAAGCACCAAGGAATGGCACAAACAAAATTATTTTGTGAGCATTTTCAGCCTCTATAAAGGGTAGAATAATGTAAAACAACATTCCTCATATATTTAAACAATGAAAAGAGTCACTTGACTTCTTAGAAAAGCAATCGTATGATTATATAAAAAATGTAAAAACACTTTTTATATAAACTATACACAGAAAACAAAAACATAAAATAAATAATGACGTCTGATTGAGACAGTGAGTGAGGATAAACAGAAGATCGATAAGTCCTTTTTGATTATGAGGCAGTGTATGAAGAAGTAGATAAGGACACTAAGGTTATCATTACTCAGAAACAACATACGATACACATAAATCTGACCTCCTACAAATGTGCTACAGCTTAACCTCTTTCCTCCAACAACAGTTAAATGAACAAGTCCAACAAAATTTCCTCTGTTGCATCTAATAAATAAGCTTTTTAGATGATGATGAAGAGTTTCCACCATTTGCCCCACCCCCCCCAAAAATATTTGGCAGACCGACTCTAGGTATGAAGCAGTTTTTATCCAACAGGCAACCAACATCTTTTACTGGATCTGAACCCATGTACTCCCATGTACACACTCATCAGCACCACCTACCTCTGCTCAGCATGTGTCTCAGCCCTGATCTTGAAGAATGTCCCTGATTTTTCCTCATATGTTTGCCTTATTCCTCAAAAAATTTTGATTTTTCTGGTAAATCACTATGAATTACAGTCAGTAATATCAATCACTTAAGTTTCATACTTCTTATTGTTCAGAAAATGCACATATATGCAAAAGCTGTTCTGTTAAGTTTTAAGTCAGAATAACATTTAAAAATTGTCTGTAATTTTGGACCTTTGTCCTTGTATTATTTTTGGCCTTGTCCAGAATTCTTGAGCAAACCTGTTAATAAATATGCAGCCCAGTTATCCATAATGAAGGCACCCCCCCTTCCTGACCAATCTTCATGGCTTTCTTCACTCACCTATTCATTAGATATATACTCACTCACAATAGTATCCCACACCTCATGCACCTACATATACTGACCATTATTGACACATGCCACTGTGAACTTTCCTACCTGTGCATATGATGACAACTGTGCCTGCTGTCAGCACTCTGCTAATTTGGTAACCTGTGATGATGTACAGTGTGGCAGTCCATGCTTGGTATAGAGTGGTTGCCTTACAGAACACATGCATGGTATAGAATGGTTGTCTTATAGCATGCATGCATGGTATAGAATGGTTGTCTTACAGCATGCATGCATGGTATAGAATGGTTGTTTTACAGCATGCATGCATGGTATAGAATGGGTTGTCTTACAGCATGCATGCATGGTATAGAATGGTTGTCTTATAGCATGCATTCATGGTATAGAATGGTTGTCTTACAGCATGCATGCATGGTATAGAATGGTTGTCTTACAGCATGCATGCATGGCATAGAATGGTTGTCTTACAGCATGCATGCATGGTATAGAATGGTTGTCTTACAGCATGAATGCATGGTATAGAATGGTTGTCTTACAGCACGCATGCATGGTATAGAATGGTTGTCTTACAGCATGCATACATGTATGTGCTGTTTCATCTACCACAGAGTTGTGAATTAAAAGATACCCCTTAGCTATTGAGATATGTACTGCATCTGCCTCCACCTTACACGGTTATCCCCTGCAGCTGGCTCCTCCACAGTTACTTCACCACCACATCCTCCACTGCTGACTCTAGGACTTCCTCCTCCTGAATGTGTCTTCCCTGTTTATCTGTTTGTGTGGCATGTTGTGTAATAGTGTGCTCACTGCAAATATTTTACTGCATGTTTTGGGATAATATGCAGGGCACCACTTTAGACATTTAGGCAGTGGAAGCAGGCATTAAGCAGTTTAAATATATGTTCACCAATGATTCGGCTTGTGCCACGGTGGTGTTGTATGCATTCATTGCTATGGTCTGTAGGTTTCTTATTGGTGTCAATCGCCATGGCCCTGTAGAAAATCACCCCACACAAATTGCTAATATAAGTTGTATGTGTACCAGATGTGGGAGTTGTGGGCACTGCCTAGTTGGTCTACTGGCAAATTATATATTACACCCTGTGCATTGCAGGTCAGCTGGCAGTTGATGGAGTAGAATCCCTTATAAGCGATATACCATTCTCCCTATACCCCAGATGGTACATTCATTGCCATGTGGTTGTGGTCAGTGGCCCCAAGTACCTCAGGGAAATGGTTATGCCATCAAATTCCTGTATGGTATTGTTTTTCCTTCAGCTTCAGCTGTTAGAGGTATTCATAAGTACCCTTTTTGAGGTCTAATGCAATTATTATAGGTTCATATGTAAGAACTAGGCTATCTGCCCTTGCAGGCCATTTTAAGCATGGCAACTGTCCCTTCAAAGATAAGAATCAAGCCCTGTCCCTTTTGTTTGTAATGTAAACACCTTAACCATCATGCCAGCCCACATTACATTTTAGATACTGTTCAATGTCCTGAAGTCATTGCAGATCGCAATGATTCCATCAGGTTAAGGGGACTAATACTACAGGGGTGTTCTACTCACTGTTTGACTCTTCTTTTAATCCACGGCTGAGCATCTTGTGTACTTACTTCTTCTTTTAGTACCTTTCTTTGTGACCCAGGTATTCCTTAAGGTTCTAAGGCAACCTTTTCTCTGGAAATATTGTGAGTATAGCATTGAATCAGGTTTGTTCTGCTAGACAGCATTGAAAACACTTCCTTGTTCCATAACAGAAACTCTTATTTCTTACTTCTGTTACTTGGAAAGTGAATCATTTCCAGAACTGCAGGCACAAAAGTCAGTATCATATCCTCACTAGAGCTGCTAGTCCCTACTGCTAAACTAACTACAGAGGTTTTTACATCCTTCCATGGTTTCAGAACATTTCTGGTCTAATTTGTAACTTTTACTTTTCTGATATTTCTGATATTGTCAAACATTTATTTCTTGCTGATTGGATCAAAACTAACACTTGTTCTTCAACTTTAAAATCCCTAGTCCTTGCATTTCTATTATGTAGCTTTGACTTTTTTCCATATGTTATACATATGTTCTCTGACTGTGAGCATGGCTACTTTCACGTTATTTTGTATGTTTATATAATTTTCTCTGACAATTTCTAGATGGGGTTTTCTCTTTTTCCCAAGTTTCTCCTGTGATATCTAGCAGTCTCCACTTGTGACTGATACATAATAACTTAGAAGGACTGAATCCTGTTGAACTTGATAATCCTGGCACTTCTCTAAAGGCAAACAGAAGGTACGCTATTAAATGGACCCATTTGCTGCTCTTTTACCAAATAATATTTTTCAGCATGGACTTTAATGTTCATTTGAAACCCTCTACTAATCTGTCAGTCTGGGGATGTTAAATTGAAGTCCTTAATTGCTTCACCTAAAATTACTGGCACATTTTTGGTGTTACTCTGGAGGTAAATAGTCCCTAAGTAAGTGAATTCTTTTACGTATCCCTACTCTGGAAAATAATAAGACTAGTTCATAGGCTCATAGGTAGGTACTAGGCTATCGGCCCTAGGGCCCATACAAGCCTAGCCAAAAAATGTACCCTGGCTTTCGCCACCCAAGAAAATTATTTTCCTGTGCCCCTGTCGAGCAGAGCCACAGAAGTGATCCCGGGGTGAATTTCCCATTTCGCATCCAATCATCAAGATTTTTCTTGAAGAGTGCTAATGAGGAGCTCTGTTTGACATAGATAGGTAGTCTGTTCCAGAGTATGGGAAGTCTCTGGGACAGGAAGCTATCCCTCCAGCATGTTCTGTTTATTGTGGTGACAAGGTTAAGGTCCCTAGAGCGTGTAGCTCGGAGGGATTGGGATTTCATTAAGTGGAGCATGCCCAACAGCTCTGGGTTTGACATAGCTTTGTATGTTAGGCAGAGATCGCCCCTGAGTAGGCGATATGCGATGGAGTAAAGCTGTAGTTTTTTTAGACGGTCTGCATAGGGCATATGTTTGAGGCCAGTAATCCTCTTTGTGAGGTATTTCCGTGGTCTTTCCAGTTGTTGTAGATGTCTTGTGAGGTACATACCAAAAGGGGCATTGTACTCTATAATGGGTCTAATGAGTGATGAGTAGAGGGGAACAATGACCTCTTTTTTTCTGGATGAGAATCCTTTTGTGATGAGATGAGCCATGTAGAAGGATTTCCTGACCACTGTGGCGACGTGATTATCAAAGGAGAGACTACTGTCCACCTGTGTCCCAAGGTCTCTTATCACATTTTCGCCATTAAGTAGACTACCAGCTATGTGGTAGTTCATGGGTACAGAGTTTTTACCAAAGGGGATAGCAATACACTTTTTGGCATTGAGCTTCAGGCCATGGCTTTGACACCAGGTATCTGTCTCATTGAGGCCCTTTTGTAGTTTGTCCACATCATTAGGAGTTTCGATTATGGCTCCTAGTTTGCAGTCATCTGCAAACCTTGTTAGCCAAAGACCTTCTGTGTTGGCCTGCACTTCAGAGAAGTAGATACCGAACAGGAGAGGACCCAGGACTGAACCCTGTGGTACTCCACTTGTCTCTGGTCTGATGTCGGATTTGAAATCCGCTACTTTCACAGTGTGGGTTCTGTCCGCGACCCAGTTGGCAACCCATCTTGTGACATAGGGATTTATACCTAGTTTAGTGAGCTTATCTATAATTCCAGAGTGGGGGATGGTGTCGAAAGCCTTGGTGAGATCTAGATAAGCTGTGTGAACCATTTTACCCTGATCTATGGCTTTGGTGACTGCTTCAAAGAAGTCAATCAGGATTAGGAGACATGATCTGCCTTTTACAAATCCAAACTGTGTAGGATCCAGAGTTTGGAGATTACCAATGTCTTTGTTTATGAGTTCCATGATGATACATTCCATGGCCTTGCAGACCAGGCTCGTCAGGCTAATGGGGCAGTAGTTCCCGGGGTCCGTCGTGGCTCCCCCTTTGTGGAGTGGGATAACTGTTGTGGTGCGCCATTCAGTGGGTACAAAGCCTGAGGTGAGGCTATGATTGAACATGGTACTTAGGTAGGGTGCCAGTTCGTTCTGTAGTTCATGTAGAACGCAGCCTGGGATATTGTTAGGTCCAATGGATGCTGTGTTCTTGGCTTTGGAGAGTGTGTTTTTTACCTGTGCAGCCGTGATTATAGGAACTTTGCATTCTTCAGGTATAGAGATGGGCCCTCTAGGGGGTGAGAGGGGGGTAAAGTTAGCACTGAACCTATCTGCTAGGATGTTGGCAATATCAGTTGGTTCTGTATATTTAGTGCTATTATGCTGTAACTCAGAGCAGATCTGAGTGTTCCCATTTAGATTCTTGACATAGCTATAGAATGCTTTGTGGTTGTCTTTACAGTCAGTGGCAATTTTGTTTTCGTAACTAGCTTTGGAGGATTTTATGAGGGATCTCAGCTTCTTACTGAGGTTGACCAGGGAGTTCCTCCAGTCATGGGATTTTACTCTTTTTTGCAACAGTTTCTTTCTTCTGTTGTAGAGTTTGTTTATGGCAGAGGTCCACCAGATTGGCTTCCTTTTTTAGAGGATAACATCTTGGTTCTATTAGGGATAGCATGATCCATACACTCGTGTAAGTGCTTATAAAGTGCATTTATGTAGGATTCGGCAGTCATACCTCTATTGTCCGTCTGCATGAGTGTCATGAAGTTTGCCACTTCTGTCTTAAGAAGTGTGAAGTTGGCTTTTGAGAAGTTTTTTTACGATGGTTTCCCTAACTGGGGCTGGGGGTGGGATGTGGATGTCTAGGCTGATTAGCTTGTGGTCGGATCTGACCAACGAGGAACTGACCTCTGGTGTGGAACACTGGTTTCCCATGTTGGTAATGACCAGGTCTAGGATATTGCTGCCCCTGGTGGGGGTGTGAATAAGTTGATCCAAGGCGTTGGAATTTATGAATTCTAGAAAACGTTGAGCAAAAGAGTTGGTACATGAGTAGTTTTCCCAGTTAATGGTGGGGTAGTTGAAATTGCCCATTATTAGGGTGTTGGGTTGTACCCTAATACTTTCCAGTGTATCAAGAAATGAGGAGTGTGAATCCTGGGGCATGGTGGGGGGTCTGTAGCAAGCTACAATTTGGATTGCGGTCTTGCCCAGAGTTAGTTGCACTTGGATAATCTCGGAAGCATTATGCTGTGCAACTAGCCTGGAGGTGTGGATATCTTTAATGAATATGGACACGCCTCCGCCTTTAGTGCTTCTTTCTGGGTTAGGTGGCCGAAAGGTGTAGTATGAATTGAAGCCTGGTAATGCAGGGGTGCTCTCTGGAGCTTTGAACCAGGTCTCTGTCACTGCACAGATGTCAATGTTCTCCATTTTAAGGAGTGCCTCGAGTGAGTGCATTTTGAGGTTTAGACTTCTAGCATTGAGTAGCATTACCCTCCGATTTTGCTTGCTTGTACCTGTTACTGTGGTGAATTTGTCATTTGAACCTTGCCTAAAAAAGGCACTATAGGGGTTGCAAGAGTCTTAGCCATCTCTGACAAAGCATCGTGGACTGTCAATCATGTCGTCCCAGGCAGACAAATACTGGATCCCCTTAGAATGACACCAGTAGCTTAGCCAATTGTTGAAGTCAATTATTTTGTCCTTGTACTGTGATATCATTCTGGGTGATGGCAGGATGCTACTCAGGGTTAGGGTCATACCTGCCTGAGATACAAGATTGGAGAGCTTCTCCATGTCTCTTTTCATGTAGTCCAGGGAGGTATGTCTCAGGTCATTCACACCAACATGGACAATGACAGTGTCATATTTGTGCTTATTGTGGAGTGACCTGAGTGCATGCATTATGTGGCAGATCCTGGCACCTGACAGGCAGCTGACAGTAACTTTCTCCTTGTTTAGTCTAGTGAGTGGAACATCAGTGTGCCTGACTATAGAGTCACCTATGACTAGAGTGTTGGGTACGTTGTTATGCCTTATGGGCTATGGTTGAGTGGCACACTGAGTTTGTGGGCTATGTGTCATTTGGGTTGTGTTGGGGGGTGGAGTTTGCTTGCATTTATGCTTTGGATGTCCCTGATGCTTGGGCAGGTTTTTATTGAGAGCCTCCGTGAATGTAGGTGTGTGTTTTGTGTTTCTATGTGTGTGTTTTGGTGGTGTATGTTTTGAGGGACTATGTGATGAGTGTGGTGCGGTGCAAGTGTTTACCTTCTCCTCTTGACTGTCTAGTCCAGTCTTGGGTGAAGAGAGCTTTGCTTCCAGTTTGGCTATATAAGTGCATCTCTCACAGGTTGTAGTGTTGGGTGGTAGGAGGAGAGGGTTGTCTGTGTACATGGGGAAATTGCTGCATTGCCCCAAGATGCCCAGATTCATCAGGTAGACAGGTGAAATCACTGGGAGCTGACCCTTAGACATGCCTGGATAAGTGCTTATTTATTAAGTACTAAAAACTGCTTTCCACTAGACAAGTGAGGAAAGTTGAGTGCTGTAGTAATTTGCAGCTATGTAGTGCTTACAATGAGTTCTGAACAAGTGCTGAGATCAAAGAAATAGATTTGAGTGCTGAAACTAGAAAACTGGCTAGTTATTAGAAAAAAAACTAAGCTAGAAGGCTTCCCTCCAACACAGAAGGGCTTGGGGGCTCAGAAGCCTACAAATAGTCTATACCACTTAACAGGAAAGGCAGGAAACAAGCTTATTTTTTTTTTCTGTTTCCCAGATGCACAGTAGGAGTGCCTGAAATCAGAATATGATCTCACTGCACTCAGTTGAGTGAGCAAATGAGATGGGCCCAGAAGGAGTATCCAAACACAGATTTACAAGAGGGGGGGAGCAGTTTCAAGGCCACTAAGATTAACAACAGCACTGACTGAAGAGCAGAGTCAAAACTTCCAGTTCAGTTAATATTCCTGCAACACAGTTAAATCAATTTAAATACTGTATTTTTTGAAAAAAAGTGCAGATAAAGGTACTTAAATTCTCTTATACATCCAGTTGAATACAGCTAGTTCTTAGCCACCCAAAGCTGAGGTTTCTAAGCAGAAAATATTTCACACTGTACCACTTAAATAGGCATGGACAGGACATCAAAGAATGTGGCTACCCCCACACCTGCAATTACTAGCAAATAATAAAATTCAGCAAGCACTGACTAACTTCCAGTTCAGTTAATATTCCTGGAACACAGTTAAATCAATTTAAATACTGTATTTTTTGAAAAAAGTGCAGATAAAGTTACTTAAATTCTCTTATACGTCCAGTTGAGTACAGCTAGTTCTTAGCCGACCAAAGATGAGGTTTTTAAGCAGAAAATATTTCACACTGTATCACTTAAATAGTCAAGGACAGGAAATCAAAGAATGTGGCTACCCCCACACCTGCAATTACTAGCAAACAATAAAATTCAGAAGAACAAAATCTGCTCGAAACCACCACGAGGAACAAAATTTAAATCTTCTTTTTATTTATTAAGAACAAGCGCTTTCACGCAACGATGTGCGCTTCATCAGGTTACAAATTTTACTAAAATTCTAATTGCTTATATACTTAAAGACATTGTCAATTAAACAATCAATTAGTAGCATAATTGAAATGCAATTTAGAATAAAATGTTAAAACAGCGCTAATATGCATATAGCCAACAGTAAAAACCTACATAGACAAATGAAAATACTTTAAAATTTAAATAACTTTCATTATATAAAAACAAATATATTCATATGAGTTATTACTATAGACAACACCTAAAATTGATGTAATCAGGCTGTTAATTATAGTTCTCAAGGAAGTCATGCCCATATTTAGAATGGAAAATCACTTTTCGGCAACTTATCCTTGCAAACAGCATTATTAAATTCTGCAGATAAGCAGGTATAAACTTTCAACTTGTTCCATGTTATTTATAAGATTATATAGCTCATAAGCACTATAACATTAAAATATAACATATTTATAACAACTTTTTTATGCAAAGCGCCCTTCCACCAAAAATCATTGTCAAGAAATCAATTGTGTTTTGACCAATAAATACCGAAGCTTAAAGCTGAAAAGCTAAACGGCTAACGAATATATATATGTGCAAGTTCATGTTTGAAACATAAAAACTTGTCATCACAGTTCCACCAGTCTTAATATCTAGAAGACCATCAATTTTTAAGCAACTCGGCTTTATTTTAGTTAATTATTTAAATAACATATATTTATCATACTGCAAACATTATAACAATTATAAATTATGTCATATAGCAGAAGACTAGCCCAGAGATGAGGTGTAAATATGGATATGTATATATAAAAAGTTCCATATAGCAACAACATCATAACAGATATAAATCTGACGCTCATTTGAAAATATAAATTACTTTGGTTCACCAACTAAAACAAATTTAAGACAAAATGAAAAATAAAAATAAAAATAAAATAGGAATAAAAATGAATGTAAGAGTATTCCATCATAAAACATGTACATCTGATTATCAACGATGAATATATATACTAAAGAGTCATTATATGACACAAGAAATGATGTTACAAGTTTCAAAATTCAGATTTGGTTGACATATGTAAATCGAAAGCTCTCTATGTATTATATTCATCTTAGAGGCAGTTCATTCTAAGATGTCTAGTCTCTATTCATTTAAAATGATTGTCATTGAGTATTAATATAATATATGTACATATCTATGATACATTAAAAAATAATAATAATAATAATAATAATATGGGCAATACTAGTTCTTCTTTCTAACTCCAAAAAAGGTCCTAACTTTAAAATATGAAGTAAATTTTCCGTTAGATTAATATAATATATATATATATATACATAGAGTTCATAATTTTCATAATATTTACTTCTGAAATAGTATGAATATTTATGAACATATTATCCAGTCAAAAAACAAAAAACCAAATGACAGCTAGAAAACTAAAAATAACTGGAGACATAAAACACTTGTTGATTTAGCATTCACTTTATATCGTGGGATAGCTTCAGGGTGCTTAGTTGCATAGTCCAAAATAACTAAAATATATTGAAATCCATTGCTGTATTTCGCAATGGCACAATGTTGTATATAGCAATATGTTTAAATACAACCTCTTTGACAGGCACTGGAAGCAAAAAACAGGATTTAAGGTTATCTTATGACATTCAAGTTATCCAGTACAGAAATTCTCAACTTTTTTCATTAGTTCAGGTCAGTAAAACTTTGCTCAGAAACTTGCTTTAGACGTAGCCATTCCTAGGTGTCCCCTCGTTCATAGGTGCATAGGTTCATAGGTTGGTACTAGGCTATCAGCCCTAAGGCCTATACAAGCCTAGCCATAACAATTCCCTGGCTATTTCTTCCCACAATATTTACTTCCCTGGACCCATGTCTAGCAGAGTGACTGATGTGATCCCTGGGGTGAATTTCCTTTCTCCCATCCAATAGCCAAGATTCCTTTTCAAGAGGACCAAAGAGATGCTCTGCTTGACATGTATGGGCAGTCTATTCCAGAGTCTGGGGAGTCTATGGGTCAAGAACCTATCCCTCCAGCATGTTTTGTTTATTGTGATGACAAGGTTTAGATCCTTGGAGAGTGTGGCTCTGAGGGATTGAGATTTCTTTAAATGTAGCATGTCCAACAGCTCTGGATTTGACATGGCCTTGTATGTTAAGCAGAGATCGCCTCTGAGTAGACGATATGTGGCAGAGTATAGCTGGAGTTTTTTAAGGTGGTCAGCATAGGGCATCTGCTTTAGGCCTGTGATTCTTTTAGTGAGGTATTTCTGCGGCCTTTCCAGTTGCTGCAGCTGTCTTGAGAGGTACATACAAAATGGGGCATTGTATTCTATAATGAGTCTAATGAGGGATGAGTACAGTGGGACAATGACCTCATTTTTCCTGGATGAAAAGCCCTTAGTGATGAGGTGTGCCACATAGATGGATTTCCTGACTGTTGTGGCAATGTGGTTATTGAAGGTGAGACCACTGTCCACCTGTGTCCCTAAGTCTCTTATCACACTTTCGGTGTTTAGTGTACTGCCACCTATGTGGTAATTCACGGGTACATGTTTTTTCCCAAAGGGGATAACTATACATTTCTTAGCATTGAGCTTGAGCCCATGGCTCTGGCACCAAGCATCTGTTTCTGTAAGGACCTTTTGTAGAGTATCCACATCATTTGGGGATTCAATAATGGCTCCCAGTTTGCAGTCATCTGCAAATTTTGTTAGCCAGAGTCCCTTAGTGCTGGCCTGTACTTCAGAGAAGTAGATGCCAAACAAGAGCGGTCCCATGACTGAACCCTGAGGTACTCCACTTGTGACTTGTCTAGAGCTGGATTTGGAGTCAGCTACTTTTACAGTGTGGGTTCTGTCAGTAAGCCAGTTGGCAACCCATCAAGTGATGTAGGGATTAATGCCCAGTTTAGTAAGTCTATCTATGATTCCAGAGTAGGGGGTGGTATCAAAGGCCTTGGCAAGCTCCAGATAGGCTGTGTGGTCTGCCTTACCCTCACCCATGGCTCTGGAGACTGATTCAAAGAAGTCAATCAGGTTCAGGAGACAAGCTCGGCCCTTCATGAACCCAAACTGGGTGGGGTCCAGTGTTTGAAGGTTGCCAATGTCTTTGTTTATAAGTTCCATGATAATACATTCCATGGCCTTGCAGATCAGGCTTGTCAGACTGATGGGACGGTAGGTCCCGGCATCCAAGGTGGATTCCCTCTCATGGAGTGGGATAACTGTAGCTGTGTGCTACTCAGTGGGCATGAAGCCTGAGGTGAGGCTATGATTAAACATAACACTTAGGTAAGGTGCCAGTTAATTTTGTAGTTCATGTAATACACAGCCCGGGATGTCATCTGGTCCCATGGATGCTGTATACTTAGCTTTGGAGAGTGCATTTTTTACCTATGTGGCCATTATTACTGGAATTTGGCGATCTTCCGGTATTGCGATGGGCCATTTAGGGGATGGGGGGGGTGAAGTTGGCACTGAATTGATCTGCCAGGATATTGGCAATATCCTTGGGATCAGTATATTTAATGCCATTCTGTTGTAGCTCAAAGCAGATCTGAGCATTGCCATTTAGATTCTTGACATAGTTATAGAATGCCTTGTGGTTGTCTTTGGAGTCTTTGACAATTTTATTTTCATAACTAGCTTTGGAGGATTTTATGAGGGACCTCAGCTTCTTATGGAGGCTGGTAATGGAGTTTTTTGCATCCTGGGATTTTCCTCTTTTCTGCAACAGTTTCTTCCTTTTGTTACAAAGTTTGTTTATGGCAGGGGACTACCACATCGGCTTCCTTTTTTTAGAGGAGAGCATCTTGGTTCTATTTGGGATGGCACAATTCATGCATGAGTGGATGTGCTTCTACGGTGCCTTAGTGTGGGATTCAGCAGTCGAACTTTCAGTTCCCGTCTGATGGGTGTCATGACGTTGTCACTTCTGACTTGAGTAGCATGAAGTTGGCTTTGGAGAAGTTTTTATGGGGGTTTCCTTACTGGGGGGAGTAGGGGTGGGATGTGGATGTTAAGGGTGATTAGCTTATGGTCAGACCTGACCAACAAGGGGGTGACCATAGGTGTGGAGCATCGATTTCCCATGTTGGTAATGACCAGGTCTAGGATATTGGAGCCCCTGGTGGGACTATGGATTAGATAATCCAGGGCTTTGAAATTTATGAATTCCAAGAACTGTTGGGCAAAGGTGTTGGTACTCAAGTAGTTTTCCCAGTTAATGGCAGGGTAGTTGAAATCACCCAGTATTAGGGTGTTTGGTTGTATCTTAATATTTTCCAATATGTTTAAAAAGGTGTAGTGAGAATCTTGGGGCATGGTAGGGGATCTGTAGCAAGCTACAATTTGGATTGCAGTCTTACCTAGTGTTAGTTGCACCTGGAGAATTTCAGATGCATTGTGTTGTGCAACTAGCCTGGTGGTGTGAATATCCTTGGTGAATATGGACACTCCTCCACCTTTAGTGTTTCGTTCCTGGTTTGGTGGCCGAAAAGTGTGGTAAGAGTTGTAACCTGGTATTGCAGGGGTGCTCTCTGGAGCCTTGAACCAGGTCTCAGTTACTGCACAGATATCGATGTTCTCAATTTTTAGGAGTGCCTCGAGAGAGTGCATTTTGAGGTTTAGACTTCTAGCATCGAGTAGCATTACCCTCAGAATTTGCATGCTTGTACCTGTTACGGTGGTAGTTTTGTCCTTTGAACTTTGCATAAAAAAGGCACTATAGGGGTGGCAAGAGCCTTAGCCAGTAACCTGAATCCCAGGGGTGACAGGTGCAGACCATCTCTGGCAAAACATCGTGGTCTGTCGATCATGTCGTCCCAGGCAGACAGATGCTGGATCCCCTTTGAATGATACCAGAAGCTTAGCCAGTTGTTGAAGTCAATCATTTTGTCCTTATATTGTGGTATCATTCTGGGTTAAGGCAGGATGCTACTCAGGGCTAGGGTCATACCTGCCTGGGCCACATGATCTGAGAGCTCTTCCATGTCTCTTTTCATGTAGTCCAGGGAGGTATGTCTCAAGTCATTAACTCCAACATGGACAATGACAGAGTCATATTTGTACTTGTTGTGGAGTGACTTGAGTGCATGCGTTATGTGGTGGATCCTGGCACCTGACAGGCAGCTGACTGTAATTTTATCCTTGTTCAGCCTGGTGAGTGGGACACCAGTGTGCCTGACAATAGAGTCACCTATGACTAAAGTGTTAGGTACATTGTCTTGCCTTAGGGGCTGTTGCTGGGTGGCACACTGGTGTTGTGAGCTGTATGTGACACTTTGGTTGTGACTGGTGTTTGTTTGCATTTCAGTTTTGGAGGTCCTTGTTGCTTGGGCAGGTTACAGTTAAGTACATGACTATATACTGATTTCTTCTATAGATTTCTGAAAAGTTTGGGTACCAACAGCTGGGCTGATACTTCCTTCCTCTCTTTACTTACTCTGTATACTAAATCATTTTGTAACTCAAAGTATGGGTAATAAATAGGAACATATTGTTCATATTTTGTCCCCTACAACTCTTGCTAGATTTTCATTTGTATTTCACAAAGTGTCTTTTTATTTAATTTATTGATTTATTTTGCTTTTGCTATCCCATCATATATTTTTAAAGTTTACACAGCCTATCTGGAGATCAGCCAAGTATGCATTTTCTTCATGGTCAGTCTGTCATGAGGTAGAAGACACTCTCTTTTCTCCTACCAACACAGGCACTGAGGTCTCAGGGTCTTCCTACTAAAAAAGGCAAGTCATACCATATACTTAGTGTAAGTTGTTATTTCTGCTTTATTTACTTTTCCTTTTCCCATTCATTATACACCTCATGTATAGAACTTTCTTCATTTTGCTTAGAGCTCCTGTATTTTGGGTCAAGAGGGCTGTCACTAGTGCTATGTTCAAGGTTATCTTGTCTTTCACAAAAGAGCCTCCTCCTTTTTCTGCCAACAAGTTGCTTTCCTTCCATTTCATGACATATGAACATTACCCTTTCACTTTCTTTGTCTTCTGTGATCTGTTGAAGCAACAAAACTGAATTCTTTACCTGCAGTACAGTAAGGCGACACACTATCTCAGCAACTGAAACCAGAGACAGCAGAAGAAATCCGATACAACACCATTTTCAAGTCAGTTACAGGAAAGAAGGTTAACTTAAACACTGCATAATGCCAGAGGATAGCTCTCGACCAGTCAGGGACAAATCTCAGCAGAATCAGAGAGAAATCTAAAAATAATCATCGATAATCATGGACAGTTTTGAATTATTAGCATTACTAACTTAAAATATTGAAAGAATGAGTGAATGTGAATTAATATATATTTTCTGAACTAAAAGAAGTCTATAGCTCTAATTACTATCATTATTTATTAATTGAAATTCACTACTTTTCCTCCAACTATCACCAGTTTTAAGAGGGATTAAGAGAGACAGACCTAAAATATGAGACAAAATGAGGGACATTTGACAGGCGTGTGCTAGAGTCACACATAAAGTCTGTGAAAGACAATGTACAGTGAATGCTTTAGATGGGGGAATGATAGCACAGTCAAAAAGAGAGTGGAACAGCCTCTTAGACCAATCAAGTTCTGTAATGATTTTATGAAGCTGAACAGCATTTCAAAATGTGACATCTACCCAATGCCTAATAGGGCTGATGAACAAGTAAGTTAGGAACACATGATTCTTGACTTTTTTTTTCTTGGTCACATGATACCATATGACCTTTTAGAGATTAATGGACTAAGTCCTAAAATACCAAGGCAAGTATGTGGTGCTTATCTAGATGATATAATCATGCACTCAGGGGACTGGAACTTCCATCTAGTTAAGGTACAGACTGTATTAGACTCTCTGAGACAAGCCAGATTAACTGCTAATGCCTCCAGTAGCATGAAAGACAGAAGTGAAATATTTAGGTGATGTAACTGGTAGTAGTAGCATAGCTAGGATGAGGTGGAAGGAGCAAATGCCCCTGGTGCAAAGTGTTTAGAGGGTGCAATCTGATTGGCTATCCATCATCCCAATTGCTCTCAGTGAAATTGGTCCAACCTAAGAGCTGTATTGCTCCATATGTGGTCTATTTGTAGCAACTGCTTGCTAAATTGTAGCAAAGAGTTTGCTATAGTTTAAAAGTAAATATATATGAAAGATGTACACACCCCTGTTAAAATGCCAGGTTTTGGGATATAAAAAAATTAGACCACAATAAATCATTTTAAAACTCTTTCCACCTTTAATGTGACCTATAACTTGTACAATTCAATTGAAAAACAAACAAATCTGTTAGGGGAAAATATAAAAAATAAAAACTGTACAATACACTGGTTGCATAAGTGCGCACACCCTTAAACTAATGCTTTGTTGTGTGCACACACCCTTAAGCTAATACTTTGTTGAAGCACCTTTTCATTTAATTACAGCATTCAGTCTTCTTGGGCACACACCTGCCATCAATTAAAGAGACTCTGATTAACCCCAAATAAAGCTCAGGTATCCTATTAGGATTTTCCTGACATTTACTCAGTTGCCTGCTACAGCAAAAGCCATGATTCACAGAGAGCTTACACAGTATCAAAGGGATCTCACTGTTGAAGGGTATCAGTCAGGAGAAGGGTACAAAAGAATGTTCACAACATTGGATATACCATGAAACACAATGAAGACAGTCATCAAAAAGTGGAGAAAATAAGGGACAATAGTGATGTTGCAAAGAACTGGGCATCCCTACAAAATTGATGAAAAGACAAGGTGAAAAATGGTTAGGGAGGCTGCCAAGAGATTTACAGCACCACTGAAGGAGCTGCAGGAATTTCTGGCAAGTACTGGTTGTGTACTACATGTGACAATAATCTCCCGTATTCTCCATATGTCTGGACTTTGGGGAAGGGTTGCAAGGAGGAAGCCTTTGCTTACACAGAAAAACATCCAGGCCCAGCTAAAATTTGCAAAACAATACATCAAGTCTACCAAAAGCATGTGGGAAAATGTGTTATGGTCTGATGAGACCAAGGGTGAACTTACTGGCCACAATTCCAAAAGGTACGTTTGGTGCAAAACAACACTTCTCATCACCAAAGGAACACCATCCTCACGGTAAAGCATGGCAGTGGCAATATCATGCTTTGGGGTTACTTTTCTTCAGCTGGAACTGCGGCTTTAGTCAAGGTGGAGGGAATTATGAACAGTTCCAAATACCAGTCACTTTTGGCCCAAAACTTTCAGGCATCTGCTAGAAAGCTGAAGATGAAGAGGAATTTCCCCTTTCAACACAACAATGACCCCAAACATACATCCACATCAACAAAAGAATGGCTTCACCAGAAGAAAATTAAAGTTTTGGAATGGCCCAGCCAGAGCCCAGACCTAAATCTAATAGAAAATCTGCGGGATGACCTGAAGTGGGCTGTGCACAACAGATACCCTCACAATATGACAGATTTGGAGTGCTTTTGCAAGGAAGAATGGACAAATATTGCCAAGTCAAGATGTGCCATGCTGACAGACTCCTACCCAAGAAGACTAAATGCTGTAATTAAATCAAAAGGTGCTTCAACAAAGTATTAGTTTAAGGGTGTGCACACTTATGCAACCCACTTATTGTACGTCTTTTATTTTTTATCTTTTTTCCTCTAACAGATTTATTTGTTATTCAATTGACTTGTACTGGCTCTAGGTCACATTAAAGGTGGAAAAAGTTTTGAAATGATTTATTGTCTCATTTTTTTATATCACAAAAACCTGGCATTTTAACAGGGATGTGTACACTTTTTATATCCACTGTGTGTATGTGTGTATATATATATATATATATATATATATATATATATATATATATATATATATATATATATATATATATACATGTATTTAACTAAAACCTGAGCACTATAGTACTAAATGCAGGATATAAACTTTAGCAACTGCTTGCTACATTTGAAGCAAGCAGTTTGCTACAGTTTAAAAGAGAAACTTTTTTTTAACTAAAACCTGTGCAGCCTAGTGCTCCTTGCATGGTATAAACTGTAGCAATAGAAATAAAAATATGTATTTATTTATTTTTTTATTTATTGCTATAAGGAAGGAAAGTTGGGGGCAGGGCACAGAAACAGGATTTGAATGGCTGGGGCTAGACAGAGGGGTATGTGTACTGTATCTGGCCATCTGGTTGGTGTGCCAGTAAAAAGAATGGACTGTTTTGCTCTTCATTTGTAGTGCTTGGGTTGGTGCATCATGCGGATTGGGCACTGTCTGCAGGAAACATCCTGCAAATCTTGTAGAAGTACTTTTTTTTTGTTCTTCACAAAAAAGAAGAGCTGAGGGGGTGTGGATGCACAAAGCATTGGATGAGCCAGCTACACTTCTGATTGTGATGTAATTGTTAGGCCCTAGAAAGAAAAACTAAAAAATGGTGAGAAACTATCTTATTCCAGACACAATGAAGCAAGGCAGTCATTCATTTTGTATCAATAGTTTATCCTCTTACAGATTTGACAAAAGGAAAAATGCCCTTAAAAGTAGACATTAGAGGCAGATAATGCTTTTAAACAATTGAAGGAAATATTGAGTTCAGAGGCCATCTTGACATCTTGGGATATGAGCAGGCCTTTATAGTTTAGGCTGATATACCATGAGTAGGCCTATGGGAAATGCTATTGTAAATCATTGATGAGGAAGAAAATCCCATATGTTTTTTGGAGCTGTAAGTTAAGTAGAGCAGAAATTGAGTACTCAGCTATTGAAAGAGAAATTCTTAGCAATCAAGTGAGTGCACGGTTTATCAAAATTCTACTTTCTTAGCTACAGATTTAAACTGGAGACAGGCCACATCCCCCGATATGGTTGGGAAGGCAACAAGACAGGAACATGAGGTTGGGTAGTTGGCAGTTAGGCACACTCATTACAAATGTTTAAGTTTATGGTTAAATACAGACCAGCCTAGATCCACTACAATTCAAATGGCTTATCAGGGTTCACAGTCTATTCAGTGGGTCTGAAACTGAGGATTTGTATATAGTGTGGCAGCTGTTTCCAAATAATATATGAAAACAATGTAAAACTGATAAAAAATATTAAAACTGATACTGCTGTAGATGTGATGCTGTAAATATTGTAAATACAATTGCTTCTATAAAACCATGGTATAAATAAGTGTTATTTTTAAGGCACATGGATACATACTATATTACTTAGAGAGATATCCAGGATTTTTTTTATTAATAAAACCAATTATTCTATTAAATTAATATTTAAAAAGGAGGTCTAAGGATCTGCTAGTCAGAAATGGTAGTCTCAAGTTGAGGTGGAGTGTGTGTTTAGGACCGCGGACCCTGGGTAAAAAGTTACAGTAAAAGCAAGACTTTGGTGAGTACTTTGAAGAAATCAAGACATCTTTGCACAAGGGATTCAGAAAGAGAAATGTACTTTTGGACTGTGTTGGGACTTGCACGAGAAACTATGTATTTTTGTTTGGAACCAGAAGGGTAGCTAGTGTGGGGTGAAGGAGGCACCTACTCCAAGTGCAAGGTGTTAGTGGGCAGGATCAGTAGCAGATCTGTCTTTTTTTATTTGCACCTCACTTAAACAGGAGGACAGATCATAATAGAAATCTAGCGGTCCTCCATAGGATGGAGCGAGCACCAAATCAGAGAATGGACTTGTTTTTGCTAAATGATGGATCTTCTGTCCTATAGAGGATCACCAGGTTAAAGTACTGACCATTTTTTAACATTTTTGCCAGACTGGGTGACTTTAGCAGAACAGGTACTTTATCTTATACCTTTGGTACCATGTTGTTTGAGAAGAGTTTGCACCTGAATCAGTGAACTGCACTGCAAGTTACATGTATCGATATCTATCTATCTATCTATCTATCTATCTATCTATCTATCTATCTATCTATCTATCTATCTATCTATCTATCTATCTATCTATCTATCTATCTATCTATCTATCTATCTATCTATCTATCTATCTGTCTATCTACCTATCAAAGTGAGACTACTGCTTATAGATGCCATGTTGCTCAAATCCCAGTTGTTGGCGGAACTGGTCTATTCTACTGACTGGAGTTTGAATGACATGGCATCTATAAGCAGTATTCTCCATTTGAAAGCATCTTTGTTTATGTAACATGTTTAAATAGTAGTTGTTTATCAAATGTGGGTTTTAATTGATTTTTAGTTGTTATACAACAAGGTTATATTTAAACCCAATATTCAAATTAAGTGTCTAATACAGCACAAAACATTTTTAATATTGTTGGTATAAGAATTTCTATTACATATGTTGGAAAAAGTTTGTTATACTAGTTACTGGTGAAATTTAACTTGACATTTTATCTTAATCAATTAATTAATGTTTTAAGACTACTAGGATTGTGTTTTTAACCAATCACAACAGATTTGGAAATGGGAGTTTTTTTTGTTAAAAAAGTATACTTGTGTAGCAGGACAAAAGCGACTAAATTTTGTTAATAAAAGTGTGAGTTTGATTTAGTTTGTTCCTGGATTCCTTTCAGTTTTTAGTTAACAGTTGGCTTCAGTAAAAACATTGCAATGTTAGTAATACATGTTAACTGCTCAGTTATTCAGTATTTTATGGGACACATTAAATTTTTTCAGTATCAGTTTTGCCAGGAGCAGATGTCAAGGATGAAAAGCATTTAGTCAGAGGTTCAACATACATATACCATTAAAAAAAACTCCAGATAGCCTCTTGAATCTATTTTATAACCTTAGGGCAATTTACATTATTTAACAATACGTGTCAATAAATGTGACATTTCAGTATGAGCTTTCCTTCTGTTATTCATTTGCAGTATTCTACTAACACATGTTGCTACGATTGTTGTTTTAATCAAATGTGAAATGTGCTTAGGTTAAGTTTCATGTTTGTGTGCCGCAAAGCATTCAGGCTTTGCTTCTGTTATGTGTATTATAGGCCGCGGTGGTGCAGCAGTTAGCGTTGTCGCCTCACAGCAGGAGGTTCTCCCATTCGATTCTTGGCTGGAGCACCTTCTGTGTGGAGTCTGCATGTCCTCACCATGGTCGAGTGACGCTACATGCAGGTAGATGTGAGCATGAATGGTCATGCTTTCTTTGAAGGTTAGGCATCGGGCTGGCAACTCGGCACTGTAAAAATCCACTGCCAATCATGAGCGGACCGGAGTTCCCCTCTGGTGACCCCTAACCAGGAAAAGCCGAAAGATTTCTGTTGTGTGTATTATAGTGTCTTACAGAATAAAAGCTGTCAGCTAGAAAACAAATCAGATGCAGAATTAAATCTAAATATCGCTCTGTAGAATCTTGTAAAAGCTTTCAACTTATAGAAAACTAGATTGGACTGGATTAAAAACCTAAAATAGTTATCATTAATTTGATATGTAACATCCTGTAACAGCTGTCTGTTGTATAATACAGATGGTTTACTATCATTTTGTCAATCACACTTCATGTTAACTATCATTTCTATGAAGCGTAGAAACGAAAAACAACATCAGCAACAACAAAAAAGTTGAACGCGGAAGTGGTGAATGTTTGAATTCAACACAATTCGAACATTCATCACACTTCCACAAATGTCCAACACACAATAAACAAATTGTTTGCAAGCCCCCCTGCATCCCCTACTACTTATATATACAAACTCTGAGATTGCACTACAGTGAGGGAAAGAGTACATTTCCTGATCCCCACTATATTGCAATCTGCATGAAAATGTAGAAAGTCAAAACAGCGAATGCTGTATTGCATTCACTGTTGTACATTTCTACATTTCATCATTCGTTCTTTCGATACTATTGAATGGTTCATTTCGGACTAATGTAAATCACACAAAGTCCGATCGCCCATTTGATAGTAAACCAATACAGACATGTCATTTTTAAATCCAGGTATGACACTTTGGTTAGATTCTTAGCAGCAAGTTGTATAACTCCTGCTGGCATATTTTCTGTGAAGTACACTCTAGTAGTGCATGGAGCATGATGATTGTGCTTCAACATGTCAAAAAAGGCAAAACAATTAAGCACTTCTGTAATGAGAAACCCAAACTTAACTTTTAAACAACCCTGCTTCACTCACTAAGATTGGGTATCATGCTATGCAGTTAAATCAGCCAGTTCTGGTCAGGAAATGACAGTGGCAGAATTCAAAACTGATTTCTTTTTGCATGCTGTAGGTGCCAGCAATTTTCCCTAACTTTTCTTTACATAAGGCAAAGTGTTACACTATCTTTCTGACAGTGTTCACTTAGTGCTTTATGGCTTTGAAAGCTGGCAAAATACTTAGCTCTTGTTTTTTTTTTTCTTCTTCTTTTTTACCTGGTAATACATGGAGCAGATAACTACAACGACTTATGATCAGTTCTCCAATCATAACCCTTTATTTTGTGTTCTTGACGTGGATGCCAAGATTTACCTCTCGAGCTTCACTCCATGTAAATTTATTGGCATCCATATCTCCGACACATAATAATTTTGTTATGATTCAAAACCTGATCATAATCCTCTGTGTTATTAATTCTACATTCTAGTCAATAAAATCCATTGTAAATGAAATTCTAATGATGTGGACAATGGAGTTCTAGAATACTGTAGCTCTAAGGCATCTTTTGTAATACATTAACAATAATATTGAAAACAATTGTATGTAAAAAAAAAAAATCACAGATTAACCTAAAATTATTGTTTGTATTCTCTGTTGGAGCTTTCCTCCTTAGGCCTCTGGTGAAAGGGGACTTTGCACAGTCAGATTTTACTTGAATCAAAGGCAAATAAATAATAGGGGGAATTCAATAAAGCCTACACAATATTTTTTTCATGTATGTATTGCTGCATAATGCGTACATGAGCACACACATTTTTAGATTCAGGAAACTTCACTTAGCGGTGTGCAAGCATGAGCAAACAGGGAAATCTCTGTGCAATGCAAATTTCCACATAAGTAGGTGAATCTTATGCAAATTAGCCAGGTGGAGGGATCCAAGAAGCCAAAAGGCATCTGTGTAGACTCCTTGCCTGTGTTCGTAGTGTACACTCAAAATTTCCATGTACAGGAATCTACACAGACAGAAGGGGATGTAAAAGTCCACAAATATGGACATAAATTCCCTGAAAGTGTTAAATCATACACATAAATGTGCTAAACATGCATCCTGGATGTCTGAAAAAGGAAGAGAATATGTAAAATTAATAATAATTTTTTTTAATAATTTTCATGTGTTTGCACTATGCGCCGCATTGCACAAACATGCTTGACAGAAAAATAAAAAAAATTGTAAAATAACATCTATAAGGTAGTTTACACCAATGTACTGTAGGATCTTATGTTGGGTCTGTACAATGGTGCATTCGTACCCAGCTTACACGGCTAAGAACCGTGTAGTTTCCAGGCTGTCAGGATGAATATGTATGCAAATGAGGTGCATTTGTTGAATTGCTAAAAGGAGCAACGGTGTTCACATATCCACTTTCTGTAGGCTCCTATACAGTGTTGATATTCCCACTAGATGTGGATGACATTTGGAGGGGTGTCCTTTTACTTTAGGATTTTTTAGTGCTCAGCACATGTGTTTGCATGGTGTGCTGCATAGGTTAGTGTATTCATGCAAACAGATCACCCACATCACAGTGATGACGCAGGCAGCTATCAATTAAAACTATATATATTCAATTAATAATAAATACTTTTGTATAAGCTATGCTGCATCACGCAATGAAGGAGGGCCTTTAAATCATGTCAATTACATTCTAGGTAGGTGAACTGCATCATAATTAGCCAATCCCATATGGTGGACCCACACCACAACTGTATAAAGTATGCATACACCGTACATTCTGATTTTAACTCAATATTCAACCATTGGAGTAGACACTTGTAAATTTTAACTGAGATAATGCTAGGGGCTGCTGCAGCCATTTTACATCTGTATGTGCTAGAGGCTGAAGTCAATGCTGCTGGTGCTGCTGACAATAGACCTAGGCCAAGAAGGAGAAGAGTGTTCAGACCCAGGGTAACCTCTCAGGTGCTACATGAACTGGAGATTGTAGAGCACTATAAGGTGGACAGGGACATATTACTAGAGCTCAGTGAGCTCTGCTGCCCTCAACTCAGAGCCAGAACTAAAAGAGGGGAACCTGTCCCAGTGGAAACTAAGGTATGTGTAGCCCTTAGGATATTAGCTACAGGTACTTTTCAAAGACCAACTGGGGACATGATAGAGGTGTCACAGGCATTTATATCCAGGATACTCCACCAATTTCTGAATGTTATGCTCCCACATGCCAATGAGCACATATCTTTTTTCCCTTGCCCCTGAGGTGAGGGCCAGCAATATGCAACACTTCTACCATGTGACACACTACACTGAAGTTCTGGGTGCCATAGACTAGACTCATGTACATATCAAGTCTCCATCTTCTGAGAATGGTAGATTCTACGTTAACTGCAAGTGATACCACTCCATCAACTGCCAAGTCATGGGCAATGTCCAGGGGATTATCATGAATGTGTGTGCTGGCAATCTTGGCAGTTATCAAGATTCCCATATTTGCCGCACATCATAGATTTACCGGATATTTGCTGGGGGGACATCCCACAGGGCCATTTACTGGTGGATGCTTGTTACGCCCTCAAACTGTGGATGATGACACCCATCAGAAATGCACACCCACCCATGGAAGAATGCTATAATGAGGCACATGCACCAACTAGGAACATCACAGAGCGTGTGTTTGGGCTTCTGAAGTCACGGTTCCTGTGCCTCGATATAGCTGGTAGAGCCTTGCAGTACATGTCGGCCGCATGTGGACAGATATTCACAGTATGTGCTATGCTACACAATCTGATCCTGTGGAAACAACTGCAGAAAGATCAGCAAATGGAAGGGATACATAGCCTCCCACCAGTGCCTAGGTCACCACAGCCACAGTTACAGGAGGACTCAGAGGAGGATTCCCCTTCTGATGACCCTGTAGACAGATGTAGGAGTGCTCAGTGTGCCATGTCTTTGGCTAAGAGACAACACATAGTACATTCATTGACAACCTAGGGACCTAGGCACAGATACCTTACCCCTACTCACATACATATATTAAATTGATGCCAGCCAAATTACACATCCTGTACCTATCCGTGTATTGGGTGTGTACTGCTTGCATCTAACAGAGTCAGCCCTGAACTACACTTGTGTCAGCTGCTGCACTTGCCAGGTAAGTTCATAACCTACACAGTAGTATAGCTGGATTGTTATGTTATGTCATTGTAGCTAAGGACCAGGTGCATTTTGCAGGTAACTATACTGGGCTATTTGAGGAGAAAGTACAACCACAAGGGGCTACAGACACCCATTTCACTAACATGTCACCATTTGTATTTGGTAGGTTTCATGCATGGAATATTCATGCAGTCCTACTGCAACAGATTACTGGTACATCATTCAAGGGACATGTTAGAAAGTGATGTTAAATGATAGTCAGACCAGTGTGTGTCGTAGCAGAACATGGGCTATTGCAAACAACAGTGCCCCCTTGTAACTGCCATAACACTAAATCATCTATGCTGAATGAGCATTTCATACAGTTAGTATGCCATACAGCATCAGGACAGTAATGTACAATTTGAACTTACATTTCATGTGTTAGTTAACTGAGAATAACAGAGGACATATTTATGTAAGTGATGGTGTGATGAATGATGCTTTGTCTGTCAAGCAGCTTCTGTGGCTCAAAGAACTAAGGTAAGTAGCTTGTGTGATGGTGTTCAGGGTTCTAATCCTGAGATATCCAGATATTTTGCATGTGTAGTAGTAGTAAGTATTATTTTACAGACTGGCTGTGTGTGCTATACTAGTATTAACCTGTTTCACATATCAATTACACATTTGCATCTGTGCTGCTTATCTAAGACCTATTTAAAAGGTCTTAGGTAATATTGGATAAGTCATTATCAGAATTGTAAAGGTTGGGACTTGAAACCATATATCAGCATGCATATATTGAAAATAGATCTAGTACCACCTGTAACATGATGTACTATAACAATATAGTAAGAGCTATGAATGAAAAATTGTGCTGTGATGTGGATTTGGCAGGGCCATAAACAACACACTGATCAATAAATTAGAACAACTAGGTATTGATGCAGTCTTGATAAGATGGATAGCTGCATGGTTTACATATAGGACATGGCAAGTATCATGCAGAAAATGGACTGTCCTAGGCCCAAACTTGTCTAGCTTTGTCTTTAGACCTATCTTTTTTCATTTGAGTTGTTATATGGTCTGTATGCCGATGACTTGAAATTGGGTAAACTTTTTACATGTGTTACAGATAGGGCATGTCTGCAAAATAAGAAAAATGGTAATAATCCAGAAGGCAGAATTTGCAAGAAACACACTTTTTAAAACTTTATTCCATAAGCGATTTCGGATAGAAAATACCAGCTTTCTTCAGACGTCTACAAAATAACTTAACTAAATTGACCATTTGGGCACAGGAACATAATACATTGATAAATACATCAAGAATTAAGCACATGTGATTTGGAAGACATATGTGGAAAGGTGAATATTAAATACAGCACACAGTGATTGAAGCTGTAGATTCATTTATGGACCTGAGTATATAGGTAGATCCAGCTATGATTTTTTCTAATCATATCATAATACTGGCCTGGAGTACAGCTAGGTTTGGACTGGAGTCAATTCATGGAACAGTAAGCCCCTGATATAAGCAGTGCACCTCCCATTTGCATGCTGCTTAGCAATGTGCAAACAATCCAAAAATGACACTGTGCATGCCCATACACTTAGTTAAGCAGAGAGCAAATCCATTGCTCCTTGCGCAATTATGTTTAAAAAGTTATATATATATATATATATATATATATATATATATATATATGTGTGTGTGTGTGTGTGTGTGTGTGTGTGTGTGTGGGTGTGTGTGTTTGTGTGTGTGTGTGTGTGTGTGTGTGTGTGTGTGTGTGCATTATAGTTATATATATATATATATATATATATATATATATATATATATATATATATATATATATATATATGTGTGTGTGTGTGTGAATGCCTGTATACCCAGATCATGGAGAGTAATGCTGAACTATGACACATATAATTTTGGATGAAGAACCAAAAGGAAAGGCTCAACATTAGATAATGCACTTACAAAAATGTGGAAGTGCTTAGAATAAAGTGTTGCAATTGGAGGACTGTTGGGATATCTGAAGTTCAGAGTTCTAGCAGTCTTCTCTCACGTCATGTGTAAATGATACCACATTTGACAACAAACCACAATTTAGTGCAAAACACACATAACTATGAGTCAAAACTGTGTACTTGCTGCAGACATCTGGACAGGGGTGAGTCATTCCACGTCCCCCTAAGACAATATGTGGAAACCTTGAAAATGTATGGCACAGTATATGAATATGTACATATATTGTGAAGCCATATGTTTGCATCTATGGCAGCAACAACACCCACATTCACTAGAGCCCCCTTGTGTCTGCTGGATTTCACTACATATACATCAACAACTGAACAAGTTGTGTAATGTATTATGTTGAGTGCACACTTATTGACAGGACTAATTTAATTTTGCCACAGGCTTGCCCATCAAAATGCAAACAGACACATATGCCCAATACAGGTACTGTTGTCACATAGCTAGGCTACAAAACAGTTTTCTGACTATTAGGCTACCAGTTGCAGATGACAGTAGGAAGCAATATGACTCTGCAGGCCTCCCAAGCTGTTTAACACAGGGCTTGTCTCTGTTCTATGGGATTACTTCACCTGCAGTCATTTACAAAACAGACTTGAGCCGTGGCACATATGTTAAGTACTGTGCTTTGTAGTGTGTAAGACTAAATATGCAAGAGCACTAATCTCACTCCCACCCACTTGCTGTGCATGTGCATCTCCCTACAAAACAAGTGTGAATCCCACACTGACTTACAAGCTGCAATGGTTATGCACTTTTTGTCCCTTGCAACTGATGCAGGCTCCCAAACTGTCATCCTCCACCAAGGCCTGTTGAAGTTATTTACCATAAGTGTACCTAAAACATGTGGCTCATGCATTAAATACTGTGATTTGTAGTGTGTAAGACTGGGTAGGTAGGGGTTCTAATCTCATTCCAGCCCACTTGGTGTGTGTATATGCATCTTCCTAAAAAACAAATATGAATCCCACACTAACTTACAAACGGGAAGGGGTTTGCACTATTTTGGGCCTAGCAAGTGATGCATGCCTCCAAACTATTGTCATCTGCAAGGCCTCCTGATGTCATCTACCATAAGAGTACCTAAAGCCATGTTAATGTCAGACTTAAACTATGGTGAGTGCGTTAAGTACTATGATCTGTAGTATATAGGACTAGATAGGTAGGGGTTGTAATCTCACTCCAGCCAACTGTGTGTGTTTGTGCTGTGCAGTGTTCTATAAACATAAATAGATAGTGATACTATTTTCACTGCATCCAAATTGGTGTGTGTGTGGATGTTAGTCAGAGCATTTTACATCAGCCTGTGGGATCATAGGATCATTGCAATTTACTAGGCTAATGACCCTAGGGCCCTTAGAATCCTAGCCAAGTTCTTATCCTTATTTACATCATCAGCACCTATTGCCCCTGTCCAAGAGAGACACAGGTAGAACCCCCATGGTTAAATTATGGTCACCCATTCAATTGTACAGATTGCATCTGAAGAGGGACAGTGAGGTGCTCTGTTTGACATGAAGTGTGAGTCTCTTCAAAAGGTGTGTTAAACTTTGGTATACAAATCTCTCCCAGCAGCAGGTTTTATTAATGTCACATACAAGGTTAAGGACTTTACAGCAAGTAACTTATACAGCATTTGACTTATGGATATGCAGCATTTCCAATAAAGCAGGGTCAGAGATTGCTTCATATGCAAGGCAGAGATCACATCTGAGTAGTCTGTGTGACACACACGAGAGTGACAGTGATTTCAGATTATCCCCATAGGACAGATTCTGAAGACTTGAATTTCCCTTGTGAGAAACCTTTGTGGTCTCTCCAATTGCTACAAATGCTTGCAGAGGTACATACCAAAAAGGCCATTGCACTAAAATATTGGTCTGATGAGGGAAGAGTACATGGACTCTCTATCTTCTTTCTCTGGAGACAATCCCCTCACCTATGACATGAGCAAGACAGAATGCCCTTCTTACTACTGTGGAGACATGGTTATCTAAGGTAAGGTAGCTGTCATCCTGTGTGCCCAGGTCTCTCACCCCTGAGTGTGTACCTAACGTTTTGCTATTGATGTGTTACTTAGCAGGAACATTGCTGTTACCAAAAGGAATGAAAATTCATATATCTGCACAGAGTTTAAGGCCATAACTTTGGCAACAATCATTTATTCATGTAAGACCCTCTTGTAGGATGTTGACATCATTTGGAGACTCTATGACCGCTTCTAGTTTGCAGGCATCATCAAACCTTGTCAGCCACAGACATTTACTTTGGAGAAATGCATTCCAAACAGTAGAGGACCCAGGACTAAACCCTGTGGAGCACCACTGGTTACAGCTCTGCTACTGGAGGTGGATAGGTGGATTCCCCTATTTTAACTATAGAATTTTATCAGTGAGCCAGTTAATGACCCCTCTAATGATATAGGGGTTGATGCCTAGTTGGATGAGTTTGTCAATGATGCCTAAGTGGGGGATATTGTCAAATGCCTTAGCTAAATCCAGGTAGGCTGTGTGCATAGATTTCCCCTCATCCAGGTCCTTGGTGACTGTCTCCAAAAAGACAACCAGGTTTAACAGACATGATCTCCATTTGACAAATCCAAACTGTGTAGGGTCAACTGTTTGGAGATTACCAATATCTGTGCTGATAAGGTACATGATGATTTTCCCCACAGCCTTGCAGATATGACTAGTCAGACTAATAGGTCTATAGTTCCCAGGGTCAGTGGATACACTATCTCTGTGCAAAGGAATAATTGTGGCTGTTTTCCAGTCAGCTGGTGATTGCACTATGATTGAAAAGAGTTCCCAATGCTATTACTAATCCATGTTGGAGCCCATGTAAGATGCAGCCTGGAATGTTATCAGTTCCCATAGATGCTGTGATTTTGTCCTTAGAGAGGTAATTTTTGACCTTCTCTTTAGAGATACAAGGTAGGGGACAGGTGGTAGGGATGTCATGGGGTACATGTTGTGGGTACAGGGGAATGAAATTTTTACAGAACCTGTCAGCCAACAGGTTAGCTATGTCAGTGGCTTAGTATATATGGTATCACTAACTATGAGTTTGGCACAAATCTGGGCCTTTCCTTTTAGGTTACAGATGTAACTCTAGAATGCCTTGTGGTTGTCTTTTGTAGAGGAGGCTAATTTGGACACATACTTTGTTTGGAGGACTTTACAACAACTCTGATTTGCTTGTTTAAACTGAGGGGGGAGTGTTTCCAGTTTAGGGGGGCTCCATCCCTCCTACTCTTACAGAGCAATGTCTTCCTCTTATTGTAAAACCTGTTAATGGCAGTTGTCCACCAGGCAGGTTTGCTCTTCCATGAGGAGCTTGTTTTGCACCATTCAAGTACAGCTGATCTAATGCAGTTATACAGGCGTTTATATAGAGCATTGGTGTAGAGCTCAGTATAGTTCCCAGTTCCATCTGAGGGGGCAGGTGCAATTAAGCTGTTTATATCATCCCATAGGAGGTTATAATCTGCTTTGGTGAAGTTTTTTAGTTTATTTGTTGGAAGTTGGGGGTGTCAGGTGTGATACTTACTTTGAATAAGACTGATTTTTGGTTAGATATCACCAGGGAAGACCTCACAGTTTGGATACTACAGTGGTCACCATATTGGAAAGCACCCGATGCAGTATGTTACCTCCCCTTGTGGGGGTGTCAACCAGCTGGTCCAGGGCATTGGAGTTAATGAAGTTGATTAACCTTTGAACAAGTGAGATTCAGCATGAATAATCTACCTGGTCGGTGGGTAGTTAAAGTCACCCAAAACAATGGTGTTCAGATGTATCTTGATAGACTCAAGTAGATCCAAATAAGCAGAGTGGGTGTCCTGATTCATGGAGGGGCTCCTGTAGTTGGAAATAACTTGAATAGGTGCCCTACAAACAGTCAATAGCACCTGAAGTGTACCCATGGAATCATACTGTTTAACTAATCTGGATGTGTATGTATCCTTAATGAATATTTATACACCACCTCCATTAGTTTGCATGCTTTGAGGTTTGAACATGTGTAAGGAGATGTAGCCTGGTATGGGTGTGATGCTCTCCACAGCCTTGAACCAAGTCTCTCTGACTGCACAAATGCCTGTGTCTTCCAAGGTGAGGTGAGGATCTGTGGTGCTTACCAATATGGAGTGCCACTCTAGCACCCCCACTATGAGGCCTTTCCAAGTGAGATCTGACCGCAAGTCAGTCACATGTGAACTAAGTATCACATGCCCCCCCAACCATCAAATAAACTAAAACACTTCCCGAAATCACATAATTACCTCAGACAGGATGGTATAGATAGCTGTACAGCACCCCCCCTCAGATGGAACTGGCAACTATGGTCAGGTCTGCACCAATGTGTCATACAAACACCTGTTCAACTGCATTGACTCGGCCATACCTGATAGGACCAAAACAAGCTCCACAAGGAAGAGCAAACCTGCCTGGTAGACAACTGCTATTAACAGGCTTTACAATAAAAGGAAAAACTAAGAGTAAGAGAGAGTGATTCCTAAACTGGAAACCCTCTCTACTCAGCTTAAACAAGCCAATAAGAGTTCTTGTGAAGTCCTCACAAGCAAGATATGAACTCAAATTAGCTTCCTCCACAAAGGACAACTAAAAGGTGTTATTTAATTACATCTGTCAGATAAAAGGACAGGGCTAGAACTGAGCCTGTGGACATAGCTCACCTGTCAGCTGACAGGTTCTATAAATACCCCCCCCCCCCGGCCCCACCACATGTGCCCTCATGACATACATACCCCCTGTCCCCTACCATGTATCTCTAAATAGCAAGTCATAAACACCATAAGGCCAAACACACAGCATTTATGGGACCTGATAACATCCCAGGCTGTGTCCCATATGGCTTCCAACAGGAATTAGCAACACCATTGAGTACTCCTTTCAAACATGATCTAAGCACTGGCTTTGTCACAGATGAATGGAAAACAGACACTGTTATTCCCTTGCACAAAGGTGGTGCTTCCACTGACCCCAGGAAATATAGAACTATTAGCCTGACTAGCCTTATCTGTAAGGACATGGAGTGAATCACCATGGACCTTAAAAAACAAAGATATAGGTAAGCACCAAACAGCTGCCCCTAGTTGGTTTTGATTTGTCAAAGGGAAATAATGCCTGTGAACCATTGTGGACTTCTTTGAGACAGTCACCAAGGACCTGGATGAGGGGAAATCTGTGCATACAGCCTACCTAGATGTTGTCAAAGTGTTTGACACTATCCCCATTCAGGCATCATTGACAAAATCACTTAACTAGGTATCGACCCTTATATCATTAGATGAGTTGCTAAATGGCTCACTGATAGAACCTATAAAGTGAAAATAATAGAATCCACCTCCAACAGCAGATCTGTAACTAGTGTTGTTCCACAGGGATCTGTCCTGGCACCTCAACTGTTTGGAATGTAGTTCTCCAAAGTACAAGCTAAAATTAATGGTCTGTGGCTGACAAAGTTTGCTGATGACTGCAAACTGGAAGCGGTCATAGAAGCTTCAGATGATGACAACATTCTACAAGAGGGTCTTACACACACAAATGATTGATTCCAAACCCATGGCCTTAACCTCAATGCAACAAAACTGTATTAACATCCCTCTCCGTAAGTGTGATGTTCCTGCTAACTCACATTTCAATAAAAAAACTTACATATGCACTTGCTGGTGAGAGACCTGGTCACACAGGTTGACAGTAACCTTACCTTTGATCACCACCATATCTCCAGAGTGGTAAAAAAGGGCATTCTATATTGCTCATCTCATAAGTAAGGCCATCGCACCCAGAAAAAGTAGTTTAAACCTCTCTGTACTTTCCCCTCATCAGGCCAATAATGGAATACAATGTTCCCTTTGGTATGCACCTTTGCAAGCACCTGTAGCAATTGGAGACACTACAAAGGTTCCTCACAAGGATAATTCAAGGTTTTCAGCATCTGTTCTATGTGGATCCTCTGAAATCACTGTCACTTTATTCTGTTTCATGAAGACTACTCAGAGGAGATCTATGCCTTGCATATAAGGCAATCTGTGACTAGGCTTTATTGGAAATGCTGCATATCTGCAAATCAAATGGTACAGGGGTTACTCACTCTATGCAGCTTAACCTGGTATGTGACAGTAATACAACATGCTGGATGGTCAGATTTGACTCCCAGAGGTTACCACACCCTTGGAATTGATGAGTTCCTATTAGATCGACAAAAAAGCTAAAGATCGAAGAGCTTAGAAATCGAAAATGCCATTCTTCAGAATCGGTATTGTGAGATCGCGGTACAGTGAAGATTGGAAAATCTGCCCTTTCCTCACTGTAGTGTGATCTTGGAGTTGGTATATATAATTAGTGGGGGGTGTGGGGGCACAGCCCCCCACAATACTTTTTTCAAAGAACAGCATTTTCAATCACTAGGCCGTTCGATCTTTAGCCTTTTCGTCAATCTAATATGGACCTGGAATTTACTCCCACTTCATATCAAACAGAGCACCACATTGGTCCTCTTCAAGAGCAGTCTGGATGATTGGACATTTAACCATAAATTTACCCCGAGGTTTCCACCTGTATCCTTCTTAGACAGGGGCAATTGTTGCTGATCATGGAAATAGGGGTAAAATTTTACTTGGCTTTTGAGGTCCCTAGGGCCATTAGTTTACTAAGTTCCTATGATCCCATTATATGACCCAGTCATAGTCCATGTGGGTGTACATGACCTGTGACATACCTCCCTAGATTATACTTACAGAAGTCTTCTGTGCAGTCACTGACACATGACTTAAAGCTATGGAGAGCACACCAACAGTGCAAGGTTATTATGCCTTCCACACAGTTAGACCAGCTACTTCACAGGCAGAGACTAAAGGTGGAGGTGTCTCCCTGTACATCAGAACTGTAGATACCTGAAAGCTTGTCAAACAGGACAATGCACTTGAGCTGCACCTGGTTCAAATCACAATAGCGAAATCCAATACTACATCCATGCAAGCTGTAGGCCCCCCTCTATGGCCCAGGAAACCCATATCATGTATCTAAACTTATTGGAAACACTAGACATCCCACGCATTACCATATGCACGGGTGACTTGCAGTATCCCACTATTAACTGGGCATCCTATATGACAGTGAACATACAGGCACAAAGATTCCTGGATTTTTTAATCCATAACTTCCTGGACCAAATAGCCAGTACACCAACCAGGGAAGCAACCATACTGAGTGGGGGCCTTGGCAATATGGCAGAGTCATGCACACCCCATACTGTAATGTCTTCCCTGGTAAGGTCCAAACACAAACAGTCTCTTTTCAAGTAGAAATAAAACATAGACCCCCATCTACACATGGAATATTCAGGAACTACTGTAAGGCTGACCTCCAGCTATTAGGTGATACACTGTCCAAATCTCAAGCCCCCATAAAACTGAGAACACTGCAGCCTATGCAGACATGTTCACAGAAACCCTTTATGAGCATGCTACTAGCTGCATTGAGACAGCCATACTTACCAGGGAGAAGTACAGACCTACCTCAAAATCAAGCCACCCTGATGGAATCACAGAGTTGACAGGCTGTATAACAGAAGAAAGAAACTCATGGCAAAACATAGGAGTGCAGCACACAGCAGGATAAAAGCACTCTCAAAGTAAATAAATAAATAAATCAGGGGACAAATGAAGTCTATTACAGCCAGATTTGATGTAAGTTCTGGCTCCCAGGCCAAGGACAACCACAAAGCATACTTTAGCTATGTCCGCAACCGCATAGGTAAGACACAATTGTGTGCATATCTCATTGTAACTGGAACTACCTATAATTAGGCAGATAATATAGAAAACCTCCTGGCTCATAAATTGGGCTGCAACATTACCCTTCTCTCCCCCTCAAACTTCCCTCAGGAAATACCATCAAATATAATTACCCAAACTATCACTTGAGCTCAGGTCCTTAATGCTTTCTCTAAGACCAAGTACACTGCATCAATGGGCCCAGACGATATCCGAGCATGCCTTCTGAATAGTATGAAACATGACCTTTCAGGGCCTCTGGAATTAGTATTTCACTGTAGCCACCAAAGAGGCATTGTGCTTCATGAATGGAAAACAGCAACAGTCATCTGCTGCACAAAGGTGGGCCATCTACAGACCCTGGGGAGCACAGACTCAGAAGTATCACTAGTCTGATATGTAAAGCCATGACAAGAATTAGGTTGAAACAATCAATAGCGATGTAGTACACCTACATACATTGGACCAAACCCAGTCTGGTTTTGTCAAGGGAAGATCATCCCTACCCTATTGGTGGAGCTATTTGAGAAGGTAACCAAAGCAACGGATGAGGGAAAAATGATTTACTCCATCTACCATGGCCTGATAAGTTATTTAATACTATAACCCCACCAGGCGTTGTTGACAAACTCAAGAGGTTAGGTACAAGCTAGTATGCCAGCCGATGAATAGCCAAGTGGTTGACAGACATGATCCAGGAAGTTAGTATTGGGAAGTCTACCTCTACAATAAGGCCAGTCACCAGTGGACTCCCTCACAAATCATTCCTCAGACTCCTCCATTTAGACATTCACTTCTCTGCAGCCACGGCCACTGTTAGTGGTCTCTGGCTGACTAGACTGCAGATGATTTCAAATTAGGAGCTGCCACTGAATCCCACACTGATACAAATGTTATCCAGGAGGGGCTGACACAGATGTACAGTTGTTGTCAGAGCCATGGACTAATATTAAATGCCAAGAAATGCACAATACTATTCTTTGGGAAGTCATCCACCCCTGGTAACTATCATATTGACAGCACACTTCTAACAGTTGACCCAGTAATCAAGGAGTTATGGACACATAGATAGTGATCTAGCCTTTGACTGTCACATATCTGTAATATTGCGGAAATCATTCTATGTTGCTCAACCTATAAACAAAGGTATTGCATGTAAATCTAAGGAAGCCATTGTTCGACTGTATTCGGCATTCATCAGACCTGTCATTGAGTGCAATGCCACCTCTGGTATGTAATTAACCAGGCATATCTGACAACTGTAACATCTACAGAGTTTCCTCACTAAACCACTACACGGTGTACTTAACATGTCCTATGCAGACCAACTCAAGGCCCTATCTGTGTATTCTGTCTCCTACATGATTTGGAGGGGATGTGTATGCCTGCCATACAGGGTGGTGTCAGACCCCACCGTGGACCTTCTGCATATTCACAAAACAATCATCCTCAGAATTACCTGTTCTACAGACCTACCCCTTGCCTGTGGTATAAATAGGACAAGCTGGAGAGACAGCTATGTAACCCAGACACTACACCCTATATAGAACAGGCTTCCCATCCATGTCAAGCAAAGTTCCGCTGTAATCCAAATCAAGTGCAAATTACACAATTGGACGGGGAACAGGACAATCCTACCTGGTTTAGGACCAATATCTTTAATGGACACAGGGAAATTGTAGATGGTTCATCTCTCATGCTCCAACTTGTAGATATTTCAGCTCCAAAAATCCTGCTTACACTTATCAAGGGTATCAGACCTCAACAGAGTTTAGGGATGCATGGCTAAGTTTAAAGAAGCCCTTGTGTGTATTTGTTAGTCTATTAAACAGATATGAAATGATGAACCCATGAACCTATACTATTTTATCTTTCTACAGACCCTGGGGAGCACAGACTCATAGGTTCATAGGTTCATAGGTTCATACTAGGCTATCTGCCCTAGGGCATTTATAAGCCTAGCCAGAGTGTGTTTGGCTTTCGCCACCCATTTTAAATTAATTTTGCTATGCCTTTTTTTGAGGTTAGTATACTGTGCCTCTGTCTAACAGTGACACAGAAGTGACAGCCGGGGTAAACCTACGATCTCCCATCCACTCATCAAGATTCCTCTTGAAGAGAGTCAATGTGGGACTCTGCCTAACCTGGACTGGGATTTTATTCCAGAGTGAAGGGAGCCTCTGGGTTATGAATCTGTCCCTCCAGCATGTCCTATTTATTTCAGTGCTGAGGTTCAAGTCTCTCGGCGTAGCTCGATGGGATTTGGATTTTCTGAGGTGCAGCATGTCCATTAATTCCGGGTTGGACATGGCTTTATCGTCAGGCACAGATCGCCTCTGAGCAGGCGGTATGCCACTGAGTAGAGCTGGAGTTTCTTTAACCGGGCAGCATATGGCATCTGTTTGAGCCCTTTGATCCTCTTGGTGAGGTACTTTTGGGGTCTTTCCAGTTGCTGCAGGTGTCTGGTAAGGTACTTCCCAAAAGGGGCATTGTACTCAATTATGGGCCTGATGAGGGAAGAGTAAAGAGGCGATGACCTCCCTGATCTAGATGTGAATCCCTTCATGATTAGGTGGGCTATATAAAATGTTTTTCTAACCACTTTGGCCACGTGGTTGTCAAATGAGAGATTGCTATCAACTTGGGTCCCCAGGTCCCTAATGACTTCTTCTGTACTTAATGGATTACCACCTATGTGGTAATTTGTGGGCACTTTGTTTTTGCCAAAGGGGATGACTATACACTTTTTGGCATTTAGCTTGATGCCATGACTCTGGCACCAGTTATCTGTTTCTATAAGGCCCTTTTGGAGGATGCTTGTGTCGGCTGGAGAGTTGATTATGGCGCCCAGTTTGCAGTCATCTGCGAACTTGGTCAGCCACAGTCCTTCCGTATTGGCCTGTACTGCCGAGAAATATATACCGAACAAGAGAGGTCCCAGGACTGAGCCTTGTGGGATGCCACTTGTAACTGGTTTGGAGTCTGACATGGCTCCAGCAATTCTAACCATGTGGGTTCTGTCCTTGAGCCAGTTTGCAACCCATCTAGTGACATAGGGGTTTATATTTAAGCTGGTGAGCTTATCTATAATGCCCGAGTGGGGTATTGTATCGAAGGCTTTGCGAGGTCCAGGTAGGCTGTGTGGACCACCTTCCCTCGTCAATGGCCTTGGTGACTGTTTCAAAGAAATCGACCAGGTTTAAGAGGCAGGATCTGCCCTTAACAAAGCCAAACTGGGTAGGATCCAGTGTCTGTAGGTCCCCAATATCTTTATTTATGAGGTCCATGATGATCCTTTCCATAGCTTTGCAGACCAAGCTAGTCAGGCTTATGGGGCGATAGTTTCCAGGATCCATTGAGGCACCACCTTTGTGGAGAGGGACCACTGTTGCTGTACGCCACTCTTTGGGTACATATCCTGTAGTAAGGCTAATATTGAACAGTAGTTTTATGTTTGGGTTTAGCTCTTCTTGGAGTTCATGTAGGACGCAGCCCGAGACACCATCTGGTCCCATTGATGCTGTGTTTTTTGCTTTGGAGAGGGCAGCTCTTACCTGAGCATCTGAGATGTCAGGGGGGCAGCACTCTGTTGGGATTGATATTTGTCCTTTTGGTGGGGAGAGGGGGGAGAAGTTTGCACTGAACCTGTCAGCTAGGATGTTGGCAATGTCTGTGGGCTCTGTGTATTTTTTGTCATTTTGGACTAATTCTGAGCATATCTGGGAATTCCCACCCAGGTTCCTAACATAACTAAAGAAAGCCTTGTGATTATCTTTAGTATCCTGTGCAATTTTTCTCTCAAAGCTGGCCTTAGACGATTTTATGAGTGCCTGTAGTTTTTTGCTAATACTGATCAGAGATGCCTTCCCTTTTTGGGATTTTGCTCTATCATGTAGTAGCTTCCTCCTTCTATTGTATAGTTTGTTTATGGCTGGGGTCCACCAGACAGGACGTCTGCCTTTGGAGGATTGGGTCTTGGTTTTATTTGGGATTGCATGATCCATGCATTCCTGAAGGTGTTCATAGAATGCGTTTATAAAGGATTCTGCGGTCTGGGCCGTATTTTCCACAGGCCCGGGGGCTTTGAAGGATTTCGCCTCAGTTTTGAGGCATGTGAAATTTGCTTTAGAGAAGTTTTCACTGTGGTTTTCTGGGCAGGGGGTGGGGTCGGCATGTGAATATCCAGTGAGATTAGTTTATGGTCTGATCTTACCAGTGAGGGATACACTTCTGGTCTGGAGCACAGTGTCCCCATGTTGGTGATGATCAGGTCCAGTATGTTTTCCCCTCTTGTGGTAGTGGTAACAATTTGTTCCATAGCATTTGAGTTTATAAATTCTAGGAACCTTTGGGCTAGGGTGTTGGAGCTAGAGTAATACTCCCAGTCTATGTTTGGGTAGTTGAAGTCGCCCAATATAATGGTGTTTGGAGAGACCTTCATATTTTCCAGTATTCTCAGGAAGGCCAAGTGGGGTTCTTGTGTTTGGGAGGGTGGTCTGTAGCAGGCTATAAACTGGAAGGCAGTTTTACCTGGATAGTCTCTGATGCTTCATGCTGTGCCACCAACCTGGAGGTGTGGGTATAGGTTCATAGGTTCATAGGTTCATACTAGGCTATCTGCCCAAGGGCATTTATAAGCCTAGCCCATAGTTATTTGGCTTTCGCCACTCCTTTAGTTTGAATAAAACTATGCCTATTATTTTGCTGTGCCTCTGTCAAGCAGTGACACTGAAGTAATCCCTGGGGTATATCTGCGATCTCCCATCCATTGGTCAAGATTCCTCTTGAACAAGGCCACAGTGCTCTGCCTCACATGTGCGGGATTTTGTTCCACAGCATTGGGAGTCTCTGGGTGATGAATCTGTCCCTCCAGCATGTTCTATTAATAACCGTGTCAAGGTTTAAGTCTCCCGCCCTTGTGGTTCTGAGGGATCTAGATTTTTTGAGGTGAAGCATATTCATCAAATCTGGGTTTGACATGGCCTTATATGTCAGGCACAGGTCACCTCTGAGCAAGCGGTATGAGACTGAATAGAGCTGGAGTTCTTTCAGTCGGGCAGCATAAGACATATTTTTGAGACCCTTTATCCTTTTGGTGAGGAACTTTTGGGGCCTTTCCAGCTGCTGCAGGTGTCGGGTCAGATGCATTGCGAATGGGGCATTGTAGTCAATCATAGGTCTAATGAGTGATGAGTACAGGGGAGCGATGACCTCCCTTGATCTAGATGTGAATCCCTTCATGATCAGGTGGGCAATGTAGAAGGTTTTCCTAACTACTTTAGCAACATGAGTGTCAAACGAAAGGCTACTGTCAACCTGGGTCCCCAGATCCCTGATGACTTCTTCTGTGCTCAGTGGATTGCCACCTATATGGTAGCTAGGGGTAACCTTGTTTTTCCTGAAGGGTATGACTATGCATTTCTTGGCATTTAACTTTACGCCATGGCTCTGGCACCAGTTATCCATTTCTGTGAGGCCCTTCTGAAGGATATCTGTGTCAGATGTGTTTTCGACTATGGCGCCCAGTTTGCAGTCATCTGCAAACTTTTTCAGCCATAACCCTCCTGCGTTTGCTTGTACTTCAGAAAAGTAGATGCAGAACAAGAGTACAGATGCCACTGAGTACAGAAGAAGTTATCAGGGACCTGGGGACCCAGGTTGATAGTAGTCTGTCATTCGACACCCATGTAGCTAAAGTAGTTAGGAAGACCTTCTACATTGCCCACCTTATCATGAAGGGATTCTCATCTATTTCAAGGGAGGTCATAGTCTCCCTATACTCATCACTCATCAGACCAATGATTGAGTACAATGCCCCATTCGGAATGTATCTGACCCGACACTTGCAGCAGCTGGAGAGGCCACAAAAGTTCCTCACCAAAAGGATAAAGGGTCTCAAACATCTGTCCTATGCTGCCCGACTGAAAGAACTCCAGCTCTATTCAGTCACCGCTTGCTCAGAGGTGACCTTTGCCTAACATACAAGGCCATGTCAAACCCAGATTTGATGAATATGCTTCACCTCAAAAATCTAGATCCGTCAGAGCCACAAGGCGGAGACTTAAACCGACACGGCTATTAATAGGACGTGCTGGAGGGATAGATTCATCACCCAAAGACTCCCTATGCTGTGGAATAAAATCCCGGTATATGTGAGGCAGAGCACCTCGCTGGCCTTGTTCAAGAGAAATCTTGACCAATGGATGGGAGATCGCAGATATACCCCAGGGATTACCTCAGTGTCACTGCTCAACAGAGGCACAGCAAAATAATGGGTATAGTTCCCCATACTAAAGGGGTGGCGTAAGCCACAAAACTATGGGCTAGGCTTGTAAATGCCCTCGGGCAGATAGCCTAGTATGAACCTATGAACCTATGAACCTATAAGAGTGGACCCAGGACTGAGCCCTGTGGGACACCACTTGTGACAGGCTTTGAGTCTGACATGGCTCCAGCAACTCTGACCCTGTGGGTTCTGTCACTTAGCCAGTTTGCAACCCATCTTGTGATGTATGGGTTTACATTCAAGCTGATGAGTTTTTCGATGATACCTGAGTGGGGTATTGTGTCGAAGGCCTTTGCCAGGTCAAGGTAGGCTGTATGGACTGCCTTTCCCTCATCAATGGCCTTGGTGACTGTCTCGAAAAAGTCAACCAAGTTTAAAAGGCATGATCTGCCTTTGACAAAGCCAAACTGGGTTGGATCCAAAGTCTGCAAGTTCCCTATGTCTTTATTTATGAGTTCCATTATGATCATCTCCATGGCTTTGCAGATAAGGCTTGTCAAGCTAATGGGATGGTAATTTCCAGGGTCGGTGGAGGCACCGCCGTTGTGAAGTGGGACCACAGTCGCCGTGCACCACTCCTTGGGTACGTATCCTGAGGTGAGGCTAAGATTAAACAGCTGTCCTAACTGCGGGTTTAATTCCTCATTGAGTTCGTGGAGCACACAGCCGGGGACACCATCCGGTCCCATGGATGCTGTGTTTTTTGCTTTGGAGAGAGCAGTTCTCACCTGGGCGTTGGAGATGTTTGGGGGGGCTACAATCCCCTGGTGTAGATATCTCTCCTTTTGGGGGGGGAGGGGGGGAGTTTGCACTGAACCTGTCAGCCAGTATGTTGGCAATGTGTGTAGGTTCAGTAATCTTCACATCATTTTGAACTAATTCTGAGCATATCTGGGAGTTTCCTCCTAGGTTTCTAACATAGCTAAAGAAGGCCTTATGATTGTCTTTTGAGTCCTTGGTGATTTTTCTCTCAAAATTTGCCTTGGATGATTTAGTGAGAGCTCTTAGTTTTTTACTTATAATGATCAAAGGTGTCTTACCTTTCAAGGATTTTGCTCTATCTTGTAGTAGCTTCCTCCTTTTGTTGTAGAGCCTGTTTATGGCTGGGGTCCACCAGACTGGACGCTTGCCTTTGGTACAAAGAGTCTTAGTTTTGTTTGGGATTGCCTGATCCATGCAGTCCTGTAGGTGCTGGTAGAAGGCATTTGTAAGTGATTCAGCGGTTTGAGTAATGTTTACCACTGGCTCAGGGGCCTTAAAGGAGACCACACTAGTTTTTAGAAGTGTGAAGTCGGCTTTAGAGAAGTTTTTCACTGTGGTCTTTTTTATTTCAGGTGGGGGCGGGATGAGGACCTCCAGCGAGATTAGTTTATGATCTGATCTCACCAGTGAGGGGTATACTTCCGGTGTTGAACATTGTGATCCCATGTTCGTGATGATGAGATCAAGTATGTTTTCTCCTCTTGTGGGGATGGTGACTAGTTGTTCCATGGCATTTGAGTTTATGAACTCCAGGAACCTTTGGGCTAGAGTGTTTGGGCTTGAGTAGTGTTCCCAGACTATATTAGGGTAGTTGAAGTCACCTAGTATGATGGTGTTTGGAGATACATTTATCCTCTCCAAAGTTTTCAGGAAAGCCATGTGAGGTTCCTGAGTTTGAGAGGGTGGCCTGTAACATGCTACAAATTGCAGAGCAGTCTTGCCTATGGTTAATTACACCTGGATGGTCTCCGATGCATCGTGCGTTGCCACCAACCGTGAGGTGTGGGTGTCCTTTATGAATATGGACACCCCCCTCCTTTCTTGGTGTTGTCCGGATTTTGGGGCCGGAACGCATGATATGAGGTGAAACCTGATAGTGCTGGGGTGCTCTCAGGAGCCTTGAACCAGGTTTCTGTCACAGCACAGACATCGATGTTCTCCATACTGAGAAGGGCCTTGAGTGCGTGCATCTTGAGAATGAGACTTCTGGCATTGAGCAGCATTACCCTTAGTTTTTTTCCTTTTTTGTGTTCTAGGGTGGTAGGTTTAGAATTTGAGCCTTGCCTAAAAAAGGCACTATGGGGGTGGCAAGAGCCTTTGCCAATATCCGGAAGCCTAGGGGTGACAGGTGCAAGCCATCCCTTGTGAAGCAGCGTGGCTTGTCCAGCATGTCATCCCAGGCAGACAGACATTGGATCCCCTTTGAATGACACCAGAATTTAAGCCAATTATTAAAGCTGATCATCTTATCACTGTATTGTGGCATCATTCTAGGTGAAGGTAGGATACTGCTCAAGGTCAGGGTCATACCTGCCTGGGCTACATAATCAGAGAGCTCCTCAATGTCTCTTTTCATGTAGTCCAAGGAGGTACGTCTCAGGTCGTTGACACCAGCGTGGACAATGACTGAGTCGTACTTGTACCTTATGTTGAGAGACCTGAGTGCTTGCGTTATGTGGCGGATTCTAGCGCCTGACAGGCAGCTTACTGTGACCTTCTCCTTACTCAGTCTGGTGAGCGGGACGTCAGTGTGTCTGACTATGGAGTCACCTATGACAAGTATGTTTGGTGTTGTATTTGGCCTTAAGGGCAGTGACTGCTTTGCACACTGATTTTGTTGTTTATGTGTTGTTTGTGTGGTGTATTGAGTTTGCAGTTGCTTGGGTGTCTGCTTTGGAGGCCTCTGCTGTTTAGGTAAATTTTTACTCAGAGCCTCCGAGTATGTCTTAGTGTGTTTATGTGTTTGATTCAGTGGTGTGGTTGAGTTATGTGAGACTGGTATTGTGGTGTGTGTAGTTGCCTTCTCCTCCTGCCTGGTCTTGCCAGTCCTGAGTTGAGAGAGCTCAGCCTCCAGTCTGGCTAAATAGCTGCATCTCTCACAAGTGTTAGTGTTACGTGGGAGGAGGAGAGGGTTGTCCGTGTACATGAGGCAATTGTAACATTGTCTCAGAATTCCCAGATTCACCAACTGGGCAGGAGAGGACGCCAGCATCTGACCCTTTGACATGCTAGAAAGTATCTTTGATGAATATTGATACTCCCCCTCCTTTTCTGATTTGGTCCAAGTTTTGGGGCCGAAAAGCATGGTATGAGGTATAACCTGGTAGTGCTGGGGTGCTTTCGGGAGCCTTGAACCAGGTTTCTGTTACTGCACAGATATCGATGTTCTCCATGCTAAGGAGAGTTTCGAGTGCATGCATCTTGAGGTTTAGACTTCTGGCGTTGAGTAGCATTACTCTTAGTTTCTTATCCCTTGTGATACCTATGGAGGTGGGTTTGTCTTTTGAGCCTTGCCTAAAAAAGGCACTATGGGGGTAGCAAGAGCCTTTGCCAATATCCGAAAGCCCAGGGGTGACAGGTGCAAGCCGTCCCTAGCGAAGCAGAAGTCTCACTAGTCTTTTGTGCTGACATTCAATCCTGTGCTCTGACATTGATGGGTTGATTGCAGATGTGTACCCATAGGTGTGTCCTACACAATCCTAAAAGTGAAATGTAAACATTTCCATGAAACACCTGTCATTGTGTGACTACACAGCTATTGCAATAGGATCCATTGTAACATGCAGACATTATTATGGTATGCTTATTATAAATGGCAATGTACAATATCTGTAAATGACTAGTACAAGTAGCATGTCAAAAGCAACAATGGATAAAACAAATTCATATTAAGATGGATAGTTACCCTGTACATCAGACACATAGCTTTATTTCCCTGCATGCATGAGAAAGATGATAGGCATATGACACAGGTATCATCATTTGCACAGGGTGTTGTATGGGGGTGCAGGAGGCCTTGGCTGACCCAATAGGTTTTAAAGTGTGTGCTTGTCAGGAAGGGAAGCAGGCAAGATGGACCATGGAAATGTAGCATGTGTGTCTGTAGGTGCCCTGAATGTGACAGTGGTGTGTGAGTGTCTGAGTGATCACAGCCAAGCTCAGTGCAAGCCCTATGTGTCTGTATGTTGGACAGCTGTGAGCTGTGCATGGTAGAGCTGACAGTTCATTGTCTCTGCCCCCAAACATGTGAACTGGCTCTGCCAGGAGTTGCACTGGTGCCTCCACACCCAAAGCCAGATGCTGTGCTACTCTCTGAGGGTTACTGCTGTCTGCTGGGAACATGTCCTCCACTGGAATGCCCATGACCACGAGCCCATGGTCTTCCATGTTTTGGTGTGGACAGCACACTCCCCTCTGGAGCACTGGATGTACTGCCACCATGGGAGTGTCACTGTGCATGGCCAGGTTGACTCTCAGCAGATGTAGTTACTGATCTACATCCATAAGGCCAATGCTCAACACCAACCAGGCATTCCATCACAGACAACGTGCGTTCCAAGGCAGATAGAGTGTGATCTGTCTTAGACCAACGTATTTCCACTGCATCAGTCAACCTTTCCAGGGTATCAGCAAGATGGTTGAGGCAGTCACAGATTTCAGCCTGTGCTGCATCTATAACCCTGTGTCGTGAGTTTCTTTCTGAATGTGCCTGGGTCTCCATGATGGCCCTAAACATATGCCAAGCGACATGTGATGAGACACCTGCAACAGGTGGTGGAGGGACAGCAGGCTTCCTATGAGTATCTCTACCAATCTGTCTGTGTGGAACTTTGCCAACTGTTTGACTATGGCCAGTGGTGACAGTCACTGCAGCCGCAATAGCCACACTTCCCTGTTCAATGTCCCCACCATCCGACTGTCCAATATCTGTGGCCACAGGGGAATGTGCACGCATAGGCATACTGGCTGTGTATGTTGATAATTAAAGCGGAAAAGGGATGTCAACCTCTGTGTCAGATTCAGCCCCTGCAACATCATCATCAGTGTCTGAAGAGACACTGACATGAGGTTGTGAAGGGGGCAAAGACCAACCTCCCTGGTCACCTGTGATAAAAAGGGAAAAGCATTATATTAATGCCTGCAATACTATGCTCTGCAATACTATGTTGCAAAATGTGTTAAGCTGTATAGAGTGGTGTCACTGTTGCAGACTTGAATAACCCCAACCTCATATAGTAGGACATGAGGACATTTGCTAACCCAGATCTGAAATTACTTGGAATTAAAAGTTCTTTAAACAAGAATATCATGAGCAAAACATAAATGATGTACACTGTTGACATTCTGCAAAACTATGCACAGTTGACAGCCATGGCAATCTGTAATGTCCTGGCAATACTGTCAAATCAGTCACTGTGGTCACACCTACAACATGTAGATTTAAGTCTAAACTGTGCACAGTTAGGAAATATCTGTACAGTTGGCAATCATGCAGACAGTACATCAATCCAGCCAGCAGGCCTGAGGTGACACTTAGTGAATACATTGAACTAAATCTATATAATTGACAAAACAGTTTTGTGCTTACCAGCAGCAGGGCCACGGCCTCTTCTTATTCCTGACAGTCCTGAAAGCATTTGTGGGAGAGATAATGGAAACAGCACTGCATGTTACATTATAACAGGGGTAATATGTCCAAATATCTCACATTTAGAGTAGCTGCTATGTTAACAGGTATGTGGGTTACAATCTGTGCATGAGCTTAAAACTGTAGCTAACCTCCCCCCACAAAACACCTGATACCCACATAAAACTATGTACACCCTCACACTCTGAATGCTACTGTATTCCAATGCTGATCCAACTAAGCATACATGGACACTCCTCTTGACTGGAAATGGTGGCACCCATATCCACGACATATTGGATGGTGGATGCCTGGAAACTGTCCTTTGTTGCAAGGTTCACCAGGAATTCATCTGTGGCTGACAGAGGTTGTTCTGCTGCAGGCTCACCACCAGTGACCTGACGATCCCTAGCCACGTCCGCAGCGTGTCTGGATGCTGAGTTAATCATAGCCATGGCACAGTGTTGCACCTGCTCATATGTGTGATTCTTGTGATCCATAGCATTAATGTTGTGGACCAGTTTGTCCCACAAGGCTGCACAATCTTGCCTATCTGCCCTCCCTCTGGATAGCAGGACTTGGTAGTGTTGTCAGAAGGCCTCAATGATGAGGTCATTTTCTGCCTCATTGAAAGGTGCCTGGCATCTTGCATTAATGATATCTTCTGAAATACAAATAAATGAGAACACATGTCAGGATCACATACATGGGAGTACAGTATGTAGATACAGCGAGAAAAGAAGGCTATTAGTATTCCCTGCTTGATTACTCATCTCATATTCAACAGTGTGCCAAACATACAAAGGTTGTGGACAAAACAAGGATAGTAGCAATAGTGATCTACTCCTGTTTGTGCAATGACACATACTCACATATGATCACAGACCCAATGCAGGAATCCATTGTAGTGTGCCCCATAGCAGGATACCCTCCCCCCATAACATATGTATAAACGACAGTGCCAACCAAATAACAGTGTACTATTACAACTGCTAAAAATGAAGTATACAGGAGACCTGTGTACCTAGTTAACACACAACATTATACCCTTGCTGTACTCTATATTCTCTGTGTCATCAGTACAGTTCTAAGAAAGGCTTACTGATGTAATCCCCATTCCCCTAAGTATATTCAAACATATGTAACATATTTTAAACAAAATGGTTACATACCTGATGGAGTACAATACTCCTCTGTTGGAAAATACAGCTATATGAGTACTGTGTCAAAGAGTTAACCATACCAACCAACTCTCATACACAGTGGTTCCCATAACTAGGAGTTTTCCTTTTTAAGATGGTTCTCATTAGCAGGTGACTGCCTCTTAACCAATCTGTGGTTCAGGAATGCTACATGCAGCATACACAGTTGATTTTCAGTATAATCAGCCAATTCCATGCAACTACTCAACAATATATAAGGCCTCAATGTAGATTCCATCCCTTTTCTCATATTTCGGGGTCAAAATTACTGGGGTAAAGATACTACATCAGCACAAAGAGAATGTTTGTAACAGCTTTTTACATACAGATGGGTGTGCTACAGGCTGAAGCTGCTGCTGCTGCAGGCAATAAGCATAGGCAGAAAGGCTGAAGAATGTGCAGGGCAACAATATTTAAGAGTAACTGTGGGACCTGTGGCTACCTTGGTGTACAGCCAGAGCCTGATTGAGGGAACCCATCCACTAGAAATTAAGGTAAGTGTTTAAGGAAAGTATGTTAGCCAAATATATCATTAACAGAGTGAAAAACAACATGCTTGGTGTGTCCTAGAACAAGGTAGGGAGTACATTAACCATTATGTCAATGAGTTAGATAACTGCCAAGCTATGTGTTTATGTCATGGTAGTCATCTGGAACATGTAAGCTGCAACCCTTGCTTCTAGCACGAGCTCCATGTATGTATGTTACTTGTGCAGCTGTGGTTGTCTGTAATATTACTAGCAAATAATTGTGGGCTGCAGTCTGATATTACTGGGCCTTATTTGAATTACATACTTTAAAAATCCTCTGGGAATTCATACTAATGCATGACCTGACATTGTATGCACTTTCTAGTGTTTTAATAGGAATAGTTTAAACGTGGTCCTATCTGTAGGCCTTTGACTTCCATTATTTAGAAGGAGGCATTGAATCTGTACTGCTTTTGGTGGATAAATAGGTGATGAGATGGTTATACATACCAGAATTTATACTGGTGATGTATACATACATGTATTTCAAATGGTAGACAAAGCTGTATTTGAACGCAGGGTCATGTGGACCAAAAATGAATGTTTACAAAGCATTTAACAGATTGAGCTATGGAGTCACTGTTACAGCAGGTGTATTTTTACATGTTGTAGATATAATTGCACACTTACCTGTTGTTACATAACTCACTAACATCTATTATTATGTGTTTGGCTTTATAGTGATGTATTTCTCTACCAGAGTCCCAGTTAAACTGCTATTTTGCCATTAATCTTTTAGCATATTTGTATGATGCAGAGTGATGTGCAGTATAGCTTAAACATGCTTAATGATGAGAAAATGACAATTACTATGTTTTGCTTAAACCAACTATGTTAAATAACTAATTGTGTGGCTTGGTGGGTTGATGCTCTGTTCTTCAGGTGCAATGGTACTGGGTTTGAAATAGGACACAAGTGTAATTTTTTAACATAATTACTATGTTTTCAAATACATATATTAATATACTGCCATATAGCATAGTCTAGCGATGCTGAGCATCATGCAAAAATTCTTTAGAGAAAAGAAAATTGGGGAGATAGGGCAGTGGTGAAATGGGGTGCAAGCAGGGGGGAAAAACATAGTGAAAAGCAGGTAGGTATGTGCTGGAAGGGTGTAGGAAAGAGCTATAGCTATCCATTTCTTCAACAGCAACAAATGTACACTTTAATAGTTTTTAGCTGAATTTGGACTGTCACTCCTTAGAGAAAGTGGTGACGACAATGTAAGTGCCTTGTCCAGCCAACTGGACCAAATTATGTGTGTCCAGTGGACATGTGTGCAAAATGGAGAGTTATGTATGAGACAATTTTTTTTTTGGGAGAGAGTGGAATGTTGAGAAAGGGACATAGGTATGTGTGGGGAAGGTAAATTGGGAAGGTGAGGAAGCTTTTGCAGACAGACAAGACAGCAGATAGGGTTGGTGTGTGACACAATAGGGGGGTGAACACCTTGGATGGGGATGGTGTTGTGGAATCCCAGTCCCATGAACATCAGACACGGTAGCAGTGTGACTCAAGTCCTCACCTGTGAAACATTCAACACTGCAGCTTCACTGCTCCTGTGGAGGCAGGGGTCAGCTTTGGCGCTGAAGGGTGTAGGAAAAAACTATAGATATCCATTTCTTCAACAGCAACAACTGTGCACTTTAACAGTTTTTACCTGAATTTGGACTGTCACCCCCAGAGAGAGGGGTGATGACAACATAAGTGCCTTGTCAAGACAACTGGACGAAATTATGTGTGTCCAGTGGACATGTGTACAAAATGGAGAGTTATGTATGAGACAATTATTTTTTGGGACAAGTGCCCATTTTTTTAAGGAGAAAGTGGAATGTTGGGAGAGGGACATAGGTATGTGTGGGGAAGGTAAATTGGGAAGGTGAGGAAGCTTTTGTAAACAAACAAGACAGACAAGACAGCAGATAGAGTTGGTGTGTGACATCTTATTGCTGCTGTGAAGGCAGGGGTCAGCTCTGGCACCAGGGGGACTCTGCCCCACCAGGATGGACAGCATGCTCTCCATCTGGTGTAGGTGGGCACCAACAATTTGGTGTACAAGCATATGCACCCTGCCTGGTAGTTTGGTTTGGGTGACAAAAACACCCCCTCCGCTCCATTAGAGGGAACCATCCCCAGCCTGTGGGGTGTAACTACCCAATGGAGTAGGCAGTGCAGGGATAGCAGTGGGGGCACCACCAGGCTGCAGCACAGACATGTTGAGCCCAGTGCCTCTACCTTGGGAGCCAAGGTAGGTGGATAACCAGGAACTGGCCTATCTTGTCTTGCTGTGGTAGATGAAATATAAACATATGGAAAAATAAACATAACCAAAACACATTTAATTAATAACATAAGATAAAACAATAATGATTAATGGAAACAAATTGAAAATAATATAATGGGGAACACAAAAATAAATAATGTAAATTAAAATTTTTTAATAGCAAAGCAATATTAAATTATACATAAGGCCAACATAAGAAGTAATTACAAATAATATGAAAGTATCAAATGATAATAATAAATATAATTAATAAATAAAAGAGAAGGGCTGGGTGATAGAAAAAAGAACATTAGTAACTTAGATAATATAACTACACAGACTATAACTACATACTTCTAGATACATTAGATTTCACTTGTGAGAACACTGACTGCTTATAGTGTATATACGATATTCCATGTACATAGCTCTCAACCTCTTAGCATGGGACATTATGGGCCAAGCCATACATAATGATGGTACAAAGGCACAACAACAGGGACCATTTTTACATAGTGTGTTCATACAATAGTAGCAATGTGTTCTGATAACAGATTTGCCATTAACTTGTATTTCAAGTGAAATCAAATCACTGCAACTCAGAGGACCAGACATATGGGGCAATATTCATTACATTTTGCAAAAATCATGACAGTTGAGAGGCATGTTCATGTACACTGATTGTACTGGACAACTAGACATTTCTCAGTTGGCTTGTGTGGGATTAGAACCTACAAGCAGTGACAGAAATACTGAATATTTTATTTTAAAAAATAAAATATCAAACCACCATCTCCTTTTAAACTTTTATTGATTCATGTTGTGCCAAATCGTGCATTTACACACATGCATAGCTGTGTAGGAGTTCTGTTACCTTACACATTTACCCTATTCATTTATTGACTGCAACCTACAGCATATATTAGACAAAATGAGCAGAACACAGCCTTGACTCTCAATATAGGTATTACACAGCATTTATTTATGACATATGTTGAAATATTATTGACTACTGTACATTTATCAGTTGATTGGTGTTAGGTTAGAACCCACAAGCAGTGACTACTGGAATACTGAACATTTTATTTGAAGACATTAAATTATCAGAGCAACGTCTCTTTTTATACTTAATTTATGTTGTTTCAAATATTGATTTACATGCATGCATAGCTGTGTAGGAGTTCTGTTAACTTACACGTTCACCCTATTCATTTATTCACTGCAACCTACACCATATGTCAGACAAAGTAAACAGAACACAACCTTGAGTCTTAATCTGGGTATTGCACAGCATTTATTTATGACATATGTTGAAACGTTATTGACTACTGTACATATTTCAGTTGGCTGGTGTCAGATTAGAACCCACAAGCAGTGACTACAGGAATACTGAATGTTTTAATTGAAAAAAATTAATTATCAAAGCATCATCTCCTTTTACACTTTATTGATTCATGTTGCTTCATATCTGGCATTTACACATATAGATAGCTGCCTAGGACTTATGTTAACCTAGACGTTTATCCTATTCCTTTATTGAGTGCAATCTTTAGCATATTTCAGACGATGAGCAGACTACAACATTGACTCTTAATCTGGGAAGACCACAACATTAACTGACAGTGGGATGCTATACTACACAGTACTGCATGCCTGGTTGCTTTAACTTGCTTTACTAGTTTAGATATGCACTGCCACATTAATAAAAAAATGTATGATGTCCCAGGTATTTCATACATGACTGTTGAGTGCAATATTTGTATTTACTTTATTGTATTATTAAGTTATGCATTAAGTTATTACTTTATTGATTTTCTTACATACTACACACTTGCCTCATCCAGGCCAAATGCCTTGCATGGGACTGGACATTGCAAGCCCTCTCTTCTGCAGCGGTGGTAAGAGAAGGAAAGCATTATGCATACCAGTTTTGCACAAATTCAGCTGGTATATTTATAAGTTACTGGAAAACATTCTTACATATCTATGGGGTGTGCCCATCCCTTGCTTCTTGGATACAGGTGTCCAAGGTTCCCCTCTTCCTATGATACAGGTCATCACTGTGGTGATGACACTGCTCACCAGTGCAGGGGATACCACTTGCACTGGTTAGGTCCTTGGCCAAACTCTCCCAGCCCTCAGATTTCCACTCTGAGCCCTGGTTGTCACCCTACAACAGCCCGGGTCTGTGGTGTTGTACCAGGAGTCCAGTGAAAACCCTGGACCCCTGCACACCCCACTTTTGTGCCCTAAAGCGCACTCCTTCACCAACCCCAGCAGCCATACCCACAGTCATGGTCGGGCTCCAAGGAATAATTTGAAATTTCCACCTATTAGTCTTTAAATAGGTGCCTTCCTGCCCTTGCACATCATACTGTAACTTTCAAAAATGCTCTGCATCACTTAGCATTGCGCAAACTTGCACAACTTATGTTTAAGCGAAGCTTAGCAATGAGCAAACTGGAAAAGACCATTGACCATGTTTAAGCGCTGCTTAGCATCATGCAGCTTTTTCTAAATGTAACAGTTAATTAATTTAAATGTAACCAGTGTTTCAGTTACCTGACACAGTTTCACAGCACTATATGTTAAAAGTATTACTGCCCAGGACTCGAACCCAGGACCTACTACACTGTAAGTCATGACTCATCCTATCTAGTGACTGGGATATACTGCAAAGGTGCCTGTAAGGGTAGTGCAGCTTCACTGCACATGTTTGCATGTTGCTAAGCACTGCAGACCTACAACAATTGAATATATCTGGTTTCTATTTTTAGCTGTCTTGCAGATGTCTAATGCTTAAGTAAGCTGTGCTACCCTTAGCTAAGCTATGTACTGCATCACACAAACAAGCACATGTAAAAAATATTAACATTGAATGCATCCAGTTTCAATTTTTATCTGTATAGTGGATGTCTATTGCTTATGTACGCCACACTATGTCTAGCTAAGCAACATGTCACACCACGAAAAAAGCACATAAACGTAAAAAAAATAAAAATGTCATTTAATGAAATAAAATGTCTTGTAGACCTTTTGGTCAAGGTTAACAGGCTGAAATGTATGTCCAATATCACTGTTGCTGTGACCTCCTTTAGGTGCACACCATAATTAATTTATATATGACACACTGCCGAGGGGCAACCATGGCCGTGTACATGGATACATTCGGACATTATTGAATTCTGAGGAATATTTCTCCAATCCAGCTGATTATTGCCATTAGTGTTTTATGATACCAAATAAATATTTCATTTCCTAGGAGTAGTGGCCCAGTAAAATAATCTCTAATATCCATGTCTTGTGACTCTAGGAGACAAACTGCAAAAATTACCACTGTTTGAATGGAAAAAATACATAACGGTCCATGGAAAATGCACAGGACAAGAAAATAAATTCACAACAATTGACACTTTAAAAGGAAGAAAATCATACTACTTAGCCAAATCCTGTAAAATGTTTATGCAGAATATTTATTAAAATTCCCTGGATTCACTGTTTTAAGCATACAGGCCCCCATCAAATATTATATTAAGTAGGTAAAAAGAGGAAAAGGGATTAATTTACCTGGTCTAATAAAAGTGAAGTTATAGTTTATTTTCTTTACTTGAAAAGGCATGGGAGAAGACAGAACATGCCTGTGTAGCAATTACTGGATTTTTTGTACTTGTTATATTGTCTATAGGCAATTCTAAGACCCTTCCTTAACTAAGGACCCGAATACAACCTTTTGTATAAGACAACATTTTTATCAATAAATCCCTTAAGTAGGAAAATAGGTACCAGATTGGACTAATTTCAGGTGGAGATAACATGATTAATAGATGATAGGGAGCTTATTGATTAGTTATAGACTAGGGAATCCTTTCAGGACTAATGTTCTCATTCTTGTTTCAAAGGTAAAACGTGATCAGCAGGGAAATAATAGACTGCATTCTCTTACTAGTTGCCACTTTGCCATGAACTGTACAATATAACACCTGTAAGAGAGAAGAAGAGAACATTATGGGATTAGAGACTTAAGACCACCTGCTTATTTCAAAATCTGCAAAATAAAAATGGCATTACTCACCATTTAGCTGTGAGAAACTAAAAAAAAAATGAAAAGGAAAAGTTAAGACATTTGTTTCAGACTTGGACACCGGTTGCTTTAGTAAATGCAACATATACAAGGAAATTCCTGGCAACAGCGTACTATTAGCCAATACACACCAAAAAAGCAGTATGTGGTATTTTCTGTTAAGGCTTGTTAAAAACCTGCATAGCCAGTGATAGGTGGGGGTAGTAGTTTCCTTCATTGTTATTCAGTTTCTGTCTTATACAAGTGGTACAGTGAATTATCTTCTGTTTAAACTGTGAGCTTTGGCCGGTTAAGACCTGCATGATATCAATTGAACACATAAGTGTAGCTAAGTAACTTTTATCTGCACTTTTTAAAGTAATTTGTTTGTGTTGCATTGAGCAATATCTAGCTAGAAGTTGACTGTTTTTTCAGTAGTGCATGTGGTATTTTCTGTTAAGGCTTGTTAAAAACCTGCATAGCCAGTGATAGGTGGGAGTAGTAGTTTCCTTCATTGTTATTCAGTTTCTGTCTTATACAAGTGGTACAGAGAATTATCTTCTGTTTAAACTGTGAGCTTTGGCCGGTTAAGACCTGCATGATATCAATTGAAAGCATAAGTGTAGCTAAGTAACTTTTATCTGCACTTTTTAAAGTAATTTGTTTGTGTTGCATTGAGCAATATCTAGCTAGAAGTTGACTGTTTTTTCAGTAGGTCCCCACCCACTCTCCCTGTTTTTGTCTTGGTGTTAATCTTGGTGGCTTTGAAACTGCCTGCCCCTCTTGTAAATTTGCATTTGGATACTCCTCCTGGGCCCATCTCATTTGCTCACTCAAAAAAAAAAAAAAAAAAAAAAATTATCTGCTTTTACTGTATTTGTGTTTCTTCCTACTTTATTTTGCTTTTGCGTCATCTTAAAAGTACTCAATTGTGTTTATTACTGCTTGGTGTAACTCACTCTAAGCCTTTTAGTTTAAGCACTTGGGATTCAGACCAGTTGTTTTACATTATGAAGGTTTGTGCTCTGCACTGTAGTGGCAGGACAGGTAGCTTACATCCTTCTAAGTTGGGAACTGCTGATTGAGGGCTCAGTGTTTGTTATTCTAAAAGTGTAATAATTCTGGTTTAAGCACTTGGGCTTCAGGCCAGTTATTTTACATTAAGAGTGTTCGTGGTCTGCACTCTTTTGGGAGGAGAGGCTGGACTCTGCCATTCTGAGCTGGGAATTTCTGGTTAAAGGTTTATAGTGCCTGCATATTTGTACTACTTCTTACTAAATTGGTACACCTTGTTTGCTGTAGCATAGACTAGATCCAGACCTGCTGAATCTAGTTTTGTTTGTATAACTTGAGCACTAATCCAGACATTCTTTAAAGTATTCAATTGTATTTATTACTGCTTGGTAGTAACTTGATTAAAGTGTAGTTATCATTCAAAGTCTTTTGGATTAAGCACTTGGGCTCAGACCAGTTGTTTTACATTAGGAAGGTTTGTGGCCTGCACTGTGGTGGCAGGACAGGTAGCTTACATCCTTCTAAGTTGGGAACTGCTGATTGAGGGCTCAGTGTCTGTTATTCTAAAAGTGTATTAGGTCTGGTTTAAGCACTTGGGCTTCAGGCCAGTTATTTTACATTAAGAAGGTTTGTGGTCTGCACTCTTGTGGGAGGAGAGGCTGGACTCTGCCCTTCTGAGCTGGGAATTTCTGGTTAAAGGCTTATAGTGCCTGCATATTTGAACTGTTTCTTACTAAATTGGTACACCTTGTTTGCTGTAGCATGGACTAGATCCAGGCCTGCTGAATCTAGCTTTGTTTGTATAACTTGAGCCCTAATCCAGGCATTCTTTAAAGTATTCAATTGTATTTATTACTGCTTGGTAGTAACTTGATTAAAGTATAGCTATCATTCTAAGTCTTTTGGATTAAGCACTTGGGCTCAGACCAGTTGTTTTACATTAGGAAGGTTTGTGGCCTGCACTGTGGTGGTAGGACAGGTAGCTTACATCCTTCTAAGTTGGGAACTGCTGATTGAGGGCTCAGTGTCTGTTATTCTAAAAGTGTATTAGTTCTGGTTTAAGCACTTGGGCTTCAGGCCAGTTATTTTACATTAAGAAGGTTTGTGGTCTGCACTCTTGTGGGAGGAGAGGCTGGACTCTGCCCTTCTGAGCTGGGAATTTCTGGTTAAAGGCTTATAGTGCCTGCATATTTGAACTGTTTCTTACTGGAATTGGTACACTTTGTTTGCTGTAACATAGAATAGATCCAGGCCTGCCAAATCTAACTTTGTTTGTATGCTTGTTTGCTTATTTCCCTGAAATGCTAATTCCACCTAAAACGTGGCTTTTCAGTGCTTCTGTGGATCCCTAGTGACATCTGCATTGCTTACTGTACTTATTTCCTTGTTTCACTTGAAAGAAAGTTACTGTTTGTCATTTTTGCATTTAAGTTACCTGTAACACATTGCATTTAAGTTACCTGGCACTTGCTCACTAAAGCAATTATATAAGTCAGCACTAAAAAATTAAAAGCACTACACCCTCACAAACTCCCCTTGAGTACCTTGTTTCCCATTGGCCCTTTTTTTTCAATTATAAAGGGATTCCCAATACTATTCTAGCATGTCCAAAGGTCAGTTGTCAATCTCCTCTCCGGCCCAGCTGGTGAATCTGGGAATCTTGAGGCAATGTTACAACTGTCTCATGTACACAGACAACCCTCTCCTCCTCCCAACAAATTCCAACACATGTGAGAGATGCAACCATATAGCCAAACTGGAGGCTAAGCTCTCTCAACTCAGTACTGGCGAAACCTGTCAGGAGGAGAAGGAAACCACACTCACTACAATTCCAGTCTCACATAGACCTACCACGACAGCAAACCAAACACAAAAACACACAAAAACATACTCGGAGGCTCTAAATAAAAATCTGCATAAGCAGCAGAGACCTCCAAAGCAGACACCCAAGCAACCGCTACCCCAAAACAAAACACATGCAACACATAGCTCACAAAGCCAGTGTGCCAAACAGTCACAGCCCTTAAGGCTAAGCAACACACCTGATACACTTGTAATAGGTGACTCTATCATCAGTCACACTGACGTCCCGCTCACCAGGCTGAACAAGGAGAAGGTCATGGTGAGCTGCCTGTCAGGCGCTAGGATCCGCCACATAACACAAGCACTCAGGTCACTCCAAGGCAAGTACAAATATGACTCAGTCATTGTCCATGCTGGTGTGAATGACCTGAGATGTACCTCCCTGGACTACATGAAAAGAGACATAGAGGAGCTCTCTGAGCATGTGGCCCAGGCCGGTATGACCCTGACCTTGAGTAGCATCTTACCCTCACCAAGAATGATGCCACAATATGAAGACAAGATGATCAATTTCAACAATTGGCTTAAGTATTGGTGTCATTTAAAGGGGATCCAATGCCTGTCAGCGTGGGATGACATGCTCGACAGGCCACGATGCTTCACTAGGGATGACTTGCACCTGTCGACCCTGGGCTTTCGGATATTGGCAAAGGCTCTTGCTACCCCCATAGTGCCTTTTTTAGGCAAGGCTCAAAAGACAAACCCACCTCCATAGGTATTACAAGGGATAAGAAACTAAGAGTAATGCTACTCAACGCCAGAAGTCTAAACCTCAAGATGCATGCACTCGAAACTCTCCTTAGCATGGAGAACATCGATATCTGTGCAGTATTAGAAACCTGGTTCAAGGCTCCCGAGAGCACCCCGGCACTACCAGGTTATACCTCATACCATGCTTTTCGGCCCCAAAACTTGGACCGAACCAGAAAAGGAGGGGGAGTATCAATATTCGTCAAAGATACCCACACCTCCAGGTTGGTGGCACAGCACGAAGCATCAGAGACTATCCATGTGCAACTAACAGTGGGTAAAACTGCCTTCCAGTTTATAGCCTGCTACAGACCACCCTCCTAAACCCAGGAACCCCACTCGGCCTTCCTGAGAACACTGGAAAATATGAAGGTCTCTCCAAACACCATTATATTGGGCGACTTCAACTACCCAAACATAAACTGGGAGCATTACTCTAGCTCCAACACCCTAGCTCAAAGGTTCCTAGAATTTATAAACTCAAATGCTATGGAACAACTTGTTACCACTCCCACAAAAGGGGAAAACATACTGGACCTGATCATCACCAACATGGGGACTCTATGCTCCAGACCAGAAGTGTATCCCTCACTGGTAAGATCAGACCATAAACTAATCTCACTGGATATTCACATCCTGACTCCACCCCCAGCCCAGTAAACCACAGTGAAAAACTTCTCTAAAGCAAATTTCACACTCCTCAAAACCGAGGTGGAATCCTTCAAAGCCCCCGGGACTGTGGAAAATACGGCCCAGACCGCAGAATCCTTTATAAACGCATTCTATGAACACCTTCAGGAATGCATGGATCATGCAATCCCAAATAAAACCAAGACCCAATCCTCCAAAGGCAGACGTCCTGTCTGGTGGACCCCAGCCATAAACAAACTATACAATAGAAAGAGGAAGCTACTACATGATAGAGCAAAATCTCAAAAAGGGAAGGCATCTCTGATCAGTGTTAGCAAAGAACTACCGGCACTCATAAAATCGTCTAAGGCCAGCTTCGAGAGAAAAATTGCACAGGACACTAAGGATAATCACAAGGCTTTCTTTAGTTATGTTAGGAACCTGGGTGGGAATTCCCAGATATGCTCAGAATTAGTCCAAAATGACAAAAAATACACCGAACCCACAGACATTGCCAACATCCTAGCTGACAGGTTCAGCGCAAACTTCTCCCCCTCCTCCCCACCAAAAGGGAAAATATCTATCCCAGCAGAGTGCTGCCCCCATAACATCTCAGACGCTCAGGTAAGTGCAGCTCTCTCCAAAGCAAAAAACACAGCATCAATGGGACCAGACGGTGTCCCAGGCTGCGTCCTACATGAACTCCAAGAAGAGCTAAACCCAAACATAAAACTACTGTTCAAGCTCAGCCTTACCACAGGATATGTACCCAAAGAGTGGCGTACAGCAACAGTGGTCCCTCTCCACAAAGGTGGTGCCTCAACGGATCCTGGAAACTATCGCTCCATAAGCCTGACTAGCTTGGTCTGCAAAGCTATGGAAAGGATCATCATGGACCTCATAAAAAAAGATATTGGGGACCTACAGACACTGGATCCTACCCAGTTTGGCTTTGTTAAGGGCAGATCCTGCCTCTTAAACCTGGTCGATTTCTCTGAAACAGTCACCAAGGCCATTGATGAGGGGAAGGTGGTCCACACAGCCTACCTGGACCTCGTAAAAGCCTTCAATACAATACCCCACTCGGGCATTATAGATAAGCTCACCAGCTTAAATATAAACCCCTATGTCACTAGATGGGTTGCAAACTGGCTCAAGGACAGAACCCACATGGTTAGAATTGCTGGAGCCATGTCAGACTCCAAGCCAGTTACAAGTGGCGTCCCACAAGGCTCAGTCCTGGGACCTCTCCTGTTCGGTATATATTTCTCGGAGGTACAGGCCAACACGGAAGGACTGTGGCTGACCAAGTTCGCAGATGACTGCAAACTGGGCGCTATAATTGACTCTCCAGCCGACACAAGCATCCTCCAAAAGGGCCTCATAGAAACAGACAACTGGTGCCAGAGCCATGGCCTCAAGCTAAATGCCAAAAAGTGTATAGTCATCCCCTTTGGCAAAAACAAAGTGCCCACAAATTACCACATAGGTGGTAATCCATTAAGTACAGAAGAAGTAATTAGGGACCTGGGGACCCAAGTTGATAGCAATCTCTCATTTGGCAACCACGTGGCCAAAGTGGTTAGAAAAACATTTCATATAGCCCACCTAATCATGAAGGGATTCACATCTAGATCAGGGGAGGTCATTGTGCCTCTTTCCTCATCCCTCATCAGGCCCATAATTGAGTACAATGCCCCTTTTGGGGTGTACCTTACCAGACACCTGCAGCAACTGTAAAGACCCCAAAAGTACCTCACCAAGAGGATCAAAGGGCTCAAACAGATGCCATATGCTGCCCGGTTAAAGAAACTCCAGCTCTACTCAGTGGCATACCACCTGCTCAGAGGCGATCTGTGCCTGATGTATAAAGCCATGTCCAACCCGGAATTAATGGACATGCTGCACCTCAGAAAATCCAAATCCCATCGAGCTACGCGCTCGAGAGACTTGAACCTCAGCACCGAAATAAATAGGACATGCTGGAGGGACAGATTCATAACCCAGAGGCTCCCTTCACTCTGGAATAAAATCCCAGTCCAGCTTAGGCAGAGTCCCTCATTGACTCTCTTCAAGAGGAATCTTGATAAGTGGATGGGGGATCGTAGGTTTACCCCGGGTATCACTTCTGTGTCACTGTTAGACAGAGGCACAGTATACTAACCTCAAAAAAGGGCATAGCAAAATTAATTTAAAATGGGTGGCGAAAGCCAAACACACTCTGGCTAGGCTTATAAATGCCCTAGGGCAGATAGCCTAGTATGAACCTATGAACCTATGAACCTATTTCCTGAACTGTTTTATCACATGAAAAAGGAAAATCACATAGCCAGTCTACTTTAACATTTTCTTTAAAAAATTGGAACTCTGTACATATGTCTGGTACTACTTCAGTTTTAAATACCATCTTAGTGCCTCAACATTGTATGACATTATTTTATTTGGGGGGGGAGGGTAATAGTGATTCTAAAGACATTACAGTTTGCTTCCCTGTATTATATCATACATGTACAACATTATCACAACATTATCAGATCTTTTATGTATGATCTTCTTGGGGAAATGAATTTATATCAGTGATCCCTTGTTTTGACTGGTGCAGTATGCAATGTAATATGTACAAATCTGTAATATTTAAAGATCTAAAAACGTGAAGAAGACAGATGTGAAGTTTTATGCAGCTACAGTGATTGACCCTTCCAACAAAAACTCTGCTCTAGATATATAAGAACACTGATTCCTACTATTTTTGAAGTTGATCTTTCACAGTGTTAATGTCAAGGATTTGGTCCTGATCTCCATTTATTATCTGCTTGGAGTTTATATATTATCATCCAAAATGTATTTATTTTCATAGCTACTCCCATTTTTTATCCAAGTTCTCACAAAACATGTTGGTTAACTGTACCCTCAGGAGCCATTTCTTCCCTAATGCAGCCAACATCTTGATCATATCTGCCATGACTTCATCTGAGCCTGCTGCTTTCTTTGGCTTTATTTTCCTAAGTGCACTTAGTACTTCTTGTAGAATGGATTCTCCTTCCACTTTTATTATAAATTGTGCATGAGGCAGTACATTTTGTTTTTCATTTAGAAGTTTCTTGAAGTATTTCTTTTATTTGTCCTTGATGTCCTCTGGACTGGTCAACAGATTGCTGTTGGCATCCCTTATGAATAGCATTTAACAGATATTCCTTTATTTTTCTGTATTGCTTTGTTACCTGGTAGAGTTTCTTTGTATTATCTCCTGTTTCATTTTTTTCAGAAGCTGGTAGAGTTTCTCTGATGCCTTATATTTGCCATCCCAACTCTTTGTTAGCCAACCAGTATTCCGTCTAAGCTCAGTCAGCCTTTTTCATCTGTCAAATCTTCCTGCACGTCTTCCTTTTTTATAACTTCTGGCAGTTTTGTATCTCACCATCTTTCCTTATTCACCTTATTTTCATAGCCAGTTCAACAGCATATTTCTTCTATTGCTTTCAGACATGCTATTTTGAGATGCTGACATTCTTCTTCTTTGGGTCCACCTATTTTCTCTTCTGCTCAAGGCCTTAGTGCCCTAAGTATTTTCTTTAACTCCAGAATGTTTACTCCAGTAAACTTCCAGATCTTCAGCTAGGTCTCTACTGACCTTAGAGTTTTCTTTGACTACTGCTGGCAGCTCAATGTGGCCACCAGTGGTTTATGCTAAAGCCTATCATTTCACTGGGGATGACTTTGCAGTCTCTGATTTGATCACACTGACCTTTCCTTACTAGGAGGATGTCTATCTGAGATGCATTCTGACCACGTTTGTATGTGATCCAAACCGAAACATCTTTGCTAATCTGTTGACAAGGTATTGCTAGATACATTATTACATTTTAGGGTGAGCAAAAGTGTTAACAGTTTCTAAATATGCAGTGAAGAAAACATTGCTGTTTGACTAAATTTGTTTTCTTCTTACTAGTAATAACAGTTAACCAGACTTATAATTAGCTGGCAACATGATTAGTTCTTCTTAGCTGTGGTAGAGGTTTATCTCTGATTACTAGGCTATCCACCAAAGAGCCATTTTAAGCCTAGCCAAGATTACCCTAGTGATGGTTAGCTTAGGTTATGATGCTTGAATGTTGTCATATTAGCATTAGACAGAGGTGTTATGCCATGTAAAATAGTAGCAAAATGTTTTTCTTTTTACAAAGTGTCTGCTACCAAAGTGAGGATTGATATAGAAATGACATAATTCATTATATCTGCTAACAGGCATATGCTCAATAACAGTGAATATATCAAAGTAGCTGTGTGCCGAATCATATCTGGTCAGCAATGTATGTGTGTGTATATGTCTGCGTGTATAGGATTTTGGTATTTTCTCATTCTCTCTTATTTTTTAATTGGGCTTAGTATAATACGAGTGATGCCAAACATCATAAAAATGGAATAACCATCAGATTGCTACACCTGAGTTTATATTCTATTGCGGAGTCTAGTTATTCACAGCTAACAGTTAAATCAGACTAAATGAAACTAAGTAGTAGGAAATTGTAATTTTATGAGAGAAAGAGTCATATATAAGTCTTCACTAAGTTGCAATTACTGGTGCCTTGTATATACTCAATAATCAGAAGTTGAAATTTCCCCATGGGAGCATGGCCGCTATGGCTAACTAAGAGCAGCATCTGGTGAAAGCTCTGTATCTGAAAACTTTTCTCTGACAGAAAATGTCATCAACAAATTTAAATTTGAAGATACTTGTTAGCTAATTTTATTTATTAATAATCAGAGAAAAGATTTATAGCTTCAAGGTCTTCAAAAGCTTTAGTTTTTCTGTCAGAATTTCAACTGTTTGGTTAAGGGCAAACAGACTTCAACATGAGTCACTGAAGAAATGGTACTCAGGATTCTTGTGTTAAAAAAGACATCCAGGTATTATTATCTAATATGCAGGATGCATTACTTAAAATAGACAATCGGGATACAAAACTAGAAAGTTACAAAGAAGAGACCAAAAAGAGGGTGGAACATTTTGAAATTCTTATGAAATAATGGTCACAAATTAGTAGTATGGAAGAGACTTTGAGTGATCACAAAGGCCGAATAACTGAATGCGAGTAACAGACTTTTTTTTAACAAAATAACTGTCTCATAGAAAAACTTGATGATTTAGAAATAAAAGACTTAGGTAACAAACATTACAATTCATGGTATACCTGAAAAGTATGAGGGAGACAATATATTACACTTCTTAACTACCTGGCTACATAAAACATTAAATCTACCTGAAACTTTATTTTTTGGAATTGAAAGATCACGTAGATACTTGAGAGGACCTAAGAAAGAAAACTCACCACCATGCTCAATTATAGCTAAGTTCATGTCTAGCTTAGGAAAAAGATCAAATGTGTAAAACACAGCATGGCCCAGCCAACCTATTAATATAGGTGAACATGTAGCCAGATTTGACTGATTATTCCAGTAAAGTAATGAGTAAAAGAAAATCCTGTTTACCACTGATCAAGGAACTTAAAAGGAACAGTATTAAAGTCAGTTTGATGTTTTCTACAAAGATCAAATTATTCCTTTAAAAAAAAAACAAAATATTTAACACACTGGAGGAGGCATCCACTTTTGTTAACAGCAATAAAATCTTTAATAATGCTGAAGAAATGGAGTGGAACAGTATATCCCTGAAGAGACAGAGTAAACTGAATTCTTGGAAATCTGCTTCTAAAACTAAAAAGCCTAAACAAGCGACTTTTATTCTCTGATTGCAGGAATAGTATTTTCGGAAACAATATCTCCAACTACAACAAACAAACCAAAAAAAAACCCCAAAAGTTTTGTGCAGGAATAAATAACCTTCTCCATCCGGGTAGGTCCTCCACACCTACACCAGCTAGCCTAACTATGAAAAACCCAGAAGAAGTCGCTACATCCTTTAACACCTTTTTCATCGATGTTATAAAATCCTTAGCCAACCAACAAGCTGTCCCCTATTCCCCAACCACAGCCCCCACCCAAAAGACCATGCCAGTATTTAACCTACAACCTGTCCCTACTGTATACATCCAATCCTTACTAAAGAAATTAAAGCCAACCACCCTCGCCGCAGACCTACTGCCAGCTGACTTCCTACAAAAAGCTGCAGATATCATTGCCTATCCCATCTCTATCTTAATTAATCGCACCATAATCGAATCCACAATCCCCTCCATATGGAAAATCTCCCATGTCATTCCTCTCCATAAAGGTGGCCCTTCCACTGACCTTTCAAATTACAGGCCAATAGCCATACTGTCACCACTGGCAAAAATAATGGAAAAATGTATCCACAAACAACTCATGCAGCATCTAACTCAGAACAATCTGCTAACTAACTCTCAACATGGCTTCAGGCCCAAACACAGTACTACTACTGCTCTCCTCTCATTTACAAATACTATCAACCTTAACCGGAATGACAAAAAAATATCTTCAGCTCTCTTCCTGGACCTATCAAAAGCTTTTGACATGGTCAACCACAAACTCTTGCATGAAACTCTTAAAACTCTATACCTAGATAACTCAACCCTTGACTGGTTTCATGCCTATCTTTCTGATAGGCAGCAAGCTGTGCTCTGGCACAATAAGCTCACAGACTGCCTACCTAACACCATAGGAGTCCCCCATGGTTCCATACTTGGCCCTCTCCTATTTTCCATCTTTATTAATGATCTTGACAAAGTCATTCCAGAATCCACATGTATTCAATCATGAGCGACTCGACATTAATTTGCTCAGATACATCCCCAAGTACTCTACTATCCAAAACTCAAGACTGTTTCACTGCAATAGAAAAATGGCTATCGGAACGCCAACTTATCCTAAACCCTAAAAAAACTAAAATGCTCCTTTTCCATCCTACCCTTAAAACACCAACCTTTCCCTTTTTTATTCAATCCAACAATGGAACCATCATCTCCCCTGACCCCCACACCAAGCTACTAGGAGTTACCATTGACAACAAACTCAGATTTGATGTTCACATTAGCCAGACTATTAAGACTGTTAATAAAAAACTGGGGTCCCTCTATAGAATAAAATCCTTTCTGACTCCCATCGCAAAAGCGGCTATTGCTCACACCCACCTCCTATCCACCCTCTTGTATGCCTCCCCTATACTTACAAACCCCAATAAATCGGAACTATCCAAACTCTCCTGTTGTTATAATCATATTGCCAGATTTGTAACTGGCTTACCCTACAAAACCCATCACTGTACTAATCTTCAGAACCTAGGCTGGATAGAACTACCAAACCTAATCCTACAGCAGCAACTTATAGTTGCTTACAAAGTACTCTCTCAACCGGACAACATCCCTGGTCTGAGCAGATTAATCACCCCTTACACAAATCTAAACAGACTTAGATCATCACATAGATCACTTGTACAGACGCTCAAATCCCGTAACACAGGAGGCGACTCTTTGTTTTCCAACACAGTGGGTAAAACATGGAACTCTCTTCCACCCAGTCTCACCAATTCCACCTCACTTAATACTTTCAAGAAAGGTCTTTTCCAACACTTAAAATCCCACTGGTTTTGCCAGTGTTCTAATCCAGACTAAGTAATTTTCCCAGTCCTTTTCATCAGTACCTTCCACCTAGGCATTAAGCCACTTACTTTCTATCTGAAACTCATAACATGAAGGTCTTGTCTTCTTCTCCACAATTATTATTGTACACATTATTGAATTTTTAATCTTTTTCTTCCTTCTATGTATGAAATGTATAATCTAAAAACGTATATATCTGTCATATTTTGTTGTCATCTACTTTGTAATATTGGAGCTTTTCTCCCCGGGCCTTCGCTGAAAACGGACATGTGTCCAGTCGGACTATCCCGGTCAACAAATGTAAAATAAAAATAAAATAAAATAAAAATAAATAAAATAAAATAGATTTGCCTTATAAGTAAAAGGTTTGTAATTGACTTTAAGCCTCAAAACATATGTAAGTATGTATTTATAATTTAAGCTAAACACGTTTTCAAGATGAGGAGTATGAAAGGTTAGTTTTACTGTTTTATTATATTTACAGTGAAAGACTTCATATATTTCATTTAACTAAACCTATAAGTATGTTTGTCAATGTTAAACAAATACTTCCCGGAAGAGAATATCATTACTATATTATAAGCAATAGAATTCGTAACTGTAAAGCTATATAACTTAAGAATTTTATTTTATTTGTTCAACATTGCTTAATATGTGCATTGCTGGGTTAACTGAATGGCAGATCTAAGCAATATGCTAATTAGTAGTGTTAAAGTCATTGTCCATGCTGGTGTGAATGACCTGAGATTTACCTCCCTGACTACATGAAAAGAGACATAGAGGAGCTCTCAGATCATGTAGCTCAGGCCGGTATGACCCTGACCTTGAGTAGCATCTTGCCCTCACCAAGAATGATGCCACAGTATAAAGACAAAGTGATCAATTTTAACAATTGGCTAAAGTATTGGTGTCATTCAAAGGGGATCCAGTGTCTGTCAGCCTGGGATGACATGCTCGACAAGCCACGTTGCTTCAATAGGGATGGCTTGCACCTGTCACCCCTGGGCTTTTAAATACTGGCTAAGGCTCCTGTCACCCCAATAGTGTCTTTTTTTTAGGCAAGGCTCAAAACACAAACCCACCTCCATAGACAACACAAGGAAAAAAAAAACTAAGGGTAATGCTGCTCAACGCCAGAAGTCTAAACCTCAAGATGCATGCACTCAAGGCTCTCCTCAGTATGGAGAATATCGATATATGTGCAGTAACAGAAACCTGGTTCAAGGCTCCTGAGAGCACCCCAGCACTACCAGGTTATACCTCATATCATGCTTTTCGGCCCCAAACTTGGACTGAACCACAAAAGGAGGGGGAGTATCCATATTCATCAAAGATACCCACACCTCCAGGTTATTGGCACTGCATGAGGCATCGGAGACCATCCATGTGCAACTAACAGTGGGCAAAACTGCCTTTCAGTTTGTAGCCTGCTACAGACCACCCTCCCAAACTCAGGAAACCCACTCGACTTTCCTGAGAACACTGGAGAATATGAAGGTCTCTCCAAACACAATAATATTGGGTGACTTCAACAACCCAAACATTGACTGGGAAAACTACTCAAGCCCCAACACCCTCATCCAATGGTTCCTAGAATTTATAAACTCAAATGCTATGGAACAACTGGTCACCACTCCCACAAGAGGGGAAAACATATTGGACCTGGCCATCACCAACATGGGGACTCTATATTCCACACCAGAGGTATGCCCCTCATTGGTAAGATCAGACCATAAATTAATCTCACTGGACATCCATATCCCATCCCCACCCCCAGCCAAGGAAACCACGGTGAAGAATTTCTCAAAAGCAAATTTCACACTTCCCAAAACTGAGGTGGAATCCTTCAAAGCCCCCGGGCCAGTGGAAAACACTTCCCAAACCACAGAATCCTTTACAAATGCATTCTATGGACACCTACAGGAATGCATGGATCGTGCTATCCCAAATAAAACCAAGACTCACTCCTCCAAAGGCAGGAGACCTGTCTGGTGGACCCTGGCCATAAATAAGCTATACAACAGAAGGAGAAAGCTACTACATGACAGAGCAAAATCCCAAAAAGGGAAGGCATCTCTGATCAGTACTAGCAAGAAACTACAATCCCTCATAAAAACATCCAAGGCCATCTTCGAAAGAAAAATTGCACAAGACGCTAAAGATAATCATAAGGCCTTCTTTAGTTATGTCAGGAATCTGGGTGGCAACTCCCAGATATGCTCTGAGTTGGTGCAAAATGACAAAAAATACACTGATCCCACAGACATTGCCAACATCCTAGCAGACAGGTTCAGTGCAAACTTCTCACCCCCTTCCCCCTCAAAAGAGCAAATGTCTATCCCAACAGAATGTAGCCTCCCTGACATCACAGATGCACAGGTGAGAGCTGCCCTCTCCAAAGCAAAAAACACAGCATCAATGGGACCGGACGGTGTCCCGGGCTGTGTCTTACATGAGCTCCAAGAAGAACTGAACCCTCACATAAAGTCAGTGTTCAATCTCAGTCTTACTACAGGATATGTACCCAAGGAATGGAGTACAGCAACAGTGGTCCCGCTCCACAAAGGTGGTGCCACAACAGACCCCAGAAACTATCGCCCTATAAGCCTGACTTGTCTGGTCTGCAAAGCTATGGAGCGTATCATCATGGAACTCATAAACAAAGACATTGGGAACCTCCAGACACTGGATCCTACCCAATTCGGCTTTGTTAAGGGCAGATCTTGCCTCTTGAAATTGGTTGACTTCTTTGAAACAGTTACAAGGCCATAGATGAAGGGAAGGTAGTCCACACGGCATACCTGGACCTCGCAAAAGCCTTCGACACAATACTCCACTCAGGCATCATAAATAAGCTCACTGGCTTAAATATCAACCCCTATGTCACAAAATGGGTTGCAAACTGGCTCAGGGATAGAACTCACATGGTCAGAATTGCAGGTGCCATGTCAGACTCTAAACCAGTTACAAGTGGTGTCCCACAAGGCTCAGTCCTGGGACCTCTCTTGTTTGGTATATACTTCTCTGAGGTACAGGCTAACATGGGAGGACTATGCCTGACCAAGTTCGCAGATGACTGCAAACTGGGTGCCATAATCAACTGTCCGGCTGACACAAGCATCCTCCAAAAGGGTCTCACAGAGACGGATAACTAGTGCCAGAGCCATGGCCTAAAGCTAAATGCCAAAAAGTGCATAGTCATCCCCTTTGGGAAAAACAAAGTGCCCACAAATTACCACATAGGTGGTAATCCATTAGGTATGGAAGAAGTAATTAGGGATTTGGAGACCTGAGTAGATAGTAATCTCTCCTTTGACAATCACGTTGCCAAAGTGGTTAGAAAGACCTTCTATATAGCCCACCTTATCACGAAAGGGTTCACATCTAGATCAAGAGAGGTCATTGTGCCCCTCTACTCATCACTCATCAGGCCCACAATTGAATACAATGCCCCATTTGGGATGTACCTTACCCAACACCTGCAGCAACTGGAGAGACCCCAAAAGTACCTCACCAAGAGGATCAAGGGACTCAAACAGATGCCCTATGCAGTTCGGCTAAAGAAACTCCAGCTCTACTCAGTTTCTTACCACCTACTCAGAGGCGATCTATGCCTGATGTATAAAGCCATGTCCAACCCAGAATTAATGGACATGCTCCACCTCAGGAAATCCAAATCCCTTAGAGCTACACGCTCCAGGGACTTAAACCTCAGCACAGAAATAAATAGGACATGCTGGAGGAACAGATTCATATCCCAGACGTTCCCCTCACTCTGGAACAAAATCCCAATCCATGTTAGGCAGAGCCCCTCACTGACCCTCTTCAAGAGAAATCTTGACGAGGGGATGGGAGATCGTAAGTTTACCCCTGGGATCTCTTCTGTGTCCCTGCTAGACAGAGGCACATTAAACTAACCTTAAAAGGGCTATCTTCTGTGACCTCTGTATAGAGGCACAGTCAACAAATCTAAAAGGGTGGCGAAAGCCAAACACACTCTGGCTAGGCTTATAAATGCCTTAGGGCAGATAGCCTAGTATCAACCTATGAACCTATAAAGTGCTGGTAATTTTGTTTTCTTTGTTCCTCTGTAACATATTCCTTTCACAGGTCATTTATGAAACAACAGTCATTTAGAAGAAAGCATGAGAACAAAAGAATCTTCCATTTCTACAGAATGCTGTTTTTTTCCCTGCCTTGATCTGCCCTGAAGAAAATCTAGGCCAAACTTCATCGCTGATGTCTGTGTAAGAAGAAAAAGAACTTTCTATTTTTTTTTCTTTTCTCAAGTATGTATGTGAGAAATCTACTCAAGATAGTGCTTATTTTCATTTCTTACAAGTGAAGAATTGGTAAGACAAAAACTATAGTAGGCTTTACATTTTACATGTTAATAGCTGATGTTATAGTGTTATTAACTTTAACTATACATATTAACTGTACATATTAATTGAAAGAAGTACAGTTAGATTTTTGTTACTGATTAGAACAGCTTAAAAGAACTAAGGAGAATGAGAAACTTACTGAGGAAATTTGCAGCTGCTGCTGTGTGCTTCGAGTTGTCATTTTCACATTCTGTAGTAAGATTCTGATGCCGGCATGTAAAGCTTAGATCAGGGCAGCAATTCACAATGACTAAACACATGTATTCAAATTAAATAAGCCAGGATTCTTTTATATACAACCAAGATTGCTTGTAATATTAGAATTAATACGATTTAACATCTTATGAATAATATGCATATACACAAGGAATGCAATATCAACTATGTAAGATTAATAAAGGAGCAGTATCAGTAAATTAAGAAATATGTACACATACTATAATCTCTAATAGAGATCTGATGATTAAATAGTTATTTGATGGAAATGAGCATGTACAAGATCTCATATAATTTACATAGACAATCATATGAAATATTTCAAAATAATATGAAAGCTGAAATTTTAAGCTAGGTCATGTGAACTCGGAAGCTTTTTACATGTTGTATGTTATTATATTCACTAAGACCACCGGAAATAACTCATTTCATAAGTCAAAGCTGAAACTTGAGAGCTTTATTGCTGTATCTGTATTAAAGTTTTTAGTATGTCTGAATCTGGGAAGGGAGAATGGCATTTGAATTGAACACTTCATAACTTTTGAATACAATACGGAGTGCAAGTTTTTTTGACTTCATTAAAATAGTAATACATTCTCTTTGACCTCAGTAATGTACATATTTTTATGAAGTAGTTTAATAAGCTAACAGATTTTTAAATATTATGACATTTCACGTGTTAAGAGTTACAGAAATGTGAAATATAAACACCTGTACTTTAAAAACAAATTCAGAGCTTTTTGTTAGAGATATACATGTATGTCTTTTGACAAGATATATATGCACACAAACCTCTCTTTTGTATTATAGCTTAGCATGATTGGATTATATGTAACCTGTAAGTTTACAGATGTCTTTATCCATTTGGGTCCCACTCTGCTAAACTTATTTATTAGAGATCTAGTTATAATAATGTTGAATGAGTAAATAATTTAGGAATATTAAATATGTAGGTATGTAGTATACTATTTGTTGCATTATTTAATAGCTATGACTAATAGAAGAGGATTATTAAACTTGTATGTAGTAATGGGGGAATAGTTTAAAATGGCAAAACATATAACTAAATTAATAGGCTTTTATTATTTTGAACTACATATAATATTATATTAATTATGTGTAAGCCACGGTAGCTTTTGGCTACTTTTTGATGAATTTTTAGGTGCTGCTACGTAGAACGATAGTATAGTAGTTTGACTATTCAGTAGGCAGATGAGGAACTTTGGTATCCATGGTAGGTTGTGTTAGAATTGTATGCAGATGTGTTAGCATTATATACAGTTATAGTTGTGGACTTATCTTTGTTTTTATTCTTGAATTTTAGTAGCTTAGTTTGTAGAAAGAGAATTTAAAAAATCTGGAATATTAAGATAGTGTCAGAGGAATGCACTGGAGTCGTGTGTGTGTGTGTGTGTGTGTGTGTGTGTGTATATATATATATATATATATATATATATATATATATGAGTGCTACAGAATCCTGAAAGCCCCAAATCCTGAAGCTCAAAATCCTGAGACCAAAATCTCAAAAGTTCAAAATACTGAAAACACACAGGATACCAACACTTACTATATTCCAGCACAAGTTGATACAGAAACATATTAGCCTTCAATTATACACAGGAGGGCAAGCTCCCCTGCACCCCCCATGTGGGGGGCTGTGCTCCCTACACCTCCTGTTACTTAAATATATCAACTCTGAGATTACACTTCAATTAACAGAAATTGTCAAACTAAAATACAGCTTTTTGCAGATATTTTACTAACTGTAGGAGATTTACATTATTCAATTGAAGAAATAGCTGAGGAAATTGAAAAGGTTCAAGAAGTATCACTGCTGAAATTTAATGGTAATAAACCTGAAACTTTAGTGTTAAATCAGTTATTAGTTAGTAAGTTTAAGAATAAATATAAATATAATTGGGAAGGAAAGGAACTAAAATATTTAGGTATAAAAATCTATCCAGATGTCAGTAAGACTATTAATAATAATTTTGACAAGTAATTGAAGAAGTGTTTGAATTAATGTTTGTTTACTTTTGAGGATAGGTTGGTGCTTATTAAAATTATTATATTACCCAATATTATATTGCATTCAATAGCTTTAATACCTGACAAAATACTTTTAAAGAAAATGGAAAAAAAATGTTAACTTCATTCTTATGGCATCCTAAAAAGCCAATAATTGCTTATAGAAATAATATAAGATTATAAGAGTATGGTGGTATTAGCTTCAAAGATGTATAATTTTATTCTATTGCTGCAAGTTTTAACTCTGTTATACTCTGGATTGACTTAGCTTACACTATTCAATGGAAAATCATCCAGGAGCAAATTATAATAAATTCATATCACTTTATTAAAGATGATAAATTAGAAATATGTAATAATCTTCTCATCCGATTAATAAAATTTACCTTAGAAGGAAATTCATTTAAATCTTTAAACTCGAAATCAATTCTTAAAAGAGTTAAGAAATATGTTTTTAAAACACTATTAATATCAAAATGGAAATTTGTGAGTTTTCCTATTGCATATACCTCTAGATTTAAAGAAACTCAGAAGAATGTTATAATGAATTTACTAAAAAGGAATGGATTAGTATTACGGTCTGATTGCTTTGAAAAGGCAAAAGCTAAGTCCCTACAATATTTAATGAAATAATATAAGTTGGATGAATTTGCTAACCAGTTAATATTATCCATCAGTAAAAAATTAAATGAATTTGTCTGTCATATGAGTGAAAAGGAATAGAACATTATTCACCCATTATATGAATATATGAATGATGTTGTTGAAGTTAGATTGACTTACAAAAGAAGCTTGTCCAAGCTGTATAAGTTAATTATAAATACTACTACTACTAATAATAATAATAATTTTGATGCAAAATTCTGGAACTTTTTAGATAGTGGTGAATTGAGTGACTCAATGGATGAGAAGAATAAAGCTGTTTTACTTAAACCAGCTAGCCAAACTTTTTCAAATTTATAGTGGAAAGCTTTTATGTGGAAATATATACATAGAATGCTCGTTACTCCCTATAAAATCTCTGAGTTTAGTAAAATGACTTCTTCAGTTTGTTGGAGATGTAGTAAAGATGTAAAAGAGATTTGACACACGTTTAAGGATTGTGAAAAAAATGAATGTATATTGGGAAGAGATAAGTATGTTTTTTGGGGGGTTATGGTCTGATAATTGTTCTTTAACTAGATCAGTAATACTAATGAATGTTCCACTTCCTGTATCTGTAAAAGCCAAAGAATAAAAAACTATTTTGGGCTCTCTTGGCAGTTGCCAGAAAAGTTATTACAAAAAATTAAAAATTTAACTCGGTTCCTACATTTAAAGAATTTTTAAATTTAACAATATTATGTAAAAACTGAAAAAGAAGTGATCAGAATAAGATCTATAAATCATACTAAGACCTTTAGCTGTTGGGATAACCTTGAAATATTGTTATTGAAATACCAGGATTCTTAATGTGTTAATTGTATAAGATTACCTTGATGATTCAGTATATTCCTATCATTGTATAACAATATATGAAGTTGAATTTCTTATTTTCTGTGCATATATTGTAAATATGCTAAATTAATAAAAATGTTGTTAAAAAAATACCTCAGTCCTGTGTTACTCACAGGGCAACTAGTTTGCAAGGTGAGCAGCATTTATCCATTTAGTTAGGATTGCTTAGGTCTACCTTACCATATTATAGCACCCAGTACTATCGCTGCTCAGAGAGCATCTGGTTTGGGTGCTGGGCAGCATCACTGGTTAGGTTAGCTCAAATTACACCACATAAGCACCTTTCTCTCATCCGGTTACAAAAACCCTCCACTCCTATCCCTTACAAGTACACACTAGGACCTGTAACCAAGGATGGGCACTTTCCTGCTATCTCTGCATCCAGCTTGGTAGACATGGGCATCCTAGACAATGTAGCGATTGCCTTACATACACTGACAATCACTTAATTCTTGAACAGACAAATACAGTATGTGATAGAAGTAGTTGCACAGTGACACTGGAGGCTAGACTCTCACATACAGACACAAAAAGCAACAAACAGGTTGTCAGCGACTCACACATATCACTCACCACACCCACAAAGGATCACACACATAGACTCACATATGAGGAGGTGCTCAGATGTATCTTACCCAAACCTCAAAGGTCTCTTAGGTGCAGTCCTCAGAAACTCTGCATGCACATAAACAAAGCAATTCCCATTACAACACATAAAGCCATGTTGTGTCTTTACTACCAAGCCCATATGGGGAAACACTCACAACCCAATATTCTGGTCATAGGAGACTCCATTGTGATACACACTGATATTTCTCTTACCAGGCTGGATAAGGAGATGGCTATAGTTAGTTGCCTGTCAGGGGCCAGGATCAGCCAGATCAAGCAAACACTCAGGTCATTTACCTCTAAGTACCAGTATAACTCAGTCATAGTCTATGTGGACATGAATGACCTGCAATGTACCTCCTTGGACTATATGAAGGGAGACATGATTGAGCACTCAGAATATGTATCACAGGCAGGTATAAGCCTAGCAATGAGCAGCATTCTACCATCTCCAATGATGATGCCACAATATGAGCAGAGCATGATTGAATTTAACAATTGGCTTAACTACTTTTGTCATTCCAAAGGGGTCCAATACTTGTCAGCCTGGGAGGATATGATTGACAGGCCACCCTGCTTTGTCAGGGATGATCTTCACCTGTCACCTCTAGGCTTTTGGATATTGGACAAAACATTATCCATCCCTGTAGTGCCTTTCTAGACATTGCCAAACAGAAGAAACCTTTAAACATAACAAAAACTACTCAGGACTAGCTAAAGGTGTTACTGCTCAATGCTAGGAGTCTCAACAAGAAACTGCACTCGCTAGAAGCTCTCCTCACCCTGGAGAATGGTGACATCCATGTAGCTACTGAAACATGACTCAAAGCCATGGAAAGCACTCCAGCAGTGCATGGCTATGATGCCTTTCATATGTTCCAGCCTCCCATTGAACATGAAAGAGCA